>NC_056729.1:235017425-235027425 GCF_019279795.1 Protopterus annectens | reverse complement strand
ATACCCCTCCCCCATAAAATGTTTTACAAGGGCATGTAACAGTGTTCCCCATAACTGACCTCTGGACTGTACAGGGTCACACATGTTTTGTCCAGCTGTAGCCCTCATATATATGGAGCCTACCCCACAATTTGTTTGGGAGTCCACAACATCAATGGGATGATAGCAGGAATACCAGCACTAAATAATGATAGGCTATTACCTAACAACCTCTTACTGCATGACATCTGGACAAAGCCTGGTATATAGGTGGAGGACAGAGGCTGAAACTCAGAGCCATATTTGAAAGATTGCTGTTATACACTGTGAAAGTTGCTGGTGTTACAGGATTGGTTGCAACATACCCTTACTCAGGAATATGAAGTCAGAAACACAAATGGCTGCTGCCATGTACTGATAGCAATCAATGGAGAGAATGGCACTGATATGTCAGGGACAACACCTGTGTGGTGAACAGCCAAAACATAACAGCCAGTCTTCTGGGAATCATGTGGATAGGCCCACAGTTGAGAGCTATGCAGACAGACTGCATTCTATGCAAAACTAGCATGTACACACAAACCCTGTAAAACTAACAGTATCCAATGCTTATAACAGCAATACTCATACACTGTCCCTAGGTCTGGAACCTTATACAGACATGTAGTTGGCCTGTGCCTGCAAGTACTGTTGTAAGAGCTATTGCTACCTGCTGTCTGTAACACTGCTGCCCACATACAGGAAGGATGTCTTCCATACAGGAAAGGTAAAGGGACAATGCCCACATGATGTAGTCACTTATAGTAGTGGGTTGCTATGACATTGCCTATTGGAAGTACTACACAGCTGGCTGCATGCAGTTAGCAAGTGGGGAACACCAATTGGTGCAGAGGCCATCACCAGATCATGAGCATTACCTACAAAAGCCATGCTGCAATCTATTCAAACCAGCTCGATCCCTGTAGTGGGAGAGAGAGAGATAGAGAAAATAATACTAAAAAAACAAAAATACTACAAAAAAAAAAAAAACAAACAAACAAACAAAGAAAACATCCAATGGGTGCACAGAAGAGAGCACAATAATAAAACAGGTATGTGAAACATGTTAGCATGTAATTGAATGTAGTACTTGGTCTGTAATAATGGGATAGTTGATGTTGAAAGATTTATATGTGCCATCAAGACTTGCTGTAATGATGTCCTGCTGAACAGCTGCTATGGACATAGCAACTTCCCCTGTGGGCAGTGGGCTATATCTGTCAACTGTGCAGATCTGCACAGAATGTCAAGATTTAAGCTGTCATAGTGTTTGTTCTGTTCCTCCAAACATCTATATTAGTCTGGCAAATAGCTGAAGGTGGAAATAATGAAGTCATGATAGACACATCACTTTCATACCCCACCACCTTCAGAACAGTAATGGTAATGTGAAATGTATCATGCACAAACTTCATAGGTTTGTAATAGGCGTATCTACGATCTGTCCCTATATACCCCCCAATCTTCAACTGTAGAAGAAGGAGGTTCAGAGTTTGGATCCATGTCTGAATGCACTATATATATATATATATATATATATATATATATAGAGAGAGAGAGAGAGAGAGAGAGAGACGTGTATGTCTACATATATACAAACACACATATATATGTATATATAGTTTTATATATATATATATATATAAAGAGAGAGAGAGAGTTTATATATATATATATATATATATACATATATATATATATATATATATATATATATATATATATATATAGTTATATATAAATACATTTTCCCTATTGTTGAATGACTGTTCTGCATGATATGTTTGAGAAAATATCACACATATTTGCAGCTCAGATGGCTTAGTGGTAATGTCCTGTGGCTATAGTGTGCAGGGTCCTGGATTAAACACTTGCAAGGGCTGATAATTTATTTGCTGGCCAGAACAAGGGCTGTTGAATACAGAGTGATTAAGGCACCTGTAAGCAGTTGTAAGCAGGTGCAAAATGGACAGTTATGTATGGTGGGAAAATCTTTTTGGGAACAGATTGCCCTTTTTTTGTTAAGGTGAGAGTGGGACATTGGGGAAGGATAGTAGGTATATTTGGGGAGGCAGGTTGGTCGGAAGACAGACAAGACAGCATACAGAGGTGGTATATGACACATGTGGGTGGTAAACACCTTGGACAGGGAGGGGTGTTTGGAAATTGGAAGCCCATGAGCCCCCAAATGGAAACAGTGGGACTGAGGTACCCACTCATGGGCAGTCACCACTGCATCTTCACGGCCCTGAAGGTGGCTGTGTTGGGGGCTGAGCAGGAGGGGCAGGCTGACTTTCTAATTGTACCACAAGGGCCTGAAGCTGGTGTAGCAGATCCCCAATTCTCTGCGGAGCTCCCTATGCACCAGACCTTGGACTTGACTTCTGGTGACAGGATCCTGTCTGTGCCCGCTCCAAGGGGAGACAACCCCCCTCCCCTGAGGTAGTTCCACCTGAAGGTAGTGCAGGACCAGCAGATGAGGAGGTCCTGGGGTGGGTCCCAGACATGCTCTGGCCTGGTGCCACAACCAGATGAGGTGGGAGAGGTGGCTCTGCTGGGAACAGCCTTCCCAAACATGCTATTATGTTGCAGTTTTAGAACATATGTGGGTTAGTAATAGTCAACACAATCCAGGGTTAGTTATAACAGCATGCATAGATATTCCCATTAACCCAAAACACCAGATTTGGAACAGTTGCATAGCAAACAAAACACATGCATATATTTAACCACAGTGGTCATTACAATGGCATGCAGGTAACATTGATAGCAACAGGCCACCAATGATAGTTTTTCAACATGGAACATGAATAGAAACATTTCAAAATTTGTTGCACAATAGGATATATGTCCCAACAGTATGTTTGGTGTAAAATACCCATTGATTTGTGTGTTCAGATTATTGTTGCAGATATGGTGGGGGGGGTGAGAGAGATGTCAATTAACAACTATTATATCCTTGCAGTATGAGGGTGTCAGACCTTTTTTTCTGTTTATGTCTTCCAGGTACCATGTCCCAGGAGTGTCTCCCTGCTTATACTCCCCAGGAGAATGATATGATAATAAACTTTCTTGTGCAACATCACAGATCCCTCTTTGGACGTATGGCCCATGATCTGCAGGAGAGGACTGCCTGTGGAATGAGCTCGTCCATAGGGTACATGATGTTGGCCTGCATAACTGCAGTTATGAGCAGGTGCAATATCATTGCACTGATCTCATCCGCCAAGCCCGTTAGCATGCTGCTGCAGTTAGGAAGGACCAGCAAGCCACAGGTGGGGGTCATGCCATCCAGCCCCGACTGACACATGCTGAGGAGCTCGTTGCTAGCTTTGGGGCACCCACCCACCAGCCAAGCCAGGAACCTGATGATAGCATTGTGAAGGTGGGTGCTACCCACACAATGGATGAGGAGCATACAGGTAAGGCCCCAGGACACATTTATAGACCACTGTTACTTATACATCTTCATCTGTGAAGTATCTTCATGCATATGTCAGATAACATAGTCTGTTGCTGCAGTGTAGTAATGAACAGATATGCATAATCTCTACTACTGTAGGTGTGTACTGTTGATTTATGGAAATGCTGTTGCCACCCTGTACCAATGCCACAGGTCTAGCTACTGAAATTAGATCTCTCACACAACTGTGTAGGTCCCTCTGATATACAACTGGGGCAGCAGCCTGTAGCTCGTGAGTATGGAGTTGTTTTGTTCAGGTTTGCCAATGCACAGGCAATGTTATGGCCATGGTATTTGCCATGCGCACATTTAACACACCTACCCATAATGCATGCTGTACATGTTCACTTATTGTTGCTGTTAACTGCACTGCATCACAGTGGTCACCATGGTGGCATATCTGAATGGTATGTAAGGGTCATGCAGTATACCTAACAACCTGTCAGTGCAAGATGTGTGAACAGAGATGAACATAATGGTGGGATAAATGGCCTACAGTTGGAACATTTCTGAAATATTACCCTTATACAGTGGCTACAACAGTGTATATACTAGCATTACAATGGTACAATGGCAACTGTTACAGATCTACACAATGGCATATCATAATACCACATTCCACAACCCTTACAACCTGCAATGTGATCCTAACATGAGCAATGAATGTGTAATATCAAATCCTATATTAGGACAACAAATATGAGGAATACATACCTTAACAAATATTGGAAGCATATGTGTGCACACACTCCAAATAACATACTGTGGAAGCAGCTTTTGAGGTATTGACAGCATTCACTCTTTTTGAGTATCACCTTGCATCAAGTACAGGGCCTCAATGTCACACCAAGTAATGGTCTGCTGTCCAAGAAGTATGTCCATGACATTTGCCTACTCACCTGCAACAGAGACAGCTGTGGCTTGCACACATCTTACAAACCATGGAATGGATCCCATATCCAAAAGGTAGCACTCAGGAGTGGAAGACATAGCCTTACCTCACCATTGCATATACCATGACAAACAGTGTAGACAGTCATGTATGTGACTATGAAGTATGGGACAACATTAATGTAAAAAATAAACAGATGCCCATCCAAGACAGATGACAACACATGTTGCAAACTGGTCACGGAGGCTGCCCAGAAACATGCAGCAACACTGAGGGAGTTGCAGGAATGTCTGGCAAGTACAGCCTGTGCAGCACCTGTGTTGACAATCACCTGGACTCTGCATACATGTGGACTATGGGTTAAGGTAATCAGATGGAACAGTTCTACCACAGGAAACATCATCCAGAACTCTCTACAGGTAGCATATGCATAACATCAAGTCTCCCAAAGGCATATGTTGTAATGTGTAATGGTGTACCAAGACTAAGGCTGAAACCTACAGACAGTATTAATAAAGATACATGTGGTGCACAAGCAACTCCTCACTCTACCTCAGGCCCACCATCCCCATCTGTACCTTGCTGGTGCAAGTGTACACCTTTAGGTTTGCTGTTCATTAGCAGGAACTAGGCTGGTAGACATGGTGTTCTGAATCAGGAACACTGCAAAATGGCACTCATGTGTAGCCTATAGTTGTGAAGCATCTGCAATAAGGCTGGGGATTGGGAGGAGTGTCATCTTGAAACACAACAGTGAACTGAAGCAAGCATACATCCAAAGCTTGCTAAGAATGGCTCTATCTGAACACAGTCAAGTTTATGAATTGCGCCAGACATAACCTTGACTCCACAGCAACAGTGAAGACCCTGTGTGACCTCCAAGGGCTGTGCACATGAGCTGACCTTGCAATCTGGCAGAGTTGGGGGACATTTGTAGGGCGGAGTGACCAAATAATGGCAAGTGAAGATGGGCCATGCTAGTATACCCCTTCCAGGGAATAGTGACTGCTGTAGTTCACTTAACAGGTGCTGCAACAAACCGTCGTGTTAAGGGTGTACACACATATGCAACCCACATATATGCATCTCACTCAGCATCTGCACAACTAACACATTTGTTTGATACTGCATTTGATTGCACAGGTCATATGTTACATATCAGGTGTGTGTAATGTTAACATATGCAGTATTGTGTCCCCATTGCATATCATGGAAGAGGCTGGCATGTCAGTAAGGGTATGTACGCTCCTCATAGCCACAGCAAGCTTTGAAGGTTGTCATTGTAATTGGATTTTATTGCTCATACATCTACTGCTGATGATGAGATCTGCAAATCAGAGGTCAGGCATTCACTATTGATATCTGTCCTCATATCATCCCAGGTATGTGACAGACAAATGCATAGAGGCTGTGAGCAACAGAACAAACATAACTGCCACACATATACACATTCAGCAATGGTGTGTACACTTGTGTGGCATGGTGCACAGTACATGCCAGGGTGCTGAACAGGTGCACAGCAGTACTGTGTACATAGGTGCAATGTGTTCCAGGGGAAGGGGCATCACCTGCTAACACAACTCATGCATCACAGAGATGTATACTGTTGGTAACAAGGACTGAGTATAGCTGCAAGGCATGCTGTTGAGCGCCATATGTCATGCATGTTAACTGTTGGATAATGAGAGGTCTGTGTATTATCTTTGTGCCACCTCACCTGGGTGTGCATGTGTGTGTGTGTGTGTGTGTGTGTGTGTGTGTGTGTGTGTGTGTGTGTGTGCGCGCGTGTGTGTGTGTGTGTGTGTGTGTGTGTGTGTGTGTGTGTGTGTGTGTGTGTGTGTGTGTGTGTGTGTGTGTGTGTGTGTGTGTGTGTGTGTGTGTGTGTGTGTGTGTGTGTGTGTGTCTGTGTGTATGAGTGTGTGTAGAGGTAAGCAATGACATACAGGTTTAAATTACGTGTTTTGTTTTCCCCTCACAGGTGGCGAGGTGGGTCAGGATGCCTCCTGCAGGCAAACTCATGTTAGTTTCCATACAGACTCTAAGAATGATGATAGGCATGGTGAGGCACAGGCAGCGTTGTCAAGGGCTGACGCTGTGCCATTGATTGACACTTTTATCCACCCCATCCCTGCACACAGTCACAATGCCTATAAATACCCCCTCACCAGTGGCCATAGAAGAGGGACAGTTGGCAGGTGGTGGCATGTGACAGGACAGTGTGGTGACTATGGCAAGTGTGTCTGTACACAGCATGACTGGTGAGGTATTATCTATGGTGCTCATAGGAGGGCTGCTGGCCATCTTGCCCCTGGCAGAAGTGCCACAGCAGGTGTCACTAGACACATGTTATGGGCCATCATGGAGGCACAGGCATATATGGAACATTATACCAGACAGAGTCTGAGGCTCCAGAGGACAACTCATTCTGCTGTACTTAACAACATCCGTGATCTTGCAGGTACCCACTGTCATTTTGCAGAGGTCCTGTATAGATGGTTGGCTGACATGGTAGGAATCCTCGACTGGGCAATGTCTGTGTTAGAGCATATGGTTGGAGTAGGGCGACAGCCACGTGGATGTAGGTCATCGACACCAACAGGTGGAGGTCTACGTGGATGTGCAGCAAGTCACAGCTGCTCCCATAGTGGCAGTACCAGCACCAGCACTGCAGGATGGTGCTGTCTACACCACAATGCAGCAGGCCACGTGCACATGGTCCTGGATCCAGTGGACATTTGTCATCATCAGGGGAGAGTACCATATCTGGGCTTGTACCTGGCAGTGCCCATGGAACCCCTGGCAGGCACAGTTCTCTTGTCCATGGCCAGACATGGTGAACTGCACACCCTGCCATGTACAGTCTGCAGCTGTCCAACACACCCCTTTTTAGTGCAGCCACATGGCAGAACTATGTGCATACATGCACACACATTACCAACACAGCTAGGGCACCTCCATACCTACACACACCACATGTGCACAGCCCAGATGATAATGAAACCCCATAACACACACACACACATGATGTCAACCAAATGGCTCAGTCTAGGTCTCTGGCAAACCCACAACACACCCTGTGCATATGATCATACCTGTGCCACATCCCTGTCATCCATACCATTGATGCAGGGACATGCTAATATGGTTCTGATGCACAGGGTGAATGCCCTAAGGTTTAGCAATATAATGCTGTGTAACATGTTTTCAGCTGGAAAGTGTAATGCTTACATGTCAGGATGTGTAGCTGTCCAGCCATGATGCATTATAGTTGTTAGTAACACTGACTGATTGTGGTCTCCATAATGTATTCAATTTGTGTTGTAGGTGTCTATGTGTCAGCAGGATGTTGGTCTGCTGCTGTTTCCTGCAAGAGGTATGGCACTATGGTCACACACTGACTGCGTTGTATCCTGGGTACAGCTGAACACAAGTAACAGGTATGTATAACAGTTACTGCATGTGCCACATGGCTGATAGGTCTGAGGGGTGTATACAGGTGAATGCATGGTGGCTGATGTCAGCAGCCCTTCTACAGTGGACAATGGTAAGTGTACTGGGTGGCACACACCAAATGTTTGTGAATAACACACATACACAGAGGCTTTGGAGTTGATGCAATACACAGAGAATACTGTACACATGGATGCACTTAATTTTGCAGCGAACTCATTTTAGCCTACGTAATTCCACCAAGACAAAATAGGCAAAACATCACATCAGTAAATAATCAGTCTGTCAGTTTAATGTCATTGACGATGGTACTGGCAGCGTATATGTCCTCTTCCCTAATAAAGGGCAATCCTGGAGTTAGTAAACATAGGTTTGCTGTTGTGGGTGGCACACCCCTCCACTTTGGAGGGTGTGGGATGGTGTAGAACCACACATAGTGTGATTGATAACTACTTAACCTGTTAACATAAACTGTACAGTATTACAGCAGACAAAGCGAGGGATACACACAACAATAACCCAATGTGGGTGCCTGTGCCCACAACATCACACCCAATTATATATTCCAACTCCAGTATCGCTGTACAGTTGTACAGTGGGGAAGAGGGCATTTACACATCTACTACTAGTTTTGATGGAATTCATTTCCACAAGATGATTCCTTTGAAATGTTAGGATTTTCCAGTGAGTTCTTGGACAGATGACCTCCTGAGACATGTATTTTCTGCAAACTGAAGTAGATTCCTTCACATACACACACACTCACTTGGCAACACTGAGAGTAGAACCCATACCTAGGTACTTATTGCTACTAATGTGTTTGGCCTTAACTGTACACACCACACAGCTTTTAGGATGAGGTGAGTCCTGAGTTTCTTAAGTGAAGAACATCACCAGGCCTTGTACAGTATAGTAATGGGGGATGTACTGGGTGTTATTGAAAAATACATAGTATGACATACTGTCATATACACACTGACAAACACATAACATTCATAGACACATCTGAGAGACCTGGGTTTATCAGTGCTAACTACCTTGTCAGTGAGTCCATTCTATTACAGATACTTTGGACACATAACACAGCTGGGCAGACATGTCAGTGGCAATCAAGCATAAATTGCCTGTAAGCAGCCAAGATGGATACCTGACATCTGCACATCTGTACAGAGGACAGACAGAAATCAGCTAGCCAACAGGTTATGAATTAGGATGAATGTTTTGACAGATGGATGTTTGACACTGATAGGCATGCCATTACTACATGACAGCAGCCCTCAGTGACATGCCCTATACACATAGTAGTCTACAGTTAATATCAACATATCAGATCAATATCCAGTAGCAAATATTTAATAACACACAGCTCACACACCAAGAACATGATAGTCAGTACTCAGAGTCCAGCTTTGCATGCAGGGGTGTATGGTTCTAGTACTACAATCTGCAATCTACTGTTACTTGGGAAAGCCCTTTTACCAGTCGTAATGTAATAATACAATGCATGCAAAGGGTGGGAGGTTGGTATAATGGTTAAGGTGTTTACCTTACACACACAAGGTGCAGGGTTTGATTCTCACATGAAATAAATGGCTAGGCTCAAAAAGGCCCACAAGAGCCATTAGCCTAGTACTAATCTATGAATCTATGAACCTATACTATCTATGAACCTCTACTATGCAAGTGTGACTGCATATAACCTGGAATACTACCCATGTATGAAACACATACAAAGAGAAAAGATTGTTGTACTAGCCATATATCCTCAGGTGTCCCATACAGTATACTCACACCCCTTCCTACTGTAATGACAGCACACAGAAGCATGTTATGTACATGGAAATAAATACACTTAATAAAGATGGCATTACCATACTATTTTATCAGTCTGGAATGTGATCACTGGTTACCAAGGCTAAGCTATGCTTAGCAGGAGTTACCATTGCTTAAATGTAAATGGTAAGCACATTTTTGCACTGGTAAGAAAAGGCTACACAGTGTAAACACCTTTTCATTTAACCATAAGTTAGCACCGCTTACCATCATGCAAACCCATGCAAACTCACTTAAAGCTGCTCAAAACTTCCTTAACCACTCTACATCCAACAGACCTTGTTCTGCATAGCAACAAAATAAACAGCCAGTGCAAGTCTTGAATCCAGGACCCTACACATTAT
>NC_056729.1:234989925-235014925 GCF_019279795.1 Protopterus annectens | reverse complement strand
GACGGAGGCACAAACACAAGGCCAATATTGACATATTGCTGTGATAAACTGAGACAATCCCTGGTGTTATAGGACTTGTTGTGACATATCTCTTCTGAGGGATATGAAGTCAGTAACTCACATGGATGTTACCATGTACTGACTGCAATCAGAGTATGCTACTGGATTTCTAAAGATAGGAAATGTGTGAGTAACACACCACATGTAGTACTCCAAACTCTGGCCAGTCTGCAGATAGCCCTACAGGTGAGAGTTTCCTCAACCACATACCACTGTCATGCCAGACTTTAAATCATGTAGAACAGCCATACCCACCCAAACCCTGTTAAACCAACATTACTTCAAGTGTAGAACAGCAATACTTACATTCTGTCCCCATAACTGGAACATCAACCTCCTCTTGGCCTGTCTCCACAGTCTATGTTGTAAGAGGTATTTCCAACAACCCTCTGTGATACTGTTTGTCAAACAACCACATGAAGTCCTGCTCACAGTGAAGGAAAAGGGCCAACACCCACATGACGTGCTTAGTTATAGGAGTGTGTTTCCATGCAACTGGTTATAGGAATGATACAACAGCTGTTCCACATGCAATTAGCAAGTCAGGGACATCAAATTGTGCACAGGCCATCAGCTGATCATAAGCATTACATACAAAACTCAAGCTGCTGCCTATGCAAAAAAGATACACTTTTCCACATCCACCAGAGAGGGAGAGAGTGAGAGAGACAGAGACAAAGTAAGAAAGGAAGGGATTAAGAGAGTAAGAGCATACAAAAGTGTATGATTTGTGGGTGGAGAGTGGTATCTGGGTATTATAACGGTTGCCTACATTGTTTACTAATCCATACTGTCACATAGCAATTGCACATGGCTGTACACATTTATGGCTGAGGATTGTCTACAACAACCTCTACAGTAATTGAAAACTGTTGGCCTTGTAATGTGGACAATTGGACATATAAGTCCTCAATATAATGATGTAGTAAAACCCACATTGTAATGGATCCTGTCATTACACAATCACCCTAACACCCACACAGGATACTGATGACACGCACACAAACACACATTTACCAGTACAGAATTTCAAACCTCTACCTGACAATGTACTGTTATTACAGTGTTACACAGTTATTGCACATGCCACAGAGCTTACATGTTGGAGAGCTGTCCAAAGGTATCTTTGAAGATGAGTGACATCAGCAACAGTGCTAAAGGATGGGTAAGGGAAGTGTAGTAAGTGTGAATGTCAACAAAAGCAGCTGTCAATGAAGATACACACACCCTCTCTCAGGGAAACACACACATTATCACAGTTGGCAGGCAGGATCAGGATTAGAACTCCTACCTTCCTAACTAGTTTCTACACTACATAATTACACAGTTATCAGAGAGCTTATCTGACTGAAACATGGCCAAAGGGTTATTTCAAGGTGAATTACATAAGCAGGCATGCTAAAGTAGGGCGATGGGAGGTGTAGTGAGTGTGAATGGCTTCAAAATCATTAATCACCACACACACACACACACACACACACACACACACACACACACACACACACACACACACACTTGCTAGTACTAAGATGCATAGTTTCATTGCTTTACAGGTGTGTAGTAGGTAAATGGGTCTAAAGGCTGTACAAGGCTAGGCAAAGGGAATACCTTAGCATCAGGCCACATGACAATAGTCTCCAGTGTGGCTCAGGGGTGTAGTCCCTGGAGTGGTTCCCACAGGTGGGTATTGTATTTGCCATCCACTCATCTGGGTTACTATTGTGGGTGGCCAGTGATGTGCACTGCTACCCATGTATGTGATCTATATTCCATAACATGGACAGTGTCTGGGTTGTGCACATGTCCCACATGCATGTTCTTTGACATGTGGAAGTGTACTTGAGGTATCTGGGGAATGTTGTGTGGACAGATTGTTATCTTCTTATGTAACATTCCTGCCCTCATTTATTGAGCCCTGGCTATGGAACTAAGGTTGTGCTTGCACCTACATTGACAGCATGATACAGGTAATCAGTGGAGTTAGTGGCATCTGTCCATACAGTGCATGTGTATAAGACATGGTATTCCCTTTGTGGGTTACATTTGCAGACTGTACAGTTGTTGCAGGCATCCAGTGGGGAACATAGCAAAAGGGCCACTGTAAGTGTTTACTTGCCTACTGCAGGGATGGAACAGGGTGCCATGTCCTTTTACTTACTGTATAACACACACTCAGGAGATGTAACTCATCACAGTACTTTCTGATGTCCGTGGCACTGTTGTGGTTAACAGGAATGTAGTCCACTGCAATCACACCATGGTTACTATCTGTGAGGCAATATGCAGGGAACTACCAATATAGTGGTTGTTGCCTAGCCAATGTGTTTGTGTATGAGACATGGGTGGAGAGTGTTCTTTGAGTAATAGAAGTATTGCCTATATTGTTCACCAATCCATAATGTCACATGTAGGGCTATGGATTGTCTACACCAGCCTCTCTCGTGTTTGACATCTGTTATTCTTGTAAGGTGGACATTGTGACATATACTAGGTCCTCAACACAATAATTTAGCAAAACCCACCCTGCAAAGCATCCTGTTATTATACAATCACAGCAACTTCCACACTGCATACTGATGATAGACACACACACACACACACACACACACACACACACACACACACACACACACACACACACACACACACACACACACACACACACACACAGTTTCACAGTTGCCATGTTTGGGATTAGAACTCCTACCTAACTAGTATGTTACACTATAGCATTACACAGTTATTGCACACACCACAGACCTTACAGGGCTGGCCCTTCTCCAAAGGGGTATTTCAAGGTGAATGACATCAGCAGGCTTGCTAAAGTAGGGCAATAGGAGGTGTAATGAGTGTGAATGGCCTCAAAATCATTATTCTTCTCACACACAGAGTTTCACAGTTGCCATGCCTGGGATTAGAACTCCCACCTAACTAGTAGGTTACACTACAGCATTATACAGCTGTCACATGAGCCATGAAGCATATAGGACAGGCCCTCCTCTAAAGGGGTATTTCAAGGTGACTGACATCAACAGGCTTGCTAAAGTAGGGCAATGGGAGGTGTAGTGACTGTGAATGGACTCAAAATCCTTAATCTCCACATACACACAGAGTTTCACAGTTGCTATGTCTGGGATTAGAACTCGTATGAGTGCTAACATGGACAATGGGAAGTGCAGTGTGTGTGAATGGGCCAACAAACATTCCTCTGGAAACACACACAAAACATTCAGTCACACACAACTTTACATTTGACAGGACTGGGTGTACAAATGCTAGATGAATATTGATTTGTACTATCATGTTACACAGTTATCACAAACACAATAGACACTATAGGGCTGAGAGCTACCAAAAGCAAATGTCTACAGTGATTGACATTGGCATATTATGTGATATTGACCAATTGAATGTGTGGTGGCTGGGACAGGCCTCATGAATGAAATCTCTCTGTCACTGTCTGCCTTTCTCTTCCCCACATCTCTGTGTGTGTATGTTTGACCTATTATAGTATGTTGGCCTTGGATATGTGTGATTATTCCTATCCAATGTGTGTGCAAAGCATGAATGGTGTTCAATGTGGTGTGTGGGCACAGACATCTGCAACTGACAGATATGTATAGTCCACTGTTGTTGTCAGACATGTGCTTCATTTCTCTAAGTGTAGGGGCATGCCCACTATGACCTTCTGTATTGAGTGTGTGAATCCATTCCAAGTAGGTTCTAATTCAGTCCAGGATCTTGTGTTCTACACCTACAGCTAGCAACCTGTTTCTTAGGTTCATAGGTAGGTACAAGGCTATTGGCCCTAGGGCCTATCTAAGCCTAGCCAAAAGGTACCCTGAATTTTGCCACCCAAGAAAATTATTTTCCTGTGCCCCTGTCGAGCAGAGCCACAAAAGTGATCTCCATGATGAATTTCCTCCAACATATTCTGTTTATTGTGGTGACAAGATTTAGGTCCCTAGAGCATGTAGCTCAGAGGGATTGGCATTTCCTTAAGTGGAGCATGGTTTGACATAGCTTTGTATGTTAGGCAGAGATCACCTGTGAGTAGGCGATATGCGACGGAGTAAAGCTGGAGTTTTTTGAGACAGTCTGCGTAGGATAACTGTTTGAGGCCAGTAATTCTCTTTGTGAGGTATTTCTGCGGCCTTTCCAGTTGTTGTAGATGTCTTGTGAGGTATATGCCAAAAGGGGCATTGTACTGTATAATGAGTCTAACGAGTGACGAGTAGAGGGGAACAGTGACCTCTTTTTTCTTGGATAAGAACATTTTTGTGATGAGGTGTGCCATGTAGAAGAATTTCCTGACTACTGTGGCAATTTGATTATCAAAGGAAAGACTACTGTCCACCTGTGTGCCAAGCTCTCATCACACTTTTGGTGTTAAGTAGACTACTGCCTATTTGGTAGTTCATGGGTACAGAGTTTTTACCAAAAGGTATGACAATGCACTTTTTGGCATTGAGCTTGAGGCTATGGCTTTGACAACAGGCATCTGTCTCAGTGATGCCTTCTTGCAGGATGTCCACATCGTTAGGAGTTTTGATTCTGGCTCCTAGTTTTCAGTCATCTGCGAACTTTGTTAGCCAAAGACTTTCTGTGTTAGTCTGTACCTCAGAGAAGTAGATACCAAACAGGAGAGGACCCAGGATTGAACCCTGTGGTACTCCAGATGTCACTGGTCTAAAATTGGATTTGAAGTCTGCTACTTTCATAGTATGGATTCTGTCAGTGAGCCAGTTGGCAACCCATCTTGTGACATAGGGATTTAGACCTAGTTTAGTGAGTTTATCTATAATTCAGAGTGGGGGATGGTGTCAAAAGCCTTGGTAAGATTTAGGTAGGTTGTGTGAACCACCTTACCCTCATCTACAGCTTTGATGACCACTTCAAAGAAGTCCATCAGGTTTAGGAAGCATTATGTGCTTTTTACAAACCCAAACTGGGTGGGGTCCAGAGTTTGGAGATTGCCAATGTCATTGTTTATAAGTTCCATGATGATACATTAAATAGCCTTGCAGACCAGGCTCATCAGGCTAATGGGGAAGTAATTCCCTGGGTCCATGGTAGCTCCCCCTTTATGGAGTGGGATAACCATCGCTATGCACCATTCAGTTGGCACAAATCTGAGATGAGGCTATGATAGAACATAGTACTTATATGGGGTGCCAGTTGGTTCTGCAGTTCATGTAGAATGCAGTCTGGGATGTTCTCAGGTCCCATGGATGCTGTGTTCTTGGCTTTGGAGAGTGTGTTTTTTACCTGTGCAGCCATGATTACAGGATCTTTGCATTCTTCCAGTATAGAGATAGGCCCTTTAGGGGATGAGAGGGGGGTAAAGTTAGCACTGAACCTATCTGCCAGGATGTTGGCAATATCAGTTGGTTCTGTATATTTAGTGCCATTGTGGTGTAACTCAGAGCAGATCTGAGTGTTGCCACTGAGATTCTTGACAGCTATAGAATGCTTTGTGGTTGTCTTTAGAATCAGTGGCGATTTTGTTTTTGTAACCAGCTTTGGGGGATTTTATGAGGGATCTCAGCTTCTTACTGTGGCTGACCAGGGAGTTCCTCCAGTCAAGGGATTTTACTCTTTTTTTGCAACAGTTTCTTTCTTCTGTTGTAGTTTGTTTATGGCAGGGGACCACCAGATTGGCTTCCTTTTTTTGGAGGATAGCATCTTGGTTCTGTTAGGGATTGGATGATCCATGCACTCGTGTAAGTGTTTATAAAGTGCATTTGTGTAGGATTCAGTAGTCGTACCTCTATTTTCCGTCAGCATGGGTGTCGTGAAGTTTGCCACTTCTGTCTTAAGAAGCGTGAAGTTGGCTTTAGAGAAATATTTTACTGTGGTTTCCCTAATGGGGGTGGGAGCAGGATGTGGATATCTAGGGTGATTAGCTTGTGGTCAGATCTGACCAATGAAGAATTGACCTCTGGGATGGAACACCGATTGCCCATGTTGATAATGACCAGGTCTAGGATATTGCTGCCCCTGGTGGGGGTGTGGGTAAGTTGATCCAAGGCATTAGAACTTATGAATTCCAGAAAACATTGAGCACAAGAGTTGGTACATGAGTAGCTTTCCCAGTTAATGATGGGGTAGTTGAAATTGCCCATTATCAGGGTGTTAGGTTGTACCCTAATATTTTCCATTATATCAAGAAATGAGGAGTAGGAATCCTGGGGCATGGTGGGAGATCTGTAGCAAGCTACAATTTGGATTGTGGTCTTGCCCAGAGTTAGTTGCACTTGGATAATCTCGGATGCATTATGCTGAGCAACTAGCCTGGAGATGTGGATATCTTTAATGAATATGGACACGCCTCCGCCTTTTGTGCTTCAGTCCAGGTTTGGTGGCTGAAAGGTGTGGTATGAATTATAGCCTGATAATGCAAGGGTGCTCTCTGGAGCCTTGAACCAGGTCTCTGTCACTGCACAGATGTCAATGTTCTCCATTTTAAGGAGTGCCTCGAGTGAGTGCATTTTGAGGTTTAGACTTCTAGCATTGAGTAGCATTATCCTCAGATTTAGCTTGCTTGTACCTGTTAAGGTGGTGAATTTGTCATTTGAACCTTGCATATAAAAGGCACTATAAAGGTGGCAAGAGCCTTAGCCAGTGTCCGGAATCCCAAGGGTGACAGGTGCAGACCATCTCTGGCAAAGCATTGTGGTTTGTCGATCATGTCATCCCAAGCAGACAAATACTGGATCCCCTCAAAATGACACCAGAAGCTTAGCCAATTGTTGAAGTCAATCATTTTGTCCTTATACTGTGGTATCATTCTGGGTGATAGCAGGATGCTACTCTTGGCTAGGGTCAAACCTGACTGGGCTACAAGATTGGACAGCTCCTCCATGTCTCTTTTTATGTAGTCCAGGGAGGTACGTCTCAGGTCATCCACACCAACATGGACAATGATAGAGTCATATTTGTACTTGTGGAGTGACCTGAGTGCATGCGTTATGTGGCGGATCCTGGCACCCGGCAGGCAGCTGACAGTAACTTTCTCCTTGTTTAGCCTGGTGAGAGGAACATCAGTGTGCCTGACTATAGAGTCACCTATGACTAGAGTTTTTGGTATGTTGTTATGCCTTATGGGCTGTGGTTGAGTGACACACTGAGTTTGAGGGCTATGTGTCATTTGGGTTGGGTGGTGGATGTTGCTTGCATTTCTGCTTTGGAGGTCCCTGTTGCTTTGGCAGATTTTTATTGAGAGCCTCTGCAAAAGTAGGTGTGTGTTTTGTGTTTCTATGTGTATGTTTTGGTGCTGTAGGTTTTGAGGGACTATGTGATGAGTGTGGTGTGATGAAAGTGTCTACCTTCTTCTCTTGACTCTCTAGTCCAGTCTTAGGTGAAGAGAGCTTTGCTTCCAGTTTGGCTATATAAGTGCATCTCTCACAGGTTGTAGTGTTGGTTGGTAGGAGGGGGGTATCTGCAGGATATCTGTAGATAGGTTGACAATATTGAGTCACATTGGGCAAAAGATAGATACTGTAACTATTGTGTCTTTGCTGCTTGTGTTACATGGTTGGTGTTAGCAGAGATATTCAGACATATGTACTGTTTTACATTGTGATGTATTATGTCATCACCTACTGACAAATATACTTATTTGCTCACAGTTGTTTCCTGTGAAATACAAGATGAATGAAGCTGTGTCCAGTATTGTGATCTCCAGCCTATATATTCTTGCACACTCATGCCATTCTAGAGGGGTAGCTGCAGACACTTGCTGATGGGTCTGTGTAAATGGTCCAGCACCTTGGTACTGTGATGGCTGAGGATCCCTTACTTGTATATCTATCAACATAGCAGAATGGCCATATCCTGCTGTGGCCATACCTCTCAGCTGTCCAGATTCACCCAGTTTACCCAGAGGCAGGGTTCATATATCTGGTCAGTTCCCCTTCACATTGTGGTTTACAAACAGGTTTGTAGCCACCCATTACTGGGTTTGCAGGCAGGGGTAGTATGGGCACACATCAGAGTTTCAGACTTCACACACTCTATGACGTCCATGCTTATAAACCCCCCACTCTGTTATTCTATCCTCTTCCTGACATTATGCGAGCTATATCTGAGAAGTATCCCTATAGTTGTCCCTTCATCCCAGAGGTATTTAGAGGCTGGTCCACAGTTCATGCAGTAGGACATGGTGAGAATGCTACTGGGATTTGTCGACATGGCTTTGCATTTGTGTTCTGTGGGCTGTGTTATGTTGTTAGTTTGGACCCCATGAGATAACATACATTGGCAGTATGGGTGAGGTACAGGCCATTGACAGAGGACTGTAGGGCATTTGGTAGTGATGCAGGCCATCTGTAGCAGGCCTGTGCATTCTGTCACTCCTACAGTCCCAAGCTGTGAGCCACTGGATTCCCTTGGGGTGACTGGGTAAGTGTGTGAGGTGTTAATGGCAATAGTTCCTGTCCTTATTAATCCATTGTTCTGGATGCTGGCATGGTGCTGCTTACAGCTAGGGACACACCTGCATGGGACACCACTTCAGAATGCTGCATTCTGTGGGCATTCCCATGCAGAAGTGGGGGGGGTCATACTGTACTCATTTCCAACAAGAGGGATATGACCTGTGATAAACCTGTGGCTGATGGTGGGGTGAGCTGAGTACATGTGTGATACAGAAGCTTCACGCAACTAACTCACAGATATACCTGGGACATTCCCCTTATGATGCATTGTGCAGTGACTCATTACTTCATAACTGCGCCTTTTGTGGTCTGCCAAAGATTGGCCAGACTACATCAGTATTCCATACTACACAGACAACCAAGGTGCTGCTAACCTGAATGTACAATTTCAAAGGTGTGTGCAGTTGACAGTTAAATTTTATGTACCTATATCTGTATCTATGGTACTTCCACCTGTGTTCCATGTGTATGTCTGGGCCCACATTCATGGCATGTCCATCTTTCAGATGGTGAGAGATATTGACATGTGAACAGTGAGTATGGATGACTGCTGAATTGGGTCTTGCTGGGATGCATTGTGGTTGGCACTGCAGTTGTCAAAACATGGCCCTGTCATCAACAGCACTGGCCATAGGCCACAGAGGCACAACCCTCCATGCCTACATGCTGACCATTTCCACACAATATACAACACACAGCACCCTAATACACAGACCCCTGCATATTGTACACATGCAATAATCTATCCTGCAAATTGGGCCAGCTCAGGTAATCTGTGCTCCACCGTTATTAAACCCACACATATATGTTACTGCATTTCTACATAGGATTGTGGGGGGGGGGCACACCTGACAACTGTAAACATTTGCTATTACTGTACTGGTATTTCAGGTACTCTGTTGGCTTCCATTTAGTTTTGTATTCTAACCTATCACGCAGACTAGAGGCATATCGGTAGAGTACAGATCTTAGGTTTTATTGACCTATATTTCAGTTTCAGACTTCTTACCCTTCAGAACTAACATACAACTGCCAGACCTCTTGTAGTCTGTCTGTGTAGGTCTGGAGGGGGGCTATTCTCAATTTCCATCAACTGGAGGCCTTAGCACAGCCTTTCTTTATGGTCATCTACACCTGTCCTGCTGGTTGAGGCTGTTGTTGGGTATGTGAACCTCACTGACATGCAGGTGTGTGTCCTATGGACACACATTTGAGCAACCAAATATACTGCAGTGGGATTTGTCACCTTGTCTAGTACTGCCTACTTTGTTGACACCAGTATTGGTTATGGATTTCATGCTGCCCATATAGGTGTCCACTATCTGCTGCCATCCCATACAGCCACCTGATTCCCTTGCATGCTCACATGTATACAATAGACACAACTAGCAGAACATATTACTCCATTCAGCAATTGATAGGAAGAGTGACTTACCTTGTGGCTGTGCCAGTATTGAAGATGGTGCTGGAGGGATTACTATGTCGGATGCACATAGTACACTCCCTATACATGGTAAAGCACAGGTAGTGTCATGTTTGGCATCCCTTTTACTGTATATGCGAGTCAGAGAGAGGTGTCATTCCCTGGGTCCCTACCGTGTCAGTGTATATGCTATGCGTTGGCTCTTTGCCAAAGCCTGGGCATACTGGGCATGCCTCCTTCTGCCTACATAGGCAGACTCAGGTTGTTCCTCCTCTGAGTCACTATGTGCCTGTACTGGCCTTGGCAATGGTGGGGGGCTGTGTGGCCCTGCCCCATGCTGTTCCTGCTGCAGCTGTTTCCGCAGGATCATATTATGTAGCATGGCACATACAATGAAAATTTGTGTACATGTAGCTGGAAAGTACTCTAAGACTCCACCGGATACGTCCAGGCAACAGAACCATGACTTCAGCATCCCAAACACATGCTTTATTATGATTCTGGTTTGTGCATGTGCCTCATTATGGAGTTCTTGTTCGGGTGTGTGTGCATTACTGATGGGTGTCATCAGCCACGGCTCCAGTGCGTAACCAGCATCCACCACTAGGTGGCCATATGGGAGGTCCCCACTGGCAAATCTCTGGTACAGCTGTGTCAAATGCCAGATGTGGGAGTTGTGATAGCTTCCAGGGCTGCCAGCACACACATTCATTATAATGTCTGGGCAGCGCACACGACCTGGCAGTTGATGGAGGGGGAGCCCTTACAGTTTATGTAGACCCAACCCTGCTCACTAGGTGGTGCTTTGATGTGTATGTGCATGCAGTCTATAGCACCCACTACCTCAGGGTATTCTGCTATTTGGTGGCTGAGATGCATATTGCTGGTCAACGCCTCACAGGTGTTGAGGAAATATATGTGCTCACTGGCATGTGCTGACATGGCATCCAGGAACTGCTGGATTACCCTGGATGCTGATGTCTGTGAGATTCCCATGATATCCCCAGTTTGCCTTTGGAAGGTACCTGTGGCTAGTATTCTTAAGCCTACACATACCTTGGTATCCACTGGGATGGGTTCCCCTCTGTTGGTTCTATGTATGAGGCGTGGCCGGCACAGCTCAACAATTTGCTGTAGGATGTCCCTGTTCACCCTATAGTGCTCCACTATCTCCAGCTCATGTAGCCCCTGGTAGATTACCCTCAGTCTGTACACTCTTCTCTTTCTCCTCACTGTGGGTTGGTCATCAGCATTCTCATCCTCAGCACCCTCAGCCTCTTCCACATGTTGATGTATGAGAGTGACAGCAGCTCATATCATTTTGTTAGTTTTGTCAGGTAAAATTTCCCCGTCTGTGTACACCAGTGGTGTAGAGTTTGTGGGAAAAACCAGAGTGAAATTTGTTTGCATAGTTTATAGTAGTGTGCTGGGCTGGGCTGCTGCCTATATTATTGGTTGATTCTGATGCATTTCACCTGCCAGCTATGCTAGTTCTCCTTGATTGCCTTCCTACTGCTGTTTTCCCTTCCCATTGCTTTCCCGTTTAAGCCCTGAGGTGCAACGCACATACCCAGTGCTCAGATGTGAACAGAGCTGCTATTTCCTGTTTTTTTTTTTGTTTTGTTTAAAACCTGGTTTGCGAATTTAGGCAATGTAAACACTGCTAGGCTGGCTCAGACACACCCAGTTTCCTTAGCTTTGCATAGCTAAGGGCAATTATGGGCCACAGAGCTCCAATAAGCTTAAAGCATGCATAACACTCCCCCTTATGAGGTCATCTAGCTCTTATGCTTATACCATCGTGTTGCTGCACCTACACGGTTGGATGCAAGCTAACACTGAGGTGAAATCTGTGATTCAGTATTAATCCCCTCATTTGCATAAAACTGACTGCTAATGCATGGTTACAAAACTGACACTCAGTCTTTCCCCTTAGCAACCACTATTGCACGGTATTGTTATTTTATGCATGCCATTGACTATTATGGCAAAATGCTGATTTGGGTTTAAAATCTTATTTCCAACTTTTTTCATTATTTTCGGGCCTATCCCGTTTGCGCACCGCTGCCCTCCGCTTAAACGGCCAAAATCGGCCAAAAGAAGTTATTTTTTATAATTTTGCAACTATTTCCCTTGCTAATGGCCATATATTTGGCTATTGGCATGCCTACTACATTGAATACATGCATTCTTTGGAGCTGTCATGCCTCCATTTTGTAATTTGCAGAAATGTATTTGATTAGTAACCGAATACATTTCAGCAGGTTACACTATTCCTGCACAATGATGCCTGCCTGCTTCCTGGATAACTAATTCACATCATTTGCATGGTTTTTACCAGCAAATGGGTTAATTAGCATACTGAAGCAGTGTCTGTGCAGGAAGAGTGTAGGAGCACTCATGCACATCCTGGGAGCTCGTTCCTGGATCGCTCGTCGGCCATATTGTGTGCAGCAGCTCTTGCACTATTCCTGCATGCTGTGCAGAGCTTCCTGAATCCTGGGGTATATTTTTTGCTCCAATGTAGGCTACATTGTTCACATTTAGCTCACTGCATTCATGCATTGTGCTTCTGAGATTATGAGAATAATCGAAAAAGGACTTGTGATTGTCTTTGGCTTGGGTGGCTATTTTAGCCTCAAACTTCACTTTGGTGGATTTCATTAAGCTCCAAAGTAGTCTGTATATTTCAGTGATGGGAACTCTATCAATCTGAGAATTACTCTTCTTTTGTTCCAACTTCTCTTCATTTTCTTGTAAAGCTTGTTGTGTTTTTCCTGCACTTGTTCCTATTGGGTATAACTGCATCTTTGCAGCTGGTTGTATGATGGTATATTGTGGTGGCAGACATTTCTGCATATTCAGCAGTGTTAACTGGGTTTGATGGGGATTTGAAGCTTGCCAGTATATTATGAAGGATGAGGTAATTTGTCTTTGAGAAATTTCTAAAGGTAGATTGGGGGGAAGGCATTTCTGGTTTCAGTTTTTTTTTAAGGAGACAACTTTATGGTCAGAACTAATAAGACATAAAGATAAGCAAGGAATTATGCAAGAAAACCACACATTAGTAATGACAAGATCCAATATGTCGTCATCCCAGTTAGAACTTGACTAATTGCTACAGGGCATTTGTATTGACAAATTCCAGGAATCTCTGTGTTTGTGCACTTGTGGCAGTATACAGTTCACCAGCTATATTTGGATAGATAAGATCACCTAGAAAAATGGTATTTGGTTTAATACTGAGTGATTCTGGTTCCTGTAGATATTGTTTTTGGCTTTCCTGGGTCATAGAGGGCTTTCTGTTGCTAGCTAATATATGGTACAGGAGCTTTCTGATGGTGATTTGGACCTGAAGAAGCTCTAGTCCATCGTTTTGCTTTACTAGTCATGATGTAAGTCTTTTCTGGATGGAGACTGAGACACTTCCACCTTTCTTCTCCTGCTGCACAGTAGCTGGTACAAACTTGTGGAAGACATTCTAGCCCTGCACAGCTGAAGTTATCTCCACTTTTTTAAACTATGCCACATCACTACTCAGATGTCTACATCTAACAGCATGAACAGAGATCGTAGGGAGTGGAATTTCTTGTTTATACTCCTAGCATATTCTCCTTTGATTGTTTTGTTATGTTGGTAGGCTTATCAGGTTGGCATTTCCTAAAAAAGGCACTATAGGATTGGATAATGCATTTGCCAATAAGCAAAACCCTATATGGGACAAATACAGGTCATCCCTGGTAAAGCAGTGTGATCTGTTCATCATATCCTCCCAGGATGACAAATAGTGGACCCCTTTCGAATGACTCCAAAAGATATGCCAATTATTTATTGCATATATTGCGGCTTCATCCTTGGAAGAGATAGAATGCTGCTCAATGCTAGGTTCACATCTCACAGGGACAGATAGTCTGAGTTCTTCATCATGTCTCTCTTCATATAATCCAGGGAGGTACATTTCAAGTCATTGGCACTCACATGTATTATGACAGAATTATACTGGTATCTGCTGTTGTGTGTGATCTGATGGATCCTGGCACTAGATAAGTAACAGACCACCATTTTTCCCTTGCTCAGTTTGTTAAGGTGTATACCTGTATGTCTTCCAATGGATTTACCTAAAAATGGAAAGTTTGGCTGAGTAAATCCCTGCCTTACAGGGTCAGCATCTATGACTTCTTGAACAAAGGATCCTGGATGGCACAGCTCTGTACAGGTTATAGCAGAAGAGTTAGAAAGGGATCCAATCAAATAACACCAATAATGGAGCTCTGTGACTTCAGATCCTGGTATCAAACCACAGTTCTCTTAGTCCTATGACTCTGAGCTATAGGTTAGAATTTCGGAAACTTTAGTTTTTACAATGGATCAGGGAAAAATTAGTGTACAATACAAACAGTAGGGAGCAGCAGGGAGAGCAGTACTTAATTTGTCAGTGAGAGCTAGGATGGCTTTATTAAAGTGGTCAGACACAAGAACAAGAGAAAAAGCAGTAGCAAATATAACAACAGTAGCAAATTCAGCAAACAGAATGGCACTGAAATGCAGGTTTGTACAGGGAAATATGAGGAATATAAGACTCTAGCAGCAAAGTTGGATTGTAAATAGCTGTAGAAGCACAGAAGCAGTGTAAGGCACCAGACAATGCATAGATTTACCAGCAACACTGCTTGTGGAAAAATGCAGTAATGAATGAGTCTCTGATACTGCAGTAGTGCACAATTCTCCCACAAATGAAAATGAAAGTAGAAAAACTTGGTTACCAGTCTGCGTTCAAACACAGTTAGCATTTACAACTAATTCTACTTACAGAGCTAGAAGTGCAGTATAATGTACAAACAATGATCAGAAACTGCAGTAATTCATAATTCCCCCGCAACTGCAAATTAATCCATAAGCTTAAGGTCACAGAACAAGATGCAACATGCAAACAGACAACTTTTTGGCTGAATCATGGAAAAATACAGAAAACTGTAAAAATAAAAAAAAAAACTATCACCTTGCAGGCAACCATAAATGCAACTGCAGTATTCAAGTAGAATTAAAAGAAAAAAAAAGAAAAAAGTCCCATTTTGATGAAAAGTTTACTTCCCAAAGTTCAGAGTTTTCCATACTTCTTAGAGTCTTGAATAATGGACCCTGGGTAGACATAACTCTGTGCAGCTTATATTACAAGGAGATTTTTCAATAGCTTATTATGTAAGGAGGAAACACACTGCTGCTTGTTGCAAACGCCCAAATGCATCATTTAGTTATGGCAAACCACCACTCATTCTTTCTCCATGATACTTGGTATTTGCCAAGAACTTACCATCTTTTGTAACTGCAACTTCAATAATCACTTTAGTAGCTAGTGAGCAAAAAGGAGATGTGGTGATGCTCTACTGCCAACGTTTCTAGATTGTTTCTGTCTGTACCTGGACAGTCACAGCTCCATATTTCAAAATTGTTACACCATCTCCAATACAAGAGAGTAGTGCCTAGCACATTGACCAAGCATGCCATATATACACAATTCTCCTTACTGACATACACACAAACAGATGTAGTGCGTGGAGCTATTTGCACCTGTCTAAAGGACGGAAAACAATAATTCAACAATCATTCTGTCTCATTTCTGTCAGATCATTTCTTTGGCCAAACATGACACTGTTGTATTTGTGTCAGGTCATCTCTTACATTGTAAGCCCCACTATATTTTTGACAAATCAGCTCTTAGGTCAAGCACTAACCTCTGAAATTCTATCAGGTTAGCTCTTATGTCAAAAATTATCCTGTTGCATTTCTGACAGGACATAATTTATTTAGGCAGGAACAATGAGTGTCATCTCTCAGTGCATAGGTCTAGTTCAGTAATGGATGCCTGGTTAGGTCAGCAGGGTCACATGTTGTCAAACTTTGTTTTATTCAATAAACAACCATCTTCCTATCCAGAAGTAATTTTTTACCTAATTTGCCAGAATGCAGTAGCTCTAGGTGAACTTTGCAAGCAAGTAATTAATTCTTGAGTGTGTTAACAAAAAAAAAAAAAAAACGAAATACCTTGAAGCTACAGCAAGTCAGGAAGAGGACTTTTAAAACAGCTTGGGTACTTTCTCAGCTGTATCTTAACACGTGTTACCCTTTTGCCTCTTCATCTAAATGTACTATGATCTGCAGTCTCATCACATATCATAAATCAATCCCCTCTCCACTGTTCTTTTTTCATATTCTCTTCAAATACCTTTCCTGCAACTCTTTTGTTCAACACTACCCATTTTCCGATACCTCTCCTCCCACTAGATTTCCTCTTTCCTCCGGTCTGTATTCCTTCAACCCCTTTCATACCCTGCTTCACTTCTTGATTGTTTCACATTCACTCGCCCTTCTGTCCTTTAATTACCCTCATTACACTATACAACCAACAATTTTCCAGCTACTGCATATAGTTTGTAAATAGGACATGTATTTGTTACCACTTTACTTCAGGGGTGTACTGTTAAGTTTAATTGCATTGCTAGTCCATCTATGTACTCATTCTGTTCACATTTGTTGTTATGATATGTGATTCTGTATCCTGGCCTGAACTGGAAAATTATCCATATGAATGAGTGCTGTACCCTAGTTAAGCAATGAAATAAATACGTACATAAATACATATGTAAGTAGATACATAAACAAACATGATTCATAGTAGAGGGATCAATCCTTTGTCTTGTCAGACAGTTCTTCAGTGACTATGACATGCTTGACAGATAGCATTTACTTAAATAATAAGTTAGACTAACTAATTTGTTAAACTATAACAGCCTGGAAATGAAGTGGCACAAAGTGGGGTGAGAAAGAACAGATACACAGCTAATCATTCTGCCAGAAAGCAATGGACTCACAGCAGATTTTCTAGTAAACAAGTACCAATGACAAGTCAACATCATGAAAAATTCTAGTGACTTCTGTTAAAAAGTCATACGAGAACAAATGTTTCTAAAATCAGATGTTGCTTTCTCCACAAACATGCCTGTTTTTGTCAAGCATGGACACTTGAGATAGTTGTTGTTTTACACTG
Organism: Protopterus annectens; assembly: GCF_019279795.1. Lineage (NCBI taxonomy): Eukaryota > Metazoa > Chordata > Ceratodontiformes > Protopteridae > Protopterus > Protopterus annectens. The sequence continues at coordinate 234,997,959 of NC_056729.1, read as the reverse complement.
CTCCCATATCCTGTATTCTCTCATCACATGGTCAGCAGCAGCAACAGCCTCTAAAGCAGTTCACAAACTGCCTCCTTTTGGATCTAATGAGAAGGGCCCTAGGCCTCAAGTGTAAAATTAAAATGAGTCACTGTTCTAATGTGCAGTGATACCATAGGTTGTCTTTTCAACAAAAAAAGTGCCAATCATATCATAGATTTGCAGCATTTGACAACAAGTAAATAGTTATGCTTGACTTCTAACTAATTGTTCTCAGTCTACAACCCAATATCTATTCAAACAGTAAGGAAAGATCTAGTTATTGTATTAATCATTGCTACTATTCTAACATATGCTATAGAGGTAAATCAAGGGCTAACTGCAGAAAAACATGTTTCCTGCTTTCTCAACTTATCAAAATTCTTTGACTGCAAAGGCATTATAGTGATAGTGCAAACTAAAAATTAATTGCTGAACCTTACTTTGCCATGACTTACAAGCAGAAGTCTCTTGGTACATGATATATTTACAGCATACAAATCCAAAATATTCATGTCAAAATATCTTGATCTAGTCTTGTGAAAACCAGCCCTGGTTCTTTATTTAGCAATGTGTCAGCCATACTGGACTTCGTATTCTTAGAGACACACTTCAAGGTCTCATGATAATTCTCCACAAATGCTCAAAGCATCTGAAATAAAAACCTTTACGTCTTAAATTGGATGGCATTAAATAAAACATCCATTCTTGCCATGTCTGAAACATGACTTAAAAGTTGTATATAAGATAAAGAATTCAGTGTCCAGGTTACACTAGATATAGAAAAGACCAAGTCTGCCAAAGGCAAAGAACATTCAAATACGATAGAACACCAACTGTAGAAGCAAGATGAATGAACAGATTCTTAGATAAACACAGGATGATGAAAATAATTTATTGTGCACAAAGAACATGGCAGTACTTGCCTAAGCTTGTATCATGTATAAATTAATGGGTTTAAAACCACCTGACACACTTAGTAAAGAGGCACTGTCTCTAGAGTATAAACATTTGCTGAAAAATGGATAAGCTTTGGTTGCATCTACATGATGCATTAAAGGGCCCATAAATTAGTATCTAAGCAATAAGCTGTTGCAATAACCATTTATCAAATGAAGTCCAACTTTTGGATGACTTTAACACTCACTGGAAGCACCTGCATCCCAATAAAGCTAACAATGACAGCACTATTTTATATAAATGTATGATTGCTTATGTCATAAGTGATGGTGTAATAAAGATGTTTCTTGTTTAAAAAAAAACAATGACTGCACTACAATCTTTTATACAATGTTGACTAGAAATCACAAAAATACTGGAGTCAAAATTATCTTTGAATTTATTTATGTTTGTTAACCAGGGTAGTGAATCGATATAGTGTGGACCCATTTCAGCTACAGGGTAGAGTTACAGTAAAATAGTTACATAGCAAAGAAATGGAAAGACAAACATACAGCTTTTCAGATGAAGAGTGAGAGAATGTCCAGCAAGGCAATACAGTTAAGCGGAGTACAAAACAGCACAAAATAGTAGACATTTTCAACAGAAGCAACACTGAAGGTAACAGCACACAATTTCAATAGAAGCAACATTGAAGGCAAAATATAGTAACATAGTTGAAGAGGAGAAATAAAAAACGTGTACATACAAAAGTAAAGCTTCTGCTTTAGCAAAATTTGGCTGCAAGCTCAGTGTAAGCATTATTCAGTTAATTGTTGAATAGAAGGAAGAGGATTATTGAGTTTGAGCATGGTAGAGATACACTAGTGGAACTGGAAAGGTTAAGTTAGATTTAGAAGTAGATGTTAGTTATGGAGAGATGGGCAGCACAGTATACATAGCAGTACGTATCTTACTAAGTGAGTTTGTGTAGTTTGGCATGGTTAAACAGGAAAAGCCCTCCTTTCAAGAAAAGTTAGTATTTTTTTCTCTAGATATATTGCAATTAGATATGTTGCATAGCTCAGGAGGAAAACAGTCCCATAAAAGATTATAGGAACTAAGAAACATATGTCAAGTGACTATCAACAAACAGGAAAAGGCTACCGTGCAGCCCTTCATCAAAACTGTATCAAGAGTCTTGGACAGTTATAGAAGGGAATTACAATTATGAAAGGCAAATGCTGTCCAATCACAGGGGATCCATTTTACTTAAATTTCCACAAGCTCGGTGCTAAAATCTTCTCTAGTGTAATTGCTAAACTATCGCATAATCTAGAAAAATATCCTGTTGATAATGTTGAACTGATATGTACTATATGTGTGTGTGTGTGTGTGTGTGTGTGTGTGTGTGTGTGTGTGTGTGTGTGTGTGTGTGTGTGTGTGTGTGTGTGTGCATAATAGCACAACTCATCACACCAAAACAAACCCAAAATGTTTAAGTAACTTCCTCCAGGTTTATTACTCCTTGGGCATCTACCACTCCATATGGTTTTTGTAGGGATACTCTGCCACTTTGGTTTGCTCCACAATTCAGTGTTGTACATATATTGATTGTATTGGAAATGCAGGTGGGGGATTGCCCTCCTTCGAAATACTTGCATAGTTCCTTATTTGCATTTACTGAGGGCAAGTATGCAAGCCTTCTTTACAAATAAAGGGTGCATTAAGTCAAATTTTGCCCCAAATTTAAATTCTTTTGGAATGTAGGTCATTGTTTGCTAATCCAGAGAAAATAACTAATATTTTTAATGCCACTGCTTTCATATGCGTAGCAGTGGGTACCGTTTCACATATTTCATTAGTTCTTCTAAATGGTACACATACGTGCAGAGTGCCTTCCAGAGAAGACAAGATGTTGCTTTAAGCAAAAATGACATTATTGACGTATCTGATTTTTTTTTATCTTTGCTAATCTGCAATGTAAACATTTTAAGGAGGCTCATTTTGAACCCCAATAGAATTAGCCTTAAACATAAATGTGCTATGTATAACTATCCCAATAAACTAATGGTTAACTCTGCACTTCTGATTAATACATTTTTTAGACTATTACTTTACAATTAACAAAATCAGTGTTTAATTGCGTTTGATAAATGACCTGCATATTGTATCACTTGTTATTCTGTTGTTGATCCCTGCATTTCTTGTTACTAATTACTTTCACAGACTTTACGTCACCAGCATAATTAGCCATCCAGATGTCACTTCATACAAATAAATCCATTGTTTTCTTAAAAACAAGGGTAGATCAAGGACTGAATGCTGAGTTAAGCACCTGGTCAAAACAGCTCACTTTAGACATACCTGTGCTTCCTTCAGCCTTTCCTTTCTGCATTTCAGACTGTTTGCATTATGAGATAAAGACATTTACTAATGCCCTATTGTTCTTAATGGGGTATTCATTTCCTATGAGAAAAGGTATTATACACTGTCACATAATACATTAGAAACACACATTTGTGTAATCCAGCATCAGAGTATTACATAAAAATATATAGATATTGATTTGATCCTTCATGGATTCTATATTTTAATGTTAAGCTTGTCTATTATTCATGGTTCCTAAATGTTGTTCCTATACAGCAGAGGATTCATTACAGGTTATTAGGTCATTTCTTGTGTTTTGGTTCAACATAACATAACAGAATAATACAAGTTTATAACCATAGCTGGGGTAAGTCCTGGTTTGATTCTGGGATTTGCAGTATGTGTAAATGGGCCTAAAATGTGCATTACTAGATGCTGGTGAGATTTGTTCAATGACGTTTTAGTTTATTTTTCACCAAGTCCATGCCTGTCTTTTGATTTGTTTCAGAATTTCAGTAAGTAATAATATGCATTATAAAACTGATTATTTCCTATTAAAGATATTATTTTCAGTTTCTACCCTTCCTTCTGTATGTCTATCAATCTATCTATCTATCTATCTATCTATCTATCTATCTATCTATCTATATAGATATATGGGTACATGTCATTTCATTGAAGATGAAGTGGACCAGCCCATTTGATCAAAAAAGTCATTTAACTGAAAATTAATTTAACTGCAAACTCATTAGTGTAAAACTTACTTCGGAACAAATATATTATAAAAAATGTTCAGCGCCCACACTCCCCTTACTTATATATATTAACTCCATTGTCACGCATCATCATAGGAAAGAAAAAAAATAATACCACACAGTGAATCAGTTATAGAATGAAAACACAATTATCTACAACTCTAGAGGTATAATATGATGATGTTCATTACCGTCCACAAATATTCTGCCAGACTCACTTCATAATAACTCCTATGAAAAGAAATTACAACATCAGATACTTTATACATACTACACACTTTTCAATGATACGAGTTTTCAGTCAAATGAATATTCCATCACATCAGCATGACCATTTGGTTTCCAATGAAATGACATGGCTCTGTATATATATATATATATATATATATATATATATATATATATATGTGTGTGTGTGTGTGTGTGTGTGTGTGTGTGTGTGTGTGTGTGTGTGTGTGTGTGTGTGTGTGTGTGTGTATATATATATATATATATATATATATATATATATATATATATATATATATATATATATATATATATAGGTTTACTATCATATGTGTGAGTACGCACTGCCTGAAATTCAAGTGTTTGACTTACACAAGTTAGACTTACCAAAAATGTTAGTCAATTGTGCAAGTAACATATTGTGACCGATAGATTCCATTCAGGAATATGTACATTGCTGTTACTGCAATTGGATATTGGCTCACGGTTATGACGTTGCATTACACTGATGTCCCGCTGACCAGGCTGAACAAGGAGAGGGTGACTGTGAGCTGTCTATCGGGAGCTAGGATCCGCCACATAACACACGCACTCAAGTCACTCCAAAGAAAGTACAAATATGACTCCGTCATTGTCCATGCTGGTGTGAATGACCTGAGATGTACCTCCCTGGACTACATGAAAAGAGACATAGAGGAGCTCTCCGATTATGTAGCCCAGGCTGGTATGACCCTGACCCTGAGCAGCATCTTGCCCTCACCAAGAAGGATACCACAATACAAAGACAAGATGATCAGCTTTAATAATTGGCTCAAGTACTGATGTCATTCTAAGGGGATCCAATGTCTGTCTGCCTGGGATGACATGTTGGACAAGCCACGCTGCTTCGCAAGGGATGGCTTACACCTGTCACTTCTGGGCTTCCGGATATTGGCTAAGGCTCTTGCCACCCCCATAGTGCCTTTTTTAGGCAAGGCTCAAAAGACAAACCCACCTCCTTAGAAAATAATATGGAAAATAACTAAGGGTAATGCTGCTCAACGCCAGAAGTCTAAATCTCAAGATGCAGACACTTGATGCACTCCTCAGCATGGAGAACATCGACGTCTGTGCAGTAACTGAAACCTGGTTCAAGGCTCCTGAGAGCACCCCAGCGCTACCAGGCTATACCTCGTATCATGCTTTTCGGCCCCAAAACCCGGGCCGAACCACAAAGGAAGGGGGAGTGTCCATATTCATCAAGGACACCCACACCTCCAGGTTAGTAGCAACACATGAAGCATCAGAGACCATACAGGTGCAAATAACCATAGGCAAAACTGCTATACAACTGGTAGCATGTTACAGACCACCCTCCCAATCTCAAGAACCCCACTCAGCCTTCCTGAAGACATTGGAGGATATCAATGTATCACAAAATACCATCATACTGGGAAACTTCAACTACCCAAACATAGATTGGGTACATTATTCTAGCCCTAATACCCTAGCCCAAAGGTTCCTGGAATTCATAAATTCAAATGCACTGGAACAACTAGTCACCTCTCCCACTAGGGAGATAATATACTAGACCTGATCATCACAAACATGGGGACAAAATGCTCCACACCGGAAGTATACCCCTCACAAGTGAGATCTGACCACAAACTAATCACCCTGGATATACATATCCCACCTCCACCCCCAGCACAAAAGACCACAGTGAAAAACTTCTCAAAAGCAGACTTCACTCTTCTTAAGACTGAGATGGTATCCTTTAAGCCCACTGTGCCAGTGGATACCACATCCCACAATGCCGAATCCTTCACAAATGCTTTCTATGGACATCTCCAAGAATGCATGGATCATGCAATCCCAAATAAATCCAAGTCCCTCTCCACCAAAGGCAAGCATCCTGTCTGGTGGACCTCAACCATTAACAAATTGTATAAGAAAAGAAGGAAGCTACTGCGCGTCAGAGCAAAATCCCATGAAGGGAAGACATCTCTGATCAACATTAGCAGAAAACTCCATTCTCTCATAAAAACATCCAAGGCCAACTTTGAGAGAAAAATCGCTAAGGACACTAAAGATAACCACAAAGCCTTCTTCAGCTATGTTAGAAACCTGGGTGGAAACCCTCAGATATGCTCAGAGTTGGTTCACAACAACAAAAAATACACTGAACCCACAGATATTGCCAACATTCTGGCTGACAGGTTCAGTGCAAATTTCTCCCCTCCCTCACCCCCAAAAGAAGAAATACTTATCCCAATTGAATGTAATCTCCCTGTCATCTCAGATGTCCAAGTGAGAACTGCCCTAAACAAAGCTAAAAACACAGCATCAATGGGATCTGACGGTATCCCTGGTTGCATGTTACGTGAACTCCAAGAGGAGCTAAACCCACACATAAAAATGCTATTTAATCTTAGCCTTACTTCGGGATATGTACCTGAACACTGGCATACAGCAACAATGGTCCCACTCCACAAAGGGGGTGCCTCTACAGACCCTGGAAACTACCGCCCCATAAGCTTAACCAGCCTGGTCTGCAAAGCTATGGAAAGAATCATTATGGAACTCATAAACAGAGACATAGGGGACCTACAGACGCTTGACCCCACCCAGTTCGGCTTTGTAAAGGGCAGATCCTGCCTTTTGAACCTAGTTGACTTTTTCGAAACAGTCACTAGAGCCATTGATGAGGGCAAAGCAGTCCATACAACCTACCTGGACTTGGCTAAGGCCTTCGATACAATACCCCACTCAGACATCATAGATAAGCTCAACAGCTTAAACGTAAACCCTTATGTCACTAGATGGGTTGCAAACTGGCTAAAGGACAGAACCCATAAAGTTAAAATAGCTGGAGCAATGTCAGACTCAAAGCCAGTCACAAGTGGTGTCCCACAGGGATCTGTCCTGGGACCCCTCTTGTTCGGCATTTATTTCTCAGATGTTAAAGCAAACATGGGAGGGCTGTGGCTGACAAAGTTCGCAGATGACTGCAAACTAGGCGCCATAGTCGATACACCAGCGGACACATACATCCTACAAAAAGGCCTCACAGAAACGGACAACTGGTGCTGGAGTCACGGCCTTAAACTAAATGCCAAAAAATGTATAGTCATCCCCTTTGGGAAAAACAAAGTACCCACAAATTATCACATAGACAGCAACCCACTGAGTATGGAAAAAGTAATCAGAGACCTAGGGACCCAAGTTGACAGCGACCTCTCATTTGACACCCACGTTGCCAAAGTGGTTAGAAAAACATTCCACCTTGCACACCTCATCATGAAGGGATTCACATCCAGATCCAAGGATGTCATTGTACCCCTATACTCCTCCCTCATCAGATCCATGATTGAGTACAATGCCCCATTTGGTATGTACCTCACCCGGCATTTGCAACAGCTGGAGAGACCACAAAAGTACCTCACCAAGAGGATCAAGGGTCTCCAACATATGTCTTATTCTGCCAGACTAAAGAAACTTCAGCTCTATTCAGTAGCATACGACCTGCTCAGAGGTGATCTCTGCCTGACGTACAAGGCCATGTCCAATCAGGATCTGATGGACATGCTCCACCTCAAAAAATCCAAATCCATCAGGACCACAAGAGCTAAAGACTTAAACCTCGGCACAAGTATAAATAGGGCATGCTGGAGGGATAGATTCATAACCCAGAGGCTTCCCATGCTTTAGAACAAGATCCCAGTTCGTATTAGGCAGAGCCCCTCACTGACTCTCTTCAAGAGAAATCTTGATGAGTGGATGGGAGATCGTAAGTTTACCCCAG
>NC_056729.1:234964925-234984925 GCF_019279795.1 Protopterus annectens | reverse complement strand
AGCGAGATAGAGATAAGCTTCTCCCTTGCTGTAGTACGAATGTTTACATATAGAGAAGGAATACAGATACATACCCACATATGACTCTATACATATGCAGACAACCATAGACCCATATATTGTTAGATTTGATATAAATATATATATATATATATATATATATATATATATATATATACACATATACACACAAATATATATATATATCTATAGACTGCAAGATATGAATATACATGTATGCATACATATGCAGATATATCTGTATATATATATATATATATATATAAAACAAAGCAAAAAAAGGCCACACACAGCAAACAGAGCACGGTGCCCACACAGGAAAAAAGTTCATAAACCAAAACAGTCATAAAAGTGTGGGTACCTAATGGCAGTTTAACTGGTTTCAGTTTCAGTTATCAATTCTCACCACGTCACAGGAATAAAAGTCCTCTTCAGGAACACAAGTCATAAACTCTTTCAAGTATCCAAGTAAAACGAGACACAGTAAAAGATGATAATTTATTGTAGTTAGCGCTTTGCATGTAGGCTTCATCAGACTTTATACAGAATGGGAAATCAGCTCATTTAAAAACTAATGAAACAAAAACCATTGGTCATACATTATCCAATGGAACAGCAAGGTCATTAACTCATATCTAACACATAAAAAGCCTTTGCTGAAAAATGCTGCAAACAGTTGCCTCAAAGCAAGGCTAAAAAAGTAATAAATATATTGCCTAAAATACAATGTCATATAAACTACTGACATATATACTAACATTCAATATCTAAACTAAAATCTGCACTAAATAAATACATCTAATAAAAACATTGTATATGGTGACTAAAACAAACAACTAACGTATAAACTCCTTTTGATAACAGCAACTCTAATGCAGCTGAATTGCAAACATAAAAAGGAAGCAGTCTAAGCAACAAGTGCTTCAAATACTGCAGCGTGCAGAAACACATAAAGTTCACATAATGCATTTAACTTATTTAAAGTGTTGGATTATCTAGAATAAAACAAACATCACACTTTAGTTCATGATGTATCCAGGAAAAGAAGAACGACAACATTAGGTAAACACATTAAAAACTCTAACTGAATGCAGATAAAAACAGAACCATATGACGATAAAAGTCACTAACCTGAAAATATAACAGCTTGAAAATCCATTCAAAAGAACCAGCATATATATATTAATTGCTAACTAAACACTTTAATGTTACAGCAGCTCATAAATCCATTATAGAGAGCAGCTTGTGTTAGCTCTCACACTAGCTTGCTAGGCATTCATCATAGGGTGGTTTACATAATGTTAAAGTAACATAACACACACAATACTTTGACATAAATAAGGGTGAAGGCATTGTGTTACAAGCTATAACATACACTTAAGGTGTACATCAGCAGTAGAGCAGGTCAAAAAATATATAAACCAGAAGTACACCATTTAACAAAAACTCACTATAGCAGCACACTCAATCGTGGCAGATATTAAAACTTCACTCACTGTTGAATGCACAACTCTGCACTAGTCCATAAACAGCAACAACAAATAATACATAAACTCAGTATAAGTATAGTAGATGGATATGCAATCAGCTCTATCTACCTAGATCTCATAGTGGAAACCAAACGCTCCAAGCAAGGAGGGGGGTATATAGGAAACATATCAGATAGTATCCAAATGACTATCAAGAATAACCCAAGAGTATAGAACTATGTGAAAAATCCACATCTAACTATCAATCCCTATCTAAGTCCCTTCTGAGCAACTAACAGAAAAGTATACACAAAAAAATATACACAAAAAAGGGGGGGGGAAAGGGGAAGGGGGGGGGGACAAAGTCCAGGCTTATAAATAACAAACTGATAAAGACAAGTCTAGCAATAAAACATCCAGTGTCTAAACAACCGGAAGGCATACTAAACTGCAGATCCAGAAAAGATCATAATTTCGGTCTACACACCCTTCTTTTCCTTAACATCGGTTTAATTTGAACTTTATCATTGAGTCCTGGTGCCTTGTCAGCTCTACATCTGATAATCCACCTTAGCTCCTTTTCTAAAGTCAAATTTACCATATCACCACCTCTAATGTTCTCAAACACAGTCTGGAGAGCACAGAAAGTGAACTTATGCGTCGCATCAAACAACTGTATATGTTTTGCTAAGGCATTATGAGCCGAACTAACACGAATTTGATAAATATGCTCCCTTATGCGTTCCCTCAAAGTTCTGTTGGTCTTCCCAATATAAAACGAGGGGCACTTGGTGCATCTAGCCAAATATATCAAATTACTACTACCACAATTGGTCCCAGTACTTAGTTTAAACGTGTAGCCTGTAATGGGATGTACAAAACTCATCCTAGTATCTATGTAAACACATTGTTTACACCTACCACAAATTTTAGTATTATACTCATGTTGTATATGACTATTCTGATGAGAAATATTCCTAGGGCCACAAAGAATCCTTCTCAGGTTAGGTTTATTTTTAAAAGTAAACTTAGGTTGAGTACCTACTAAGGGGCCTGCCTTGTCATCCAATAACAAAACGTCCCAATGCCTCTCCATTATCTCCCTAAGGAACACAGCATCTTTAGTGAAGAACATGCAAGCTCGTATCTCATTATTGGTCACTTCCGATGTATCATGGCTAGTTATACAAGGTTCCAAAAAGTAAGGTCTAGCTCTATCAGATCTGATGTTATCTACCTCTGTCAAAACTTCTTCAAATTTACAAGGAGCATAACCTCTCGAAGTGAAGCTACGCCGCAAATAACTGACTTCATTAACATAGCCTTCTTCTGAGGCATTAAGCCTAGAGGCTCTCATAAGCTGACCTTTCATCACATTGTCAAATACATATTTAGGGTGCATACTCCCTCTATGTAAAAAAGTATTCTTATGGCATGACTTACGATGTATAGAAGTATTCAAGAGACCACTATCCAATCTATGTATATTAACATCTAAAAAAGAAATTTGCTCACGAGAATAATTCAAAGTGAACTTCAAAAATTCGGTGGATGTGTTAATATAATCATAAAAAGCCAGAAGGCTCCTCTCGTCACCAAGCCAGACAATAAAAAGGTCATCCACAAATCTTTTATAAAGGCCTATGTTTGTCATGAAGCGCTGGTTCTGCAATATAAATTCCTCTTCCCATTTTGCCATAACAAGATTGGCGTAGCTATTGGCACAAGAAGTGCCCATAGCTACGCCATCCTTCTGCAAAAACAGATCTTCACCAAAAAGAAAAAAATTGGAATAGAGAATAGTTTCAAGAAATAGTGCTAGCAGATCTATTTTCACCATACTGTATTGTGACTTACGGCTTAAATAATCAGAGACACTGGAAACACCTAGATCATTAGGGATAACTGTAAATAAACTGACAACATCCAGTGTCACCAGGTAATATTCTTTATTGTCATCATGTTGTTTAGTATAATCATATAAGTCTAACAAAAACTGTTTACTGTCTCTAAGAATAACTGCGTTAAGATCAACCACAGGGCGTAGGAAATATTCCACATAAATAGAAAGGGGCTCAGTAGCCCAGCCTTGTCCAGCAACAATGGGGCGCATAGGAGGGTTATGTAAAGATTTATGGACTTTGGGGAGACCTTGTATAATAGGTATACGGGGATTCTTGACCTTCAAATAGCCATATGTCTCATCATCAAGTAAGCCGTTCAAAACTAAGTCATCTAACATATCATATATTTGGAAAACTTTTTCAGTAATATCTCCCATTGTAGCTTTATTATAAAATTTCACATCTCCCAACATCTCACACATCCATCTAAAATAATCTGGTTGGTTCATAACCACACAAGAGCCCCCTTTGTCAGCTGGTCTAAAGACTACAGATCCATCTAGCTTTAACTCATCCAACGCTTTCCTCTGTTTATAACTTAAATTATTCCTGTAGTTCTTCTTGTGGTTAAAATCATAATATGTATAGATATAATTTTCGACCAGTTTAGCATAAGTATCTACTAAAGGGCTTAGTTGAGGCATATATACACTGGTAGATTTAAAACGTGGATTGTACGTCACATCTTGAGTTGTGCCAAAATCTATTTTCAATTGTAGATTCCTAATAAACAGTCTCAAATCTATGATGGAGTTTACTAAATTACCACTACGGCTAGGTATAAAACTCAAACCTTTCTCTAATACATTTTGTTCGTCACTAGTAAGGACTTTATCAGATATATTGATAACTAACGATTCGTGGTTCTCTCCCACATTTTCTTTAGGGTCGGGCCATGTTGCTCCCCCCCTGACCCTTTCCTCTTCTGTCTGCCTCTGCTTGCAGACCATTGTCTGCTTACGTAGGAATGCTGGGCTATGGGAAAAGGAACACTGGCCTTCGTACCTAGGTTCTCATAAGATGTGCCAGGTAATACTTGACCAGTAATCTTCCTACGTACTACTTCATTATTCACCTTGTCAGTTGCCAAATTATCCAGCTTAGAGTTCTCACCAATGTTAACTGCATTAGTAGCTATAGGAGTATTAGATGTAACAAGACCAACACCATTGTCATTAGAAACCTGACTATCTATGACATCATTCAATAAAACATTATCAGTACAGGTATCAACCAACACATTCTCAGTTGTAGCAGGTAAAACATTAGTAACTGTAGCAGGCAAAACATTAGTTTCATGTCTCCCAGGCAAAGCTGTCCTGTTATCAGGTAGCTGCCTAGGCCAAGTAAAGACATGGCAGTTATTAAAGTCCCTTAAATCTCTAAGGATTTTATTTTTCTTTTGTTCAAGTAATCACTTTTCAAATAACATGACATTGTCCAAAACCCTCTCGAGTTTAGGATCAATTAAGTCACTAGAAAAACTATGTTTAATCTTGTCATACAGTGTATTAGCTCCATCTCTAAGAGTTTCCTCTTCAGGGGTAAAAAAGTTGATCAACAGTCTCATATAATTGAAGCTGAGTTCTAGGTTTAGTTTCTGCCATTGACACAACAGTTCTGGAAACTTGTTACCTGTAGTAGGCATTTTCAAGATCCTGAGGCCTCTCGGTATAATTTTCTTAGCTAGGCAGGCCTCAAAATGGTGTCTCTGTAACTGAAGTCTCTTTAACTTTAATAAATCGGCCTCAAGTTTAGCAAGGTTTTCAGTCAAGCTCATGTTATTAACATTATTATCTAGATTAGCATCAGGATTCAAAGCCGGTGCATAGTCCAACAAAAGATTCTCTCTACCAGTCACACAAACTCTAAACCTTTCGGTCGTCTGAGCTGCAGCGCCCAAAACATTCGGTATATATGGAAGTTCAATATTTTGTAGGGTACTTTCGGCCATCCTCTTCTGCTGGTGTGTGAAATTGAGATGATAAATAACAAAGCAAAAAAAGGCCACACACAGCAAACAGAGCACGGTGCCCACAGGAAAAAAGTTCCTAAACCAAAACAGTCATAAAACTGTGGGTACCTAATGGCAGTTCAACTGGTTTCAGTTTCAGTTATCAATTCTCACCACGTCACAGGAATAAAAGTCCTCTTCAGGAACACAAGTCATAAACTCTTTCAAGTATCCATTAAAACGAGACACGGTAAAAGATGATAATTTATTGTAGTTACGCGCTTTTGCACGTAGGCTTCATCAGACTTTATACAGAATGGGAAATCAGCTCATTTAAAAACTAATGAAACAAAAACCATTGGTCATACATTATCCAATGGAACAGCAAGGTCATTAACTCATATCTAACACATACAAAGCCTTTGCTGAAAAATGCTGCAAACAGTTGCCTCAAAGCAAGGCTAAAAAAGTAATAAATATATTGCCTAAAATACAATGTCATATAAACTACTGACATATATACTAACATTCAATATCTAAACTAAAATCTGCACTAAATAAATACATCTAATAAAAACATTGTATATGGTGACTAAAACAAACAACTAACGTATAAACTCCTTTTGATAACAGCAACTCTAATGCAGCTGAATTGCAAGCATAAAAAGGAAGCAGTCTAAGCAACAAGTGCTTCAAATACTGCAGCGTGCAGAAACACATAAAATTCACATAATGCATTTAACTTATTTAAGTTATACGTTAGTTGTTTGTTTTAGTCACCGTATACAATGTTTTTATTAGATTTATTTAGTGCAGATTTTAGTTTAGATATTGAATGTTAGTATATATGTCAGTAGTTTATATGACATTGTATTTTAGGCAATATATTTATTACTTTTTTAGCCTTGATTTGAGGCAACTGTTTGCAGCATTTTTCAGCAAAGGCTTTTTATGTGTTAGATATGAGTTAATGACCTTGCTGTTCCATTGGATAATGTATGACCAATGGTTTTTGTTTCATTAGTTTTTAAATGAGCTGATTTCCCATTCTGTATAAACTCTGATGAAGCCTACGTGGCGAAAGTGCTAACTACAATAAATTATCATCTTTTTACTTCGGTGTCTCGTTTTACTTGGATACTTGAAAGAGTTTATGACTTGTGTTCCTGAAGAGGACTTTTATTCCTGTGACGTGGTGAGAATTGATAACTGAAACTGAAACCAGTTGAACTGCCATTAGGTACCCACACTTTTATGACTGTTTTGGTTTAGGAACTTTTTTCCTGTGTGGGCACCGTGCTCTGTTTGCTGTGTGTGGCCTTTTTTTGCTTTGTTATTTATCATCTCAATTTCACACACCAGCAGAAGAGGATGGCCGAAAGTACCCTACAAAATATTGAACTTCCATATATACCGAATGTTTTGGGCGCTGCAGCTCAGACGACCGAAAGGTTTAGAGTTTGTGTGACTGGTAGAGAGAATCTTTTGTTGGACTATGCACCGGCTTTGAATCCTGATGCTAATCTAGATAATAATGTTAATAACATGAGCTTGACTGAAGACCTTGCTAAACTTGAGGCCGATTTATTAAAGTTAAAGAGACTTCAGTTACAGAGACACCATTTTGAGGCCTGCCTAGCTAAGAAAATTATACTGAGAGGCCTCAGGATCTTGAAAATGCCTACTACAGGTAACATGTTTCCAGAACTGTTGTGTCAATGGCAGAAACTAAACCTAGAACTCAGCTTCAATTATATGAGACTGTTGATCAACTTTTTTACCCCTGAAGAGGAAACTCTTAGAGATGGAGCTAATACACTGTATGACAAGATTAAACATAGTTTTTCTAGTGACTTAATTGATCCTAAACTCGAGAGGGTTTTGGACAATGTCATGTTGTTTGAAAAGCGATTACTTGAACAAAAGAAAAATAAAATCCTTAGAGATTTAAGGGACTTTAATAACTGCCATGTCTTTACTTGGCCTAGGCAGCTACCTGATAACAGGACAGCTTTGCCTGGGAGACATGAAACTAATGTTTTGCCTGCTACAGTTACTAATGTTTTACCTGCTACAACTGAGAATGTGTTGGTTGATACCTGTACAGATAATGTTTTATTGAATGATGTCATAGATAGTCAGGTTTCTAATGACAATGGTGTTGGTCTTGTTACATCTAATACTCCTATAGCTACTAATGCAGTTAACATTGGTGAGAACTCTAAGCTGGATAATTTGGCAACTGACAAGGTGAATAATGAAGTAGTACGTAGGAAGATTACTGGTCAAGTATTACCTGGCACATCTTATGAGAACCTAGGTAGGAAGGCCAGTGTTCCTTTTCCCATAGCCCAGCATTCCTACGTAAGCAGACAACAGTCTGCAAGCAGAGGCAGACAGAAGAGGAAAGGGTCAGGGGGGGAGCAACATGGCCCGACCCTAAAGAAAATGTGGGAGAGAACCACGAATCGTTAGTTATCAATATATCTGATAAAGTCCTTACTAGTGACGAACAAAATGTATTAGAGAAAGGTTTGAGTTTTATACCTAGCTGTAGTGGTAATTTAGTAGACTCCATCATAGATTTGAGACTGTTTATTAGGAATCTACAATTGAAAATAGATTTTGGCACAACTCAAGATGTGATGTACAATCCACGTTTTAAATCTACCAGTGTATATATGCCTCAACTAAGCCCTTTAGTAGATACTTATGCTAAACTGGTCGAAAATGATATCTATACATATTATGATTTTAACCACAAGAAGAACTACAGGAATAATTTAAGTTATAAACAGAGGAAAGCGTTGGATGAGTTAAAGCTAGATAGATCTGTAGTCTTTAGACCAGCTGACAAAGGGGGCTCTTGTGTGGTTATGAACCAACCAGATTATTTTAGATGGATGTGTTAGATGTTGGGAGATGTGAAATTTTATAATAAAGCTACAATGGGAGATATTACTGAAAAAGTTTTCCAAATATATGATATGTTAGATGACTTAGTTTTGAACGGCTTACTTGATGATGAGACATATGGCTATTTGAAGGTCAAGAATCCCCGTATACCTATTATACAAGGTCTCCCCAAAGTCCATAAATCTTTACATAACCCTCCTATGCGCCCCATTGTTGCTGGACAAGGCTGGGCTACTGAGCCCCTTTCTATTTATGTGGAATATTTCCTACTCTGTGGTTGATCTTAACGCAGTTATTCTTAGAGACAGTAAACAGTTTTTGTTAGACTTATATGATTATACTAAACAACTTGATGACAATAAAGAATATTACCTGGTGACACTGGATGTTGTCAGTTTATTTACAGTTATCCCTAATGATCTAGGTGTTTCCAGTGTCTCTGATTATTTAAGCCGTAAGTCACAATACAGTATGGTGAAAATAGATCTGCTAGCACTATTTCTTGAAACTATTCTCTATTCCAATTTTTTTCTCTTTGGTGAAGATCTTTTTTTGCAGAAGGATGGCGTAGCTATGGGCACTTCTTGTGCCAATAGCTACGCCAATCTTGTTATGGCAAAATGGGAAGAGGAATTTATATTGCAGAACCAGCTCATGACAAACATAGGCCTTTATAAAAGATTTGTGGATGACCTTTTATTGTCTGGCTTGGTGACGAGAGGAGCCTTCTGGCTTTTTATGATTATATTTACACATCCACCGAATTTTTGAAGTTCACTTTGAATTATTCTCGTGAGCAAATGTCTTTTTTAGATGTTAATATACATAGATTGGATAATGGTCTCTTGAATACTTCTATACATCGTAAGTCATGCCATAAGAATACTTTTACATAGAGGAGTATGCACCCTAAATATGTATTTGACAATGTGATGAAAGGTCAGCTTATGAGAGCCTCTAGGCTTAATGCCTCAGAAAAAGGCTATGTTAATGAAGTCAGTTATTTGCGGCGTAGCTTCACTTCGAGAGGTTATGCTCCTTGTAAATTTGAAGAAGTTTTGACAGAGGTAGATAACATCAGATCTGATAGAGCTAGACCTTACTTTTTGTAACCTTGTATAACTAGCCATGATACATCGGAAGTGACCAATAATGAGATACGAGCTTGCATGTTCTTCACTAAAGATGCTGTGTTCCTTAGGGAGATAATGGAGAGGCATTGGGACGTTTTGTTATTGGATGACAAGGCAGGCCCCTTAGTAGGTACTCAACCTAAGTTTCCTTTTAAAATAAACCTAACCTGAGAAGGATTCTTTGTGGCCCTAGGAATATTTCTCATCAGAATAGTCATATACAACATGAGTATAATACTAAAATTTGTGGTAGGTGTAAACAATGTGTTTACATAGATACTAGGATGAGTTTTGTACATCCCATTACAGGCTACACGTTTAAACTAAGTACTGGGACCAATTGTGGTAGTAGTAATTTGATATATTTGGCTAGATGCACCAAGTGCCCTCGTTTATATTGGGAAGACCAACAGAACTTTGAGGGAACGATAAGGAGCATATTTATCAAATTGTTAGTTCGGCTCATAATGCCTTAGCAAAACATATACAGTTGTTTGATGCGACACATAAGTTCACTTTCTGTGCTCTCCAGACTGTGTTTGAGAACATTAGAGGTGGTGATATGGTAAATTTGACTTTAGAAAAGGAGCTAAGGTGGATTATCAGATGTAGAGCTGACAAGGCACCAGGACTCAATGATAAAGTTCAAATTAAACCGATGTTAAGGAAAAGAAGGGTGTGTAGACCGAAATTATGATCTTTTCTGGATCTGCAGTTTAGTATGCCTTCCGGTTGTTTAGACACTGGATGTTTTATTGCTAGACTTGTCTTTATCAGTTTGTTATTTATAAGCCTGGACTTTGTCTCCCCCCCCCTTCCCCCTTTTTGTGTATTTTTTTGTGTATACTTTTCTGTTAGTTGCTCAGAAGGGACTTAGATAGGGATTGCTAGTTAGATGTGGATTTTTCACATAGTTCTATACTCTTGGGTTATTCTTGACAGTCATTTGGATACTATCTGATATGTTTCCTATATACCCCCCTCCTTGCTTGGAGCGTTTGGTTTCCACTATGAGATCTAGGTAGATAGAGCTGATTGCATATCCATCTACTATACTTATATTGAGTTTATGTATTATTCGTTGTTGCTGTTTATGGACTAGTGCAGAGTTGTGCATTCAACAGTGAGTGAAGTTTTAATATCTGCCACGATTGAATGTGCTGCTATAGTGAGTTTTTGTTAAATGGTGTACTTCTGGTTTATATATTTTTTGACCTGCTCTACTGCTGATGTACACCTTAAGTGTATGTTATAGCTTGTA
The DNA here is from genome assembly GCF_019279795.1 of Protopterus annectens. NCBI lineage: Eukaryota > Metazoa > Chordata > Ceratodontiformes > Protopteridae > Protopterus > Protopterus annectens. The sequence continues at coordinate 234,974,267 of NC_056729.1, read as the reverse complement.
ACACAATGCTTTCACCCTTATTTATGTCAAAGTATTGTGTGTGTTATGTTACTTTAACATTATGTAAACCACCCTATGATGAATGCCTAGCAAGCTAGTGTGAGAGCTAACACAAGCTGCTCTCTATAATGGATTTATGAGCTGCTGTAACATTAAAGTGTTTAGTTAGCAATTAATATATATATGCTGGTTCTTCTGAATGGATTTTCAAGCTGTTATGTTTTCAGGTTAGTGACTTTTATCGTCATATGGTTCTGTTTTTATCTGCATTCAGTTAGAGTTTTTAATGTGTTTACCTAATGTTGTCGTTCTTCTTTTCCTGGATACATCATGAACTAGAGTGTGATGTTTGTTTTATTCTAGATAATCCAACACGTTAAATAAGTTAAATGCATTATGTGAACTTTATGTGTTTCTGCACGCTGCAGTATTTGAAGCACTTGTTGCTTAGACTGCTTCCTTTTTATGTTTGCAATTCAGCTGCATTAGAGTTGCTGTTATCAAAAGGAGTTTATACGTTAGTTGTTTGTTTTAGTCACCATATACAATGTTTTTATTAGATGTATTTATTTAGTGCAGATTTTAGTTTAGATATTGAATGTTAGTATATATGTCAGTAGTTTATATGACATTGTATTTTAGGCAATATATTTATTACTTTTTTAGCCTTGCTTTGAGGCAACTGTTTGCAGCATTTTTCAGCAAAGGCTTTTTATGTGTTAGATATGAGTTAATGACCTTGCTGTTCGATTGGATAATGTATGACCAATGGTTTTGTTTCATTAGTTTTAAATGAGCTGATTTCCATTCTGTATAAAGTCTGATGAAGCCTACGTAAAAGCGCTAACTACAATAAATTATCATCTTTTACTTGATTGTCTCGTTTTACTTGGATACTTGAAAGAGTTTATGACTTGTGTTCCTGAAGAGGACTTTTATTCCTGTGACGTGGTGAGAATTGATAACTGAAACTGAAACCAGTTGAACTGCCATTAGGTACCCACACTTTTATGACTGTTTTGATATATATATATATATATATATGTTACAGTAAATATACAGATGTATATACCTAGGTTATGTTTCAGCAGTTACGGGTAACATATGATCAGTCCGGGCATATGTTGGTGGCAGGTCCAGTAAACAAATGTTTACCTCCCACCCCCCCACTGAGACATACAGACACGCAATAAAGGTAAATACACCACTGCTTCCCAGACCACCGGCAGGAAACTACCAGTGGGAGAGATCTACAAGGTCTACACTTTAAACATGGACAGCGATGTCCCTTGTGGGACATCAGAAATTTTGTTCTTGTAGCCAAGCCCTGTAACGATTGCTGTGACCAAGATGCAGCTGAACACGGACCAGTAGGTTGTGCAAGGCTGATAACACATGGGTTGACACAGCGAATAATGGGTTGCAGCACGCCTACAGGTGTATACCTAGGTGGGTGACAACAGCAGAAATGACAAAGCTGGTCATGTGATTTGTACAGAGTGTGCATACTCTACAAAGCACTGTACATGTCTCACACAGGCAGACACACACAAAGACACACACACAAACACACACACACACACACACACACTTGGCATGTCTGGGATTAGAACACCGACCTAACTACTTTAGCACGCTACAGCATTACACAGTTACAGAATACGCTAGCCAGATTACTGGGTACAGTACTCCCAGAGGTGTATTTCTAGGTTGATGACATCATCAACCTTGCCAATGGTGGGTATAGGAATGGTATAGAGTGTGAGCAGTCTAAAAGCATTATTCAGTCCTCAGACAGATGGGGACAAACACACACACACACCCACACACACACACACACACACACACACACACACACACACACACACACACACACACACACTTGGCAAATCTGGGATTAGAACACTGACCTAACTACTTTATTACACTACACTACATTACACAGTTACAGAATGCGCTACTGAGATTACTGGGACACAGCACTCACAGAGGTGTAATTGTAGGTGGGTGACATCATCAGCCTTGCCAACGGTGGGTATAAGAATGGTATGGAGTTTGAGCAGTCTAAAAGCATTATTCAGTCCTCAGGCAGATGGGGACACACACACACACACACACACACACACACACACACACACACACACACACACGTCTGTGGTGGGAACAGAACACCTGCCTATCTACAGTTCACTTTTACAATATTACATAGTTACGAGTTGTGCCACACAGACTACACATTTCAAGGCTGTCATTATGACCTTCTAGGAATACGGTCATCGACAGGGATGCTGGCAGTTAAGATGTACATACCTGTGAACCTGTGTATTTAAAGTAGAAATCCATCCTGACCTGGAGTATGCCCATCTGTGGAATGGACGACTATTTTATTTATTTATTTTACATTTGTTAACCGGGCTAGTCTGGCTGGATACATGTCCATTTTCAGCAGAGGCCCGAGGAGAAAAGCTCCACTATCATACTATAAACTTTACAGTTCAAAAAAAAAAAAAAAAAAATCACTAATCAAAAAAAAACAATCAAACAATGACAAAAAGCAAACAACAATTGAATATACAGTGTTAAATATGAAAGCAGGTAGTGGAACGGTTATTATGTAGTTTGAAAAAAAGCAAAAATGATGTAAGCAAAAAGCGGAAAAGTACAAGTTGTGTCTGGTACTAATATTAAGGGCATAGCCTAGAAAGGAGTAGCCAGTAAGTGAGTAAGAGAAGAGAGGGGGATCAAAAAGTAGTGATAAAAGCATGAGATAGGAGGATATAGGAAGTGTGATAAAAGAAGCAAGAGAAAGAAAGCAGACTACTATCACTATACAGGGTTACAATGACCATACCCATACACAGAGGCACATAACCGACACAAGGTGTCATTGGGCATGCTCACACACTTAGCAACACAGGGCTGTTCGGAATGCACTATGTGTCCATCTACACAAGGTTACACTGGGCATGCTCATACACTTAGTAGCACAGGGTTGTCTGACAGGGTTGTTCGGAATGCACTATGTGTCCATCTACACAAGGTTACACTGGGCATGCTCATACACTTAGTAGCACAGGGCTGTCTGGGATGCACTCTGATTCTAAACACGGAAGGCCACAGTGGCCATGCTATTACAGTTAGACATAAAGAACATATTGTAATGGGCTCTGGTGTTAGTAGTTGTCATTGTTAGCAGAAACGCTGCTCTACATATATCTGGCACCAGTCTTTTACACAACATCTGCCGCTGACCATCACCTTAGATGCACCATCCTATACCAAGCACAATACCACCACTCGCAGTGATGTCATGCTAGGAGTGGAAACTACTTGACCAACACAATGAGCCTTGCTTGGAGTGGCAACTGCTTGACCAACACAATGAGCCAATGTCCTGCTATAAGTACGAGGTTGTCCAGTGTTTGTCATTCTGGGATGACATGACTGACAGTAGACAGGTCTTTGACACATATCACATGCATCCATGATTTAAGGGAGTGGGGATAATACCCAAGTTGCATCCACCCATACAGTGCCATTCCAAGGCAAATGTCCTAAACATGGGATAACACCCTGACACCTAGAGGACAACTGCATTGTATGCTTATGCTAACCAGTGCTAGATGTGTAGCATCCATAATCACAGCTGCTCCCTGTAGATCCAACAATGGGGAGTACTGACATCTGTGCAGTGAGGAACACCTGGCTGAAGGCTCTGTAGTGCACAATAGCACTACCACCATATACCTCAGAACCAGACATATGGGCCATAACACAGGTACAGACCTGTCCAGGTGGTGGTGTCCCCAAATACATAGAGGCCACTCACATGTACTGACCAATACCCCCACAAAAGGCATCACAGATGAGTCAGGTGCAGGACACAGTGTCAAATGCTGTATTCTAGGATGTAAACCTCAGACACCACCATGCCCTCAGACCACCAACACACATCCATACATGTTGTAGGACATATAAGAGTACACCACCATGTGACCCTTGACCAGTGGAATGTACCAAGCTCTACATCAACTGTAGAGAGTACCCATGTACTGACACAGTTGCATCATGTGTTATGCAATGCAATGATACCACTGTCTGTAACCAGGTCACCTGTACACATACCAGCGGCCCTCAGTTATTTACAACATTAGCAGATGAGTGTTGCTGTACACCAGTACACACCCTCCTGTTTGGATATGAAATACATGTACCTGCCCTGGATATGTACATGCCACACACACACAATATACATGTAAATAGCATAGCTGCTGTTGTCCTTTGTGCAGACAGGTGGCTACAGCCATTACACACATGCACATGGAATGTAGGTCCATGGCTGCTGAATGCTAACAGTACATAAGGTGTGATATCATTGTTGACAGAGGTAATATTCCCTCTGTACCGGTCACCCATTACACCTATCATATCATACAACAGTCCATGTGTCATGTATGTCATTACACATGTCCACCAATTGCAATGCCTACAAACATGCCCAAATGACAGGATTGTAGGACCTACACACATGCATATGTAGTGGTGTGCGTTCAGATACCATGAGTGTGCAGTTGCTGATGTATGCAGGTGACATGTATCTTAGTACATCATGCAGTTGCAATGCAGCCTCAACATTGCCAACTGTATATGATGATATGCTGAATGTACGGAAAGATGTACCTCAGGTATGGACAGATGTGTGGAAATAACTAAGTGGTGGGGCATCTTTGCAGATGGATATTTGCTGAGGACAGCTCACAGGTGTGTCACAAGCGGTCCTACAATAACCCGTGTAACCGGTAACAATGGTTTCGTTAATTGAAGGATGAAGGACATAACACACAACTTAGACAGCGGTCAGGGTGACATCGAAGGTAAACCACTTGACAACTGCTAACAGTTAAGACGTCCCATGTGCATATATCAGCACTGTTGCCAAAGGAAGCATCAGTACACTTTGTAATGCATGCAATACTGCTGTAAGTCTGTCATACATATCATGAGCTAGGCAGGTCTTTGATTCACAGTACTGGCATGTGTGGTTGCGTGTGTGTCCATATATGTCATGTATGGTGGGGAATACATCTGTTACTCTCCTGTACACTAGTGTAGACATCTGTATAGACTGCAATGTAGAAAGCAGGACATAGGCAGGGCATGCATCTCACACATGTGACGTATCTGTATGTGCGTGACATAGGTGTATTCAGTAGTGAATGCCACAGTGTGTGTGTGTGTGCATGTGTGTGTGTGTGTGTGTGTGTGTGTGTGTGTGTGTGTGTGTGTGTGTGTGTGTGTGTGTGTGTGTGTGTATGGCTGTTTGGCCCCTGGAGTGAGGATGTATGTTACCATACTGAACTGATAAGACCCCGCCCCCCATCCAGGCGATGCAATCTAATATCTGTGTTGATGTCCCCGATCTTAGGCCATACTGACTACCTGTACATGTGTATTCTCTGTGGCGCATCATGTAGGTGCACAGTACTGTAATGATGATTTGCACATAGGTAGGGGTCCTCACCTCAACAGTAGCAACTGTGTGTGAGTGTGTGTTACTGTGTCAGTGAATTTGTGAGTGTGTGAGTGTGTTACTGTGTCACTGAATACATGTGTGTCAATACCTGAGTGTGTGGGTGCAGTTGTATGTTGGCATCCTGTCATGGGAACGTGTATTACTGCTTCTCAATGAGGCATCACACTTCCCACTGGCCTCTACCCTTGTAATCAGCTAGACTGATCTCTTACCTCACCACTCCATGTAACTGTACCTGTGATGTCACCCAGTATGGATGTCATGTCTGTAGCCACAGTAGCTTAATACACAGCTATCATGCTCTTGGATCAGTAGACATGTTTGAAATGTGGGACATGCTCACTGTTATTTGGCAGCTACACGGTGCATGCTGGTATATTCATACATACCTGTGAGTAGTCCACATTGAAATATGGGACACTTTCCTGCAAACACTGACATCCACCAGCACATGCAATTAGACCTGAAGGAGGAAAGTAGAACATCATGACCAACATGCAGTTACTGTTGTCATGCAAGACACATACTGTTAACAGTACGAAATGCATTGTACACCTGTAGTACATGGTATGTCTGCTGTCTGTCAACAGTACTCAAGAATTGTAAACTACACTTATCTTCCTAGTCTGTTCACCTTGTGCATCAGACCATATGAGCATGTCCCTGCACCGATGGTGTGGAAGTCAGGGATGCGGCACAGGCATAATCATATGCACAGGGTGATAATTTTTGCCAGAGGCCTAGGCTGCACCATTGGATGATATCATGTGTATAGGTTAGGGCCTTTGATCTAACTGGGCGTGTGTGAATGTTATGCATGTGTGTGTTGCGGTGCCCTACATATGTTTCCAGTGTGTACGTGTATGTATGCACACAGTTCTGGCATGTGTCTGGCCTACACAGGGGTATTATTGACAGCTGCAGATGATACAGGCCAGGTTTTACAGTTCAGGGTGTCCGGCCACGGCCATGTGACCTGTGCATGCCAGGTGTTGCACAGGCACTACAAGGCAGAGGTGCAGATTGGGTACTGTCTAATGACACTTGTCCACTGGAACCGTGCCCCTGTTGGGACCATCCAGGGCCATGTGCACATGGCCTGCTGTGTTGTGTTGTGGACAGCACAGCACTAGCTGCACTGCTGCTGCTACCGCCACTATGGGAGCAGCTATGTGAGGTAGCTCGTTCATGTAGACCTGAAACAGGTGACGTAGTAGGAATACGTCCATGCGCCTGATGCCTCACTCCTACCAGATGTTCCAACACAGACAGCTCACACTCACAGATTGTCATGCCACTATCAAGGACTCCAACCATGTCACCCAACCATCTATCCAAAGCTTCAGCAATTTGCCGTTGTGCATTTACCATTGCCTGGATGTTGTTGTTTACAGAACGGACAGCAGCCCTCTGAAGCCTCTGATCTTCTCTGTTGTGCCGTTCAGCACATGCATATGCCTCCATTACAGCCTGAAACATGCATTTGGTGACACCAGCTGCTGCACTCTGTCTTGCAGGGGCATGTTGGCCAGAGGCCCTCCTATGAGCAGCACTGACCACGTGCCTTTGTGGGGCACCACCAGTCAGTTGGCTGACACCATGGTGTGCAGGCATACCTTCCATAGCCCCCCACACTTTCCTGTTCCAAGCTACTATACACCAACTGTCCTTCCTCTATGGCCACTAGTGATGGGGTATGTGTAGGCATGGGATCTGTGTGCGGGGATGAGGGAGATATAGGTGGAATGGCAACCAATGGCACAGATTCTGCCACTGACAACCCTGCCTGTGCCTCAATCATACGTTAATCATCACTGCTAGAGTCTGTGGGGACACTAACATCAGATGGACCGCAGGAGGGCAATGCACCTACATCACCTGTGAGGGGCAGACAAGAACTGTACATTACAATCTATACAATAGACACAGACACGCATACAGACACACACACACAGACACACATGCTATGGCACCCAACATGCATGTGATATGACAGAAGGCATGCAACATGCATGTGATACAGCAGACAGCATGCAGCACAGACAATAATAGTGGTAGTTATCATACATCCCTGGTTTTCACACAACAGCATCCATGTGTCATAGCAGAAGGCATGTAAATTACACAATCATAGTAGTAATCATACATCCCTGTGTTACACCATGTAGACCAGCACAGGTTAACAGTACACATGCCTGATGTGACCTTGACAATCACATGTAGTATGGCATGTGATCTGCTGACGTGTGCAATGACATGCATACATGTTTAACACAGTGGTGTCCTGTCAAATATACAGTGGGGTAATGGTGTCCCAATGTAGCCCTACAGATATACTGCACATTTAGCTGATGTGCATGGCCATTGCAGGGAATCATGAGGCATCTCTATTGCTATACAGTGTGAGTTACAGACACAGTTCATAGCCATGACTGTGTTCAGATACAATAGGGGGGGGGTGTCCATATTCATAAAGGACACCCACACCTCAAGGTTGGCACAGCACATGATGCATCGAAAATAGGAGGTGCACAACCAAATGCAACAAGCTGCTGCTCAATTTGCCAGCATGCAGTGCACCACCTCGCTCAGGAACTCAGAAACTCCAGGAACCTCACATGGCCTTCCTGGATAAATGTCTCCAAAATACCATCATACTAGGTGACTTTCTCTACCTAATATGGAACTACTCAAGCGACTCTCTACATAGGAACACTCAAGAAGAAACTCAAATACCATGGAACAAATGCCATGGAACAACTAGTCACCATCCCCATCCCACAGAAGAAAACATGAAAGATCATCATCACACGACATGGGATCAAAATGTTCAAACACCGGGTATACCCCTCACTGGTGAGATCAGATCATAAACTAATCTCTGGAGGTCCTCATCCCGCCCCCACGATGAAAAAAAAATGACCACAGTGAAAACTTCTCAAAGCCGATTGACTTCCTTTAGAAAGACCGGTGGTAGTACTCAAACAGATCGGTCTTACCGTCCTTCTAGGCAGTGGTGGACTTGGACAATGCCTGAATCAAGCACAAATGCTGACAGGATGTACCAAGGCAGGCAAAACCAAAAACTAACTCTCTGTACCAAACCAAGAAAGCTACTACAGATGAGCAAAATCATAAAGGTAAGAACAAAAAGGAGGAAATATAAGTAAGACTAAACAAATCCTTGAAAGGTAGACACCTTGATTTTCATTGAAAAAACTAAGAGCTCTCTAAAAAGAATCATAAGGCAAATTTTAAGAGAAAAAAAGAAACTAGGAGGGCACTCATAGAGGAGAAAAAATGTAAGGAGGCTGAACTGAGGTGCCAAGGCTACACACATTGCCAACACAAATATAGGAGGAAATTCAGTGATAACTTCAAAAACATACAAAAGGAACATTAAATGCCAATTTGTACCCCCCCCAAATGCTTAGAGGCCTCTCTTGCCTCACTAAAATTCCCCCCACACCCTCCAACGACGGATCTACTCCAGGGCTGTGTAAGGTGAAAACTGCATCCTCCATAAACCCCACTGATTCGAGCATGTGGGCTTCCACCTCGCCTCAGCTGGGATACATTGTCTGACTGTGTTTTAATCTTCCCACTTCATGAGGAACTGTTTTTATCAGAGCTCGATTACCATGACTGTGGTCCTGACAAGTGCAGGAGTGCCTCATGGGCCATGCGTGAACCCATAAATAAAGCAGCAGTCCTTAATTACCGCCCCATTAGAACTCAGTTTGCTTTTGTCATAAAAAGATCCAAAGGATGGCTTCGGATGATAATTTAACTCATCTTTGAGGACATTG
>NC_056729.1:234927425-234959925 GCF_019279795.1 Protopterus annectens | reverse complement strand
AAATAAGAGTAACACAGCAGTATGCGCATTATCCATGCCTGTATGACAGCTACAGGGTGCAATGTGCATGCTAACACATACACCAGTGCGTTAGACTATACTATGGTATATGCACATGTGTGCATACACAGAGTAGCATACTATAGTATGTGGCATCTGTGTATACCTTGCATATGCTGTTACATTACATATTGTACAGTGACACATGCGACTATATGGAATATAGTTGTTATAGGTGCAGTAGTGACTTAGCAGGCAACTCCAGGCTCAGTGGTTGAGAGACACCCACCTCCACAATATCGGCTAAGGCTTGTGGATGTTGTTCTGCAGGTTTCCCCAGGATGGCCGGTAGCTCCTTGGTACATGTGAGTGGGGGCTGGGTTGGTGGTCCACCACCTGTTGCACTTAGTTCCCTGGCAATTGATTCACACGCTGTTTTGCCCATCTAATGAGGACTGTACAGTGTCTATGCACCTGTTGGTATGTGCAGTTGTGGCCACCCACATCATTGACCCTCCTGCGAATTTCCATCCACAGGGCATCCCACTGCTGTGCATCCTGTGGCACATGGCTGAACAGGATATCATGATTGTCATGTAGGTATGGGATGAGGGTCTCATCCTCTAAGCGGGTATAAGGGGGTAGCCTTGCACACAGCATACCTGGAAGACATAATGATGGAGACAGGTCACAGTAACTCACAGAGACATACAGAGCTACAGCTGAACATACATTTGTATCTCATTTATTACGATTAAATAGTTGTCTTTGCAAATCTACATGACACTGATACCACTGACATGTTTGTGTCACACACATGTGACACTCAATGGTGAGTGGATATTATCACCATATATGTGTGTCTGTCACCTGATTACATTGCTCATACTTCATGTGGATGCTGTCTTGATATGGGCATGTTTGTTTGCCTGTACTGGTGTTCCTACCTATCAGCACATGGCTGGATGTGTCCACATTAATGCAGTCAACCTTGATGCTGTGTATATGTCACATATATAGACTTACAATGCCTTAACGGACATGATCTGTGACCCTGCAGACGTGCTCACGGAAGGTTTTACATGTATGCGTTCTGCCATATACATCTACATGGCACTGTACAGCAATTCAACATCCTGCCATGTTTCACCTGTGTTGCACATGTGATACACATGGGACACTGGCTAGCCAGATGGTATTTGACGGGATGGATATCAACTATAGCATGTGCAGTCAAAGTCAACTAGTAGGCTATATGCCCGGGCCATGTATGAATCTAAGATGAAAGGTTACCTTGCTGTAGCCGACAGGCGGGTCTCTGGGGCCAGGTGGAGCAGTGCCACATAACTGATCCACAGGGTTAATGATACATTTGCCATGCGGTCATCAAACCATGTCTGAGAGGGGAGTGATGTGCAGCTTTGCTGGACAGGAATGTATAGTATGGCAGGACTATGTAAAGTGTATGGGACAAGGATCTGTCCAGCATGTGGTGATCCTAGTACTAGGAAGGTGGATGTCCATGAAGTATGTGTTTGAGATCAGGATGTGTACGTGTAGCATACCCAACATCACTGGGTTAGACATGGATTTATTCAGGGTATGCATCATGCTACATAATGGAGATGGGGAATGGGAAGGCTGGTGTAGGCCATCTGAACATGGCCAATACCCTTTAAAGGAAATATGTGATCTGATATGGGTCACTTGAGTGTTGTGTATGGCTGGACAATTATCTCTATATTCATGGATGGCACCCTGTCATGATTAGGGTTGCCACATATGACTACCTGACAGGTGTGATGACGTAGCTATCACAGGAAAGACAACTGCCCAGCTGCATCCCTTACACACAGTGTACATTATGTTGACCACTGCCTAGGTGGTAGTTCATGGGTATAGAGTTATTAACATAGGGGTGACAATGCAATATGTAGCTGTCAGATTGTGGCCATACGTCACATACACCTAACTCACAAAGCCCCTTCTGTACGTTGGCCAGAACACTCTGAGTCGGCTATTGCTCCTAGGTCATAGTCATTCACATACTTCAATAGGCAGATGCCTTCTGTTAGTCTGTGTGGTGTGGACTACAATGAGGGGGAATAAAATTAATTAACCCTGTCTTACTGTAGCTGGAACTGGTGTGATATGCATGTATTATTCAGACACCTTCTGTAGTGTTAGTTCTGCCAGCAGTCCCGTTGCAAGACACACCTGTGACTTAGGAATGTACATCTAGTATACCGAGTGCAGGTGGAACACAGTATGGGTGATGATGTCCTATGACCTGGCAAGGTTATGATATGCAGTGTGAAATCAACCTTACTGTCATCTACATCTGTACTGCTGACATCAAATAATTTGATCAAGGTTCATGGCCTTTCAGACCAGATTCAACAGGGTAGTAGTGCAGTACTTCCCATTATAAGTGGTGTCTCCCCCTTTGTGGGTTGTGATACCTGTTGGTGTGCACCATTTAGTGTGTACACAGCCTGACATGAAACTATGTTTTACATGATGTGTATGTGGAGAGCAACTTGTTTTGTCATATGTGTATGATACAACCTGGGATGTGGACAGGTCCCATGCAGCCTGAGTGCAGCTTGTACCTGCATAGTTGTGGGTACAGGGGCTCTGTGGTGTACATGGATATATGACTGTGTACCTGTTGGGGAGGTGGACAGTGTGCTTATGCTATCAAAGACCCTATCTGGATTGCTTATTCATGCACAGCACTTGTTCAGAACTTGTAAGTACTATGTAAGCTACTAATTACTATAGCACACAATCTTCCTCATTACCTAGAGGTACATAGGTTTTGTACATACTTTTCTCACTTGCTTAGAGAAAAATAGCTCTTGTACTCACTTTCTTCACTTATCTAGGGGAAATTAGTTTTATAGTCAGGCATGTCCAAGGGTCAGCTGCCAGTGTTCTCTTCTGTCTATCTGATGAATTTGGACATCTTGAGGCAATGTAGACATTGTCTCATGTACACAGACAACCCTGTCTGCCTACCACCCAACACTACAACCTGTGAGAGATGCACTTATCTAGCCAAACTGGAGGTAAAGCTCTCTCCAACCAAGCCTGACCCTGATAGCCATGTGGAGAAGGTAAACATTCGCACCACACCACACTCATCACATAGTCTCACTGAATCTACTCCACCATTAACTGAGAAAACTACTCGTGTACCAACTCATTAGCTCAACGCTTTCTGGAATTCATAAACACCAATGCCCTGGATCAACATATCCACACACCCACCAGGGGCAACAGTATCCTAAACCTAGGCATTTCCAACATGAGTGAGTGGTGTTCCACACCTGAAGTCAACTCCTCGTTGGTCCGATCCGACCAGAAGCTGCACACCCTTGATATCCTCATCCCGCCCCCACCCCAATTAAGGAAACCACAGTACAATATGTCTACAAAGCCAACTTCATGCTTCTTAAGACAGACATGGTGAACTTCATGACACCCATGCAGATGGACAATACTGTTACAACTGCTGAAGCCTACACAAATGCACTCTATAAGCACTTACATGAGTGCATGGATCATGCTATCCCAAACAGAACCAAGACGCTATACTCCTAATTAAGGAAGACAATCTGGTGGTCCCCTGCCATAAACAAACTGTACAACAGAAGGAAGACACTGTTGCAAAAGAGAGTACAATCCTATGCGTGGAGGAGCTCCCTGGTCAGCCTCAGTATGAAGGTGAGATCCCTTATAAGATTCTCCAAAGCTAGCTACAGAAACAAAACCACCACTAATTCCAATGACAACTACAAAGCATTCTATATCTATGTCAAATATCTAGATGTCAACACCCAGATCTGCTCTGAGTTACAGCACATAATCACGAACATTACAGAACCAACTGATATTGGCAACATCCTGGCAGATAGGTTCAGTGCAACTTTCCCCCCTCTCACCCCCTAAAGGGCCCATATCTATACAGGAAGAGTGCAGAGTCCCTGTAATCACAACTATGCAGGTAAAAGCTGCACACTCTAAAGCCAATATCACAGCATCCATCGGACCAGACAACATCCCAGGCTGCATTTTACACGAAGATCAGAACGTACTGACTCCCCACCTATGCACCATGTTCAATAATAGTCTCGCATCGGGCTTTGTGCCCCTTGAATGGCACACAGCAACAGTTATCTCACTCCACAAAGGTGGCACCACAATGGACCACGGGACCTATTGCCCTATAGGCCTGACTAGCCTGGTCTGCAGGGCTATGGAGCACATCGTCATGGACCTCAGTCACAGAGACATTGAGTACCTCCAAACCTTTGACCCCTCCTCATTTGGCTTTGTTAAGGGCAGACCATGCCTTCTAAACCTGGTGGACTTCTTAGAGACAGTTGCTAAGGCATTAGATGAGAGTAAGGAGGTCCACACAGCCTACCTAGATCTCTCAAAGGCTTTAAACACCATTCCCCATTCTGGTATTATTGACATACCCATCCGCCTGAACATTAACCCCTGTGCCATGTGATGGTTTGCAAAGTGGCTCACAGACAGAACCCACACAGTGGGAGTTGCATACCCTAGGTCTGACTGTATACCAGTTACAAGTGGCGTACCCCAGGGCTCAGTCCTAGGACCCCTCATGTTCGGTATATAATTTTCTGACATACAGGCAAGCACAGAAGGGCTTTGGCTGAAAAGGTATGCAGATGACTGGAAACTAGGGGTCATAATTGTTTCCCCAGCTGATACAGACATCCTCTGGAAGGGTCACACTATGACTGATACCTGGTGTCAATATCATGGCCTCAAGCTGAACGCCAAACAGTGCATAGTCATCCCCTTTGGATATAACTAATTACCCACGGACTACCACATAGGTGCTAGTCCCCTACATACAGAAAAGGTAATAAGGGATCTGGGAACCCCAGTAGATAGCAATTTCTCCTTCAATGCCCATAATGACAAGGTGGTTAGAATATCCTTCTATGTGCCCCCCCCAATCTCTAATGGGTTTGCATCCAGAACAAAGGAGGCCATTGTGCCTCCCTACTCATGACTTATTAGACCCATTGAAGGATACAACACCCCATTTAGGATGTACCTTACAAGACAACTGCAACAGCTTGGAAGACCACACCAAGAGGATTACTGACCTCAAACAGATGACCTATGCAGCCCAACCTAAGAAACTCCAGCTGTACTCGGTTGCATACCGCATACTCACAGGCGATCTCTGTTTGACGTACAAGGCCCATGTCCAACCCAGTATTGCTGGATATGCTCCACCTAAACAAAACAAACCATCCTAAATTATGTATGAGCAGGTAGGCAAGCCCCCTGCACCCCCCATGTGGGTGTCTGCACCTCCCAGACCCCCCTACTTTAATATTCTACCTCCTAGATTGCACAAACAGATGCATAAAGCAAACACACACCCACACATTACACTCCCCCAGGAATACACACCACACTCAGAACACACACTTACACACACTACAGCCCTCAGAAACACACTTACACACAGTAACCTACCTGAACCGCAACACCAGAAGCACTGACTAAATGTCCCTTAACATCGGGATTTTAAACCTCGCGCTTCTGGTGTTTTAGTACTGTGGTCTTTTGGACTTTAAGCCTCATGATTACGCGCGTCGGTATTTCAAGCAGTTGGTATGTGGTAGGTATCCCATTTATATGTACCTCCATGTTTATGTAGATGTTGTTAACCTATCTAAATATCTACATATATATGTAAATCCCCATATATCGAAATCTCTCTCTCTCTCTCTCTCTCTCTCTCTCTCTCTCTCTCTCTCTCTCTATATATATATATATATATATATATAATATATATATGTGTTGATTTATATATATATATATATATATATATATATATATATGTATATATATATATATATATATATATATATATATATATATATCATACACCTTTCATTGGGTACATGCCGGTTTGTCCTATTTCCACACATTCCTACCTTTTGTGTTTTAACCTGTCAGTATACACAACTGCCATTGGTACATCTCAGGTAGCTTAGTGGTATGTTATTGTGAAGATTGTGTACATAGTTGCGTGTTCTAATCCTGGAAGTGGTAATTTTACCTCTCAGAGCAGGCACTGGTAGTGCAAAGGTAATTAACGCACATTTCAGCGGTTATGTATTACAAATGTTTATTATTCTGTGGAATACTACCTATATATACAAGCTGTGGTTAAGGTACACTATGTAACATGTAAATCATCTGAGAAAATTCCTGTCACGGGTAATCCCCATTATTTGGAACTACATCCCTGATTACATTATACGAAACCTCTCACTAACACTCCAGGGAATCCTTGCAGAGTGGGTGGGGAACAGTGGATACACCCCAGGGATCCCGCAATTGTCTCTGCTCCACAGAGGGGCAGTTAGTTAATCAATGGGGTGGCGACAGCAGACACTTTTTGTCTATGCTTATGAGTGGCCTCGGGCAGTTAGACATGTACCTACCTATGTATCTATGAACCTATACATACAGTATGGACACATGCTGATAGCTTAATTTACTGTTCAGGTATTGACTTACCTTGTGCCAATGGCAGTTGTGTGTACAATAGTTGAGGGCTACCTATGTAGGATGCACACAGTAGACCACCTATACATGACAATTTACAGGTAGTCTTGTGTGTGTGCCATCCATGTTTGCTGTGTGTGCAGGTGGAGAAGGGTGTCAGTCCATAAGTGCCTACACTGTCATTGTGTGTGTGCTATACGTTCACTCTTTGCCAAGGCATGGGCATACTGGGCATGCCTCTGTCTGCCTACTGTGGCTGGCACAGGGTGTTCGTGGTCTGAGTCCCTCTGTGCCTGCGGGCCCCTTGGCAATGGTGGTGGGCTGTGAGGGCCTTCACCATTTTGTCCCTGCTGCAGCTGTTTCCGCAGGATCATATTGTGTAGCATGGCACATACTATGAAGATGTGGGCACACATGCCTGGAGAGTACTGTAAGGCTCCACCAGATATGTCCAAGCAATGGAACCATGATTTCAGCATCCCAAACACAGGCTCTATGATGATTCTGGTTTCTGCGTGTGCCTCATTATGGCATTCTTGCATGGCTGTGTGTGCATTTCTGATGGGAGTCATCATTCATGGCTTCAGTGCATAGCCAGCATCCCCCACCAGGTGGCCATAATGGATGTCCTCCCTGGCAAATACCTGATAGAGTTGTGAGGCATGCCAGATGTGGGAGTCATGATAGCTTCCAGCGCTGCCAGCACACACATCCATGATAATGCCCTGGGCATTGCACATGACCTGGCAGTTGATGGAGAGGTATCCCTTATGGTTTATGTAGTGCCTACCCTGCTCACTGGGTGGTGTCTTGATGTGTATGTGCATGCAGTCTATTGCACCCAGTACCTCCGGGTAGTCTGCCACACGGTGGAAGAGACGCATATTGCTGGCCAACTCCTCCTGCTTTCGGGAGAAGTATATGTTCTCATTGGAATGTGGTAACATGGCATCCAGGAACTGGTGGAGTACCCTGAATGCTGATGCCTGTGAGATACCCATGATATCCCCAGTTGGCCTTTGGAAGGTACCTGTGGCTAGTATTCTCATGCTTGCACATACCTTCGTGTCCACTGGGATGGGTTCCCCTTTGTTACTTTTGGCTCTGAGGAATGACCGGCACAGCTCAACAAGTTGTTGTATGGTGTCCCTGTCCACCCTGTAATGCTCTACTATCAACAGATCATGTAGCCCCTGGTAGGTTACCCTGGGTCTGAACACTCTTCTCCTCCTCCGGTGCCTGAGATGATTGTCAGCATCATCCTCCACACCACCGTCAGTCTCCAACACATGCTGATGATTCAAAGCTATGGCAGCCCCTAACATGTACATATTAAAAGTTCCCCATCTGTATACACCAATGGTGCAGAGTGCCTGGGAATACACAAGTGTGTGTGGGGCTTTCACACCTTATACTATTGTGCAATGGATGATGCTGGTGTAATTGGGTGTGTATGTGCAATTCCAGCTGCAGGGTATTGTAATTATGGGTTTTACAGCAGGTACTGCTATTGTGAGGCCTTTGGTGTTGACTTACGCTTGGCTGCCATGATTCATTTATTGCCCTTTACTTCACTTTTCAACCCGATTCCCCTCCCATTGTCAGGCATGCATCCAGCTGCCTGCTTTCTTGTTTTGTACTTTTATAACCCAGGATTGTGTTGTGAAATGTGTTATGTAGCTGATCTACTGCAAGTTTGCTTTGTTCTGCTGTGACAGTTCTCTTTTCTTTGCAGTACAGCACCTCCCCTTTCCTGTTCTGTAGGTAGCTGCTAGCAGCCTTGTTAGCTGTTATCAATGACCCACTGTGAGTTCCTAGGTGTTAATTACTCATCTGTACTCCAATTACTATGCTGCGGCATTTCCTTATTGTCTTCCCATATCCTTCCTGTTTCAGGTGTGGTGTGCGCCACACACAGCTGTTTACCGGGTTTTGAGCAAGTTTTCATCCGCGTTCACGTGCACTTTCGGTTACCTTGTATGCTCTCAGCTAAGCAAAGCTATGGCTACTTCCACACCCCTATCCTGTGGCTTTGCTTAGCAACAGGCAACCCAGATTAGCAATGCTCCAATGTGCTTACAGCTATGGTGGCACACCCCTCTCTTGATGTCATGTTTACCTCCAGGCCTCACCTCGGTGTTGTACCATTATGCCGTGTGGTACATCCTTACACCGGCGGGGCGTTTGCAATTCAGTATTACTTGACTCATTTGCACGACATTCACTACTAATTCCTAGTTACCATGCAGAACACTGTCACAGACCCTTAGCAACCCTTGCGCCATGGTTGTGGTGTAGCATGCGTGCCATTGACTATTATAGGGAATTCATGAATTGTGTTACATTGCAGTTTTATGACATCTAAATATATTTTCCTTCTGATCCTGTTTGTGCACCGATGCACTGCAGTTTTACTTTGCGTTAGTGTGGCCATGACATTAAATGTTATTTTTTATGTGTTGTGCATGTCTTTTTATGCCATTGGTTATATATTTAGCCATTGGCATATATTAACATTATAATACGTAAATTTAGTCTGCTTTCATGGCTCTAATTTTATGTTTGAAAACATGTAAACCTTTTTTTTGGTTTACATTTCTTAATGCATACACTATGCCTGCACCACTTCATGAATCACTATATACCTTCATTTGCATGCTACACTGCTGCACAAGGGGTAATTAGAAAACATGCGCCAGGAGCTGCGCAGCACTGGCATATGCTGGTAGTGCATGTGGAAACAGCTCCTACCTGAATTGCTCGGTGGCTATATTTGACACTAGATCGCCGACGCTACTCCGGTGCCTGGAGCAAGCTTCATGAATCCCGGGGTGAGTGTCAGTTTTGTAACCATGCATTAGCAGTCAGTTCTGAGCAAATGAGGGGAATGATACTGAATCACAGATTTCCCCTCAGTGCTAGCTTGCACCCAACTGTGTAGGTGCAATAACACCATGGTCTAAGCCTAAGAGATAGATGACCTCATGAGGGGGAGTGTCATGACTGCTTAAGCTTATTGGAGCACAGTGGCCCATGTTTGCCCTTAGCTTAGCACAGCTAAGGAAGGGGTGTGCATCTGAGGCTGCCTAGCAGTGTTTACACTGCCTAAACAGGTGTGCGTGCCATGCACTGGGTTTTGAAAAAAAAAAACAGGAAATAGCAGCTCCATTCATATCTGAGCACTGGGTTTGCGCAACGCACCTCGAGGCTTAAATGAAAAGGCAATGGGAAGGGAAAACAGCAGTAAGAAGGTAATCAAGGATAACTAGCATAGCTGGCAGGTGAAATGTATCAGAATTGGCAATTACACAGGCAGCAGGCCAGCCCAGCCCAGCACTACTATAAACTATGCAAACACCTTTCACTCTGTTTTTTTCCCACAAAGTCTACACCACCGGTGTACACAAATGGGGATATTTTACCTAACAAAACCAACAAAATGATAGGGGCTGCTGTCGCTCTCATAAATAAATATGTGGAAGAGGCTGAGGGTAGTGAGGATGACAATGCTGATGACCAATCCACAGTGAGGAGAAGGAGAAGAGTGTACAGACCCAGGGTAACCTACCAGGGGCTACATGAGCTGGAGATAGTGGAGCACTATAGGGTGGACAGGGACCTCCTACAGCAAATTGTTGAGCTGTGTCGGCCATGTCTCACACACAGAACCAACAGAGGGGAATCCATCCCAGTAGATACCAAGGTATGCGTAGGCTAAGAATACTAGCCACAGGTACCTTCCAAAGGCCAACTAGGGATATCATGGGGATCTCACAGGCATCAGCATCCAGGGTACTCTACCAGATCCTGAATGCCATGTCAGCACATGCTGGTGAGCACATATATTTTTACAACACCCATGAGGGGTTGAACAGCAATATGCATCTCTTCCACCAAATAGCAGAATACCCTGAGGTTGTGGGTGCCATAGACTGCATGCACATACACATCAAAGCACCACTCGGTTAGCGGGTTACGGTCTACATAAACTGCAAGGGCTTTCTCTCCATCAACTGCCAGGTCATGTGTGATGCCCAGGGCATTATAATAAATGTGTGTGCTGACAGCCCTGGAAGCTATCACGACTCCCACATCTGGCATATGATGCAGGTGTACCATAGATTTGCCAGTGGGGACATCCCATATGGCCATCTAGTGGGGGATGCTGGTTACACACTGGAGCCGTGGCTGATGACACCCATCAGAAATGCACACACACCTGAACAAGAACTCCATAATAAGGCACATGCACAAACCAGAATCATAATAGAGCATGTGTTTGGGATGCTCAAGTCATGGTTCCGGTGCCTGGACATATCCGGTGGAGCCCTGCAGTACTCTCCAGCTACATGTACACAAATTTTCATTGTATGTGCCATGCTACACAATATGATCCTGCAGAAACAGCTGCAGCAGTGACAGCACAGGGCAGGGCCACACAGTCCCCCACCAGTGACAAGGCTAGCACAGGCACAGAGTGACTCGGAGGAGGAACAACCTGAGCCTGGCCCTATAGGCAGAAGGAGGCATGCCCGGTAAGCCCAGGCTTTGGCAAAGAGGCAATGCATAGCACATACACTGATATGGTAGGAACCCAGGAAATGACACCTCTCTTTGACTCGCACATAAAGTAAAAGGGATGCCAAACATGACACTACCTGTGCTTTACCATGTATAGGGAGTGTACTATGTGCATCCGACATAGGCAGCCCTCCAACAGCATCCTCAATACTGGCACAGACACAAGGTAAGTCACTCTCCCTATCAATTGCCGAATGGAGTAGTATGTTCTACTATTTGTATATATGGTATGGATGTGAGCATGCAAGGGAATTGGGTGGCTGACTGGGATGGCAGTATATATGGGCAGCATGAAATCCATAACAGATACTGGTGGCAACAAAGTAGGCAGTAGTAGAGAAGGTGACAAATCCCACAGCAGGACATGTGGTGGGCCAAATGTGTGTCCATAGGACACACACATGCATGGCAGTGAGGCTCACATACCAAACACCAGTCTCAGCTAGCAGGACAGGCATAGATGACCACAATGAAAGGCTGTGCTAAGGGTTCTAATTGATGGCAATGGAGAACAGCCCCCCCCCCCTGCAGACCTACACAGACAGACTACAACAGGTCAGGCAGTTGGATGTTAGTTCTGAAGGGTAAGAAGTCTGTAACTGAAATGTAGTTCATTAAAACCTAAGATTTGTACTCCACTGATATCCCTCTAGTCTGCATAATAGGTCAGAATACAGAATGAATTGTAAGCCAACAGAGTGCCTGAAATACCAGCACAGTCATAGCAAATGCCTACAGTTGTCAGGTGTGCCCCCCACACAATCCTACGTAGAAATGTTGTAACATATATGTGTGAGTTTAATAACAGTGGAACACAGATTACCTGAACTGGCCAAATTAGCAGGATAGATTGTTGCATGTGTACAATACGCAGGGCTTGTGTGTGTTAGGTTGTTGTGTTGTATAATGTGTGGAAGTAGTCAGCATGTAGGCATGGAGGGTTGTGTCCTGGTGGCCTATGTCCAGTACTGTTGATGACATGGCCATGTTCTGACAACTGCAGTGCCAAACACAATGCATCCCAGCAAGACCAAATCCAGCAGTCATCCATCCTCATTGTTCAGATGTAATATCTGTCACCATCTGAAAGATGGACATGCCATGAATGTGGACCCAGACATACACACAGTACACAGGTGGAAGAACCCTAGACAGAGTATATAAAATGTAACTGTCAAATGCACACACCTTTGGAATTGTACATACAGGTTAACAGCAAATTAGTTGTCTGTGTAGTATGGACTACTGATGTAGTCTGGCCAATCACTGGCAGACCACAAAAGGCAAAGTTATGAAGTAATGAGAAACTGCTGATGTCCCTGCACAAGCGAGCATAAGGGGAATGTCCCAGATATATTTATGAGTCAGCTGCAAGAAGCTTCCATAGCCCACATGCACTCAGCTCAACCCACCACCAACCACAGGTTGATCACAGGTCCTATCCCTGCTGTTGGGAATGAGTACAGTATGACCCCACTTCTATATGGGAACACCCACAGAATGCAGCATGCTGAAGAGATGTCCCATGCAGATGTGTCCCTAACTGTAAGCACCACCCTGCCAGCATCCACACCAATGGATTAATAAGGACAGGAACTATTGCCATTAATACCTCACACACGTACCCTGCCACCCCAGGAGGATCTAGTGGCTTGCAGCCTGGGACTGTAGGAGTGACAGAATGCACTGGCCTGGTACAGAGGGCCTGCATCACTACCAAATCCCCTACAGTCCTCTGTCAAAGGCCTGTGCCTCACCCATCCTGCCAATGTATGTTGTCTCATGGAGTCACAAATAACAACATAACACAGTCCACAGAACACAAATGCAAGGCAATGTTGACAAATCCCAGTAGCCTGTCCACCATGTCCTACTGCACGAACTGTGGACCAACCCCTATATACCACTGGGATGAAGGGATAACTGTAGGGATACTTATCAGATATTGCTCGCATAATGTTAGGAAGAAGATTGAATAATAAAGGGGAGGGTGTAGAAGCATGGATGCCATGGAGTGTGTGAAGTCTGAAACTCTGATCTGTGCCCATACTATCTCTGCCTGCAAACCCAGTAATGGGTGGCTAAAATCCTCCTCATAAACCACAGTGTGAAGGGGAACTGACCAGATATATGAGCCCTGCCTCTGGGTAACCTGTGTGAATCTGCACAGCTGAGAGGTACGGCCACATCAGGATATGACCATTCTGTCATGTAGATAGATGTACAACTAGGATCTCTTCAGCCATCCCAGTAAGATGATGGAACATTTGCACAGCAAGCCCTCCAGAATGGCATGAGTGTGCAAGAATATGTAATCTGCAGACCACAATACTGGACACAGCTTCATTCATCTTGTATTCCCCAGGAAATTACTGTGAGCAAATAAGTATATCTGTCAGTAGTTGATGACATTATACATCACAGTGTAAAATAGTACATATGTTCGAATATCTCTGCTAACACCAAGACCATATAGCACAAGCAGCACAGACACAATTAGTTACGGTATCCCACTATCCTTTACCTATTGTGACTCCATATTTTTAACCTATCTACAGATATCTTGCAGAAACAGGTTGCTAGCTGTAGGTGTAGAAGACAAATGCCTGCACTGGAGTACAACCAACCTGTAATGGATTCACACATTCGATACAGAAGGTCATACTGGGCATGCTCCCACACTTACAGAAATGAAGCCCATGTCTGACAACAACAGTGGACTATGCATATCCATCAGTCACGGATTTCTGTGCATACACACCACATTGCACACCATTCATGCTTTGCACACACATTGGATAGGAGTACACACAAATATACCCAAGGACAACACACTATAATAAGTCAAACATACACAAACAGAGATATGGGGAAGAGAGAGACAGACAGTGACAAAGTGCTTCCAATCATGAGGCCTGTCCCACCCACCACACATCCAATTGGCCAATATTACATGATGTGCCAATGTCAATCACTGTAGACATTTGCATCTGGTAGCCCTCAGCACTATTGTGTCTGTGGTGCTTGTGATAATTGTGTAATATGACAGTACAATTCATTATTCATCTAGAAGTTTTACACCCAGTCCTGTCAAATGTAAAGTTGTGTCTGACTGAGTGTTGTATGTGTGTTAGAAGATGAATGGTTTATGGCCCATTCACACACACTGCACTCCCCATTGCCCTAGTTTACAAAAAACTGCTGATGTCAGTCACCTTGAAATACCCCTTTGGACAAAAATCACCCCTATAAACTCTGTGGTGTGTGCAATAACTGTGTAATGCTGTAGCATGACATACTATTTAGGTAGGAGTTCTAATCTCAGACATGGTAGCTGTGAAACTGTGTGTATATGTGTTTGTTTGTGTGTGTAGGAATCAATGATTTTGAGGCCATTCACAGACACTACACCTCACATTGCCCAACTTTAGCAAGCCTGTTGATGTCATTCATCTTGACATACCTGTTTGGAGAAGGGTCAGCCCTGTATGCTCCATGGTGCGTGCCATAACTGTGTAATGCTATATGTAACATACTAGTTAGGTAGTAGTTCTACTCCCAGACTTGGCAACTGTGAGTGTGTGTAAAGAGTAATGATTTTGAGGCCATTCACGGTCACTACACCTCCCATTGCCCTGCTTTAGCAAGCTTGCTGATGTCATTCACATTGAAATACACCTTTGGACAAGGGCTATCCCTATAAGCTCTGTGGAGTGTGTGATAACTGTGTAATGCTATCGTGTAACAGACTTTGCATACCTCTTTGGAGAAGGTTTAGCCCAGTGAGCTCTGCGGTGTGTGCAATAACTGCGTAATGCTGTAGTGTGATGTATTAGTTACGTAGAAGTTATAATCCCCAACATGACTACTGTATTTGTAGGAATCAATGATTTATGAGGCCATTCACAGTCACTACACCTCCCATTGCCCTACTTTAGTAAGCCTGATGATGTCATTCACCTTGAAATACCTCTTTGGACAAAGTTTGTCCCTGTAAGCTCCATGGCACGTACAATAACTGCGTAATGGTGTGATGTATTAACTTGGTAGGAGTTCTAATTCCAAACATGGCACCTGTGAAACTCTGTGTCTGTTTGTGTGTGCAGCGATCAATGATTTTGAGGCCATTCCCAGTCACTACACCTCCCATTGCCCTACTTTTGAGGCCATTCACAGTCACTACACCTCCCATTGCCCTACATTAGCAAGCCTGCTGATGTCAGTCACCTTGAAATATCTCTTTGGATATGGCTCAGTCCTGTAAGCTCTGTGGCATGTGCAATAACTGCATAATGCTTTAGTGTGATGTACTAGTTAGGTAGGAGATCAAATCCCAAACATGGCAACTGTGAAACTCTGTGTGTGTGTGTGTGTGTGTGTGTGTGTGTGTGTGTGTGTGTGTGTGTGTGTGTGTGTGTTGGGATTGATAATTTTGAGACCATTCACAGTCACTACACCTCCCATTGCCCTACTTTTGAGGCCATTCACAGTCACTACACCTCCCATTGTCCTACATTAGCAAGCCTGCTGATGTCATCTACCTTGAAATACAGCTTTGGAGAATGGATAGCCCTATAAGCTCTGTGGTGTGTGTCATAAATGCTGAACAATGTAGTAGCAGTAACTGCACAGCTATGGGTTTGAATCTCATCTGTAGCAAGTGTTTGTGTGTGTACATATGTATGTATGTATCTCAAAGATTATTGTCCCCATTTACAGCCAGTACACATCTCAGAGCCTAACTTTAGCAGTCATGCAGATATCATCCACCTTACATGTATCTGTTGTGAAACCTAAACCATCTCAGGTCAGTGGTGCATGTGTAGCATAATGGCCCGTAAAGGTTGTTAGAGGTTTGAACCTCACCCCTGGCAAATGTAAATGTGTGATTAGGGTAGAATTATTTTTGGGATCTCTCACCCACTACATCACCCAGTGCAGGTATTTACAAGGGCTGGTGATGTCCTTCACCTTAGAAGTACCTTGGACAACATCCATCCAATAAGCTCTGAGGTGCATGCAATAAATTTGGTACACTGTAATAGCAATGCATAGCTAGGTAGGGGTCTGAATCTCAGTACTAGCAAGTGTGTGTGTCTGTGTGTGTGTGTGTGTGTGTGTGTGTGTGTGTGTGTGTGTGTGTGTGTGTGTGTGTGTGTGTGTGTGTGTGTGTGTGTGTGTCTGCCATCAGTATCATGTGTGGAGGTTGCTGTGATTGTGTACTGACAGAATGCATTGTGGGGCACATTTTGCTAAATTTTTGTATTGAGGACCTACCATATGTCACAATTTCCACCTTGCAAGGATAACAGATGTCAAAAAGCAGACAGGCTCATTTAGACAATCCATAGTCCTACATGTGACATTATGGATTGATGAACAATATAGGCAACCCTTGTATTACTCAGAAAACACTCTCCACCCATGTCTCATACAGAAACACACTTGGCTAGGCAACAACCACTATATTGGTAGTTCCCTGCATATTGCCCACAGATAGTAACCACATTGTGATTGCAGTGGACTGCATGCCTGTTGACCACAACACTGCCACTGACATCAGAATGTACTTTGATGTGTAACATCTCCTGACTGTATGTGTGTTATCCTGCAAGTAAAAGGACAAGACACCCTGTTCAATCCCTACAATAGCCAAATAAATGCTTACAGTGGTCCTTTGCTATGTTCCTCACTGGATGCCTGCAACAACTGTAGAGTCTGCAAATGTAACCCACAAAGGGAATACCATGCCATATACATGTGCCCTGTATGGACAGGTGCCACTAACTCCACTGAATTCCTGTATCATGCTGTCAATGTAAGTGCAGGCATGACCTCAGTTCCATAGCCAGGTCTCACCAAATGAGGTCAGGAATGCCACATCAGATGATAATAATCTGTCCACACAACATGCATCAGAGACTTCAAGTACACTTCCACACATCACAGGACATGCATGTGGGGCATGTGCACAACTCAGACATTGTCCATGTTATGGAATATAGATCACATACATGGCAAGCATTGCACACCACTGGCTACCCACAATAGTAACCCAGATGAGTGGATGGTGAATACAATACACACCTGTGTGGGCCAGTCCAAGGACTACACTCCTGAGCCACACTGGAGTACATTGTCATGTGGCCTGATGCCAAGGTATTCCCTTTGCCTAGCCTTTACAGCCTTCAGGCACAGTCAACTACTACACACCTGTGAATCTCTGTACTGGCAAATGTGTGTGCGTGTGTGCGTGTGTGCGTGTGTGTGTGTGTGTGTGTGTGTGTGTGTGTGTGTGTGTGTGTGTGTGTGCGTGCGTGTGTGTGTGTGTGTGTGTGTGTGTGTGTGTGTGTGTGTGTGTGCGTGTGTGTGTGTGTGTGTGTGTGTGTGTGTGTGTGTGTGTGTGTGTGTGTGTGTGTGCGTGTTTGTGGAGATTAATGATTTTGAAGCCATTCACACTCACTACACCTCCGATTGGCCTACTGTAGCATGCCTGCTAATGTTAGTCACCTTGAAATAGCCCTTTGGCCATACATAAACCTGTAGTGTAGAAAACTAGTAAGGAAGGAGTTCTAATCCTGACCCTGCCAACTGTAATAATGTGCATGATTTCCTGAAAGAGTGTGGTTGTGTCATCCTTGACATCTGCTTTTGTGGACAGTCACATGTACTACACCTACCTAATCCCTCCTTTATCAGTGTCGCTGATGTCACTCACTTTCAACGATACGTTTGGACAGGTCTCCAACATGTAAGCTCTGTGGCGTGTCTAATAACTGCATAACAATGTGATAGCAATACATACTCAGGTAGGGGTTTGAAACTCACTACTGGTTTGTGTGTGTGTGTCATTAGTGTCTTGTGTTGGAGTGATTGTGTAATGACAGGATCCATTGGAGTGTGGGTTTTGCTACATCATTATATTGAAGATCTACATGCCCCATTGTCAACATTACAAGGCCAACATTTTCCAAACATTGTAGAGTTTGTTGTAGAGAATCCTCAGCCATAAATGTATCCAGTCATGTGCAATTACCATGTGACAGTATGGATTAGTACACAATATAGGCAACTGTCATAATGCCCAGCTACCACTCTCCACCCATGGATCATACATAAACACGCTTGGCTCTTACTCACCTACTCCCTTCCTTTCTTACTTTGTCACCGTCTCTCTCTCTCTCTCTCTCACTCCCTCTCTGGTGGATGTGGAAAAGTACATCTGCTTTGCTTAGGCAGCAGCTTGAGTTTTGTAAGTGATGCTCACAATCAGCTGATGGCCTGTGCACTAATTGCAGTCCCCCACTTGCTAACTGCATGTGGAACAGCTGTGATATCATTCATATAGCCAATTGCATGGAAACACACTCCCATAACTAAGCACTTCATGTGGGTGTTGGCCCTTTTCCTTCACTGTGAGCAGGACTTCATGTGGGTGTTTGACAAACAGCATCACAGAGGGTAGTTGGATATACCTCTTACAACATACACTGTGGAGACAGGCCGACAAACAGGAGGGAGATGTTCCAGACATGGGGACAGAATGTAAGTATTGCTCTTCTACATTTGAAGTAATGTTGGCTTAACAGGGCTTGTGTGGATATGGCTGTTCTACATGATATAATATCTGGCATGGCAGTGTTATGTGGTTGAGGAAACTCACCTGTAGGGCTATCTGCAGATTGGCCAGAGTTTGGAGTCTTACATGTGTGTGTTACTCACACATTTCCTGTATTTAGAAATGCATACTCTGATGATTGCAGTCAAAACATGGTGACAGCCATGTGAGTTACTGACTTCATATCCCTCAGAAGACATATGTCACAACAAACTCTGTTACACCAGTAAATGTATGAGTTTATCACAGCAACATGTCAATATTGGCCCTGTGTTTGTGCCTCCAACCTCAAGTCTGTCAACCTTTGTACATATGTCATGCAGTGAGAGGTGCATATGTTCAGTACATCATTATTTACTGACATCATACCAGAAAACAAGGCAGTGAGATCAGACTGCTAGACATGTTATGTATAGTAGGCCTTATATTTGAGGACGAAACCTAGACATTCTGTTGTAGTGTGTACAGTACTGAGGTCTGTGTACTTATGGTGATTGTTGACAGAGCATGTATTGTGAATATGTACCTTGGCCTGTGTACAGACTGTGGTAGATGTCATTGTTCTTGGTCCTGTTCTATCTGATGTTGCATGTTGCTTCAGTGTATGGTACCCTATCAGTGTACATGTTTGTAGGGACAGACCAACACATTTCCCTACCACAGTCAGGTATCGGGATACAATGTGTATTGGCCCAGTATATGTAGGGTTAGAGTGTGATTGGCACATATGAGGATGGTGTTGTCCACACAGTCCATATACTGTAATATTAATTAGGCTTACCATATGTGACTGTGACTGTGTTCAGATTGGTTGTGGGTATGCACTTTCATACTGGTGTTTGTTACTCCATGCTGTTACATGCCTGTAGATCCTGGAATATTTGCAAGTACGTGTGTATTCCTCCATAAGAAATGTAGGCCAGTGTTGTGGCAGTCTGCCTCTAGCTTGTGTAGAACTTTGTGACATGCCTAGCAGCTCAGTGTATTTACCTAGTGCGATGTTATGTCCAGATATTTGTCAGATGTACTGTTGCCGGGCCACCATAACTGTTGTGTATTTTGTTTTTCTTTCCAAAAATATTTTTATTAAATTTTGTTAAGAAACATGGACATAAAGTATTAAAAATAAACAATATAAAAGATAACTATTTACACTGTATACAAACATCCATGATAAACATTTGTTTTATCCAAGAAAGGCAATCAATATTTATCTAACAATCTCTCCAATTTTTGGCAAGCAAGTCTTTTATGTGTTACATTTGATAATCTCTGATAAATAGTTTGCATTTCTTTTTTACATACAGATTTTGCTACTGAAATAAACTCAGTAAACATAAGAATGTGCTTATTTTTCCAGTTCAGTGTAATTATTTTTCGAGCAATAGCTAGAATTAACCAAATAACAGGTAACTGATGTCTATGAATTACACATGGGCTAGGGACATTGAATAATATCAAAGAGCTAGTAATCTGACAGTTATCAGACCACAGGGCTTTTGCGAAATGTCTAAAATCACTCCAGTATTGTGTGAGAGTTCTACATTCGATGAACATATGAACCCAGTTGGCTTCAAGAATATCACCGCACCTCCAGCATTTGCTTTCAGTACTCTTCCTTATAAGGTCAATTCTGTGTGGAGTGTAAAACCTTCTATGAATAAATCTCCAGGTATATAGTCCCCAGTATAAAGATGATGAAGTGTTTTTTATTGAATTTAATTACTGTTTCTTATTATCGTTAGATAAAGGTTCACCATTAATCTTTATGGAGTAATTCCAAAAAGCTTGGTCAAAAGTGATCGTCTTCTCGTAGGATTTTATATACAGGTGATATGCTTCATTTATGTTCAGTGTTCAACGAACTACACCATATGAATAGTTCTATCAATCTTGGTATAATATCAGTTTCCAGATTTATTGACACACTCACTTTATTTTCAACGAACTATCTTAAAGATTGAATACAGAGCCAATTATCTTGACAGACATTGTATCTGACTAAGAGAAAGTTCATTGGTTGGATGTTCTTATTGTCTATAAACTGGTGCCAAAACTTTAGGTTATTCTCTTTAAGATTCTGCATCTTATTTATATTGAAGGTATCTAGGCAATCTGGTGTATAAGCTATGGGAAATGTAATGAAAAAGGTGTTCTTTAGACTATAATTGTTGATTATATTTTTGAAAATATAAAATATTTGGTTTATACCATGTGAGAAGTGGCTACATTTCTTTTTATATAAGCAATATTCACGAAGTATCCAAGATATTTTGTTAATTCCAAAGGTTTCATTAAACTGGGTTTCTGAGTTCTCAGAGGAAGTTATATGTATTTCATGTAGTTGTTTCCAGCTAGAGGTATATATGGATGAAATCCAGTGTAGTATTATGTTAATAATAACAGATTTGGAATATAATTCTATGTTGGTAAAGCCAATCCCATTACTGTCCAAGGCTCTAACATGCCATTTATAGGCTATTCTTGGTTTCTTTGGGAACCATAGAAAAGTTAGTAATAGGTAAGCTGTTTAAAGAATTTCTTAGGAGGTGGTAAAATCAATGATTGTATGCAAAATAAAATCTTGGGCAAAATAATCATTTTTATTAATGTAAGTCTGTCTTCCATGGCGAAAAACATTTTGTTCCACTTTTTAGTCAAGTCACTGATTATAGCTACCAGATTGTTGTGTATTTCTGAGAAAGCAGTGGGATACAGATGTATGTCACTAACTAGTGAGTAGTATATGGGCTTCTTACCTCTAGCTCCTTCTGCTAAAATTTGTCAGGACAGACAGGAGTGTTTGAATGCATAAACTGTGTGAGCTTATCTATTTCAGTATTTTCATGATACCCCCATTTATATGGCTGTAAACATCCACTTTGTCATGCTTGGACAACATGGCTTGCACAAAGGAGGTTGGGTTTACCTCTTGACTGACAAGAGTGTGTCAGACTGTCCACATGTATTGGTCATATCTCTGCTGTCTTCCACAGGATCATTACTGTGATTTGTGTGGTACTGCACTATGATGATCTTATGATGCCTGTCAGTAACTGGTGGCATACATGTCAGTATCAGATGTGACTTCCCACACAATATTTATGTTAAGACAACCCCTGTTACTGTAGCAACATTCTGCATTTATATCTGCAATACTTACATGACATCCCCTTGCACTAAAACATTGTGACTATTAATGCTGAAGTATGACTCCAGTACATGTTATGGACATATGTTATACAAATATGTATGTATGTATGTATGTATATATATATATATATATATATATATATATATATATATATATATATATATATATATATATATATATATGTGTGTGTGTGTTTACATATATATATATATATATATATATATATATATATATATATATGTTTACACACACACATATATATATATATATATATATATATATATATATATATATATATACACACACACACATGCATACATATATATATATATATATATATATATATATATATATATATATATATATATATATATATATATATATATATATATATATATATATATATATATATATATATATATATATATATATATATATATACACATACACACATACACACACACACACACACACACACACACATATATATATATATATATATATATATATATATATCAAATATACATATATATACACACACACACAAACACACACACGCACACACGCATATATATATATATATATATATATATATATATATATATATATATGTATTTACATGTATACATATATCTACATATGTATATATGTATATATAGCCACATCCTTATATGTAAACATGACTGTTGTATTTACCTTCCCAGATGTATCCCACCATATTTATCCATCTGTTTATATAGATATAACAACATACTTATTCATCAATATTTTCACTAACAAGTACTACACAGTTGCAGAAATCAAAGAAGTTGTTCACTCTATTCAGTATGTGTACAGATATATTGGAAAAAACAACAAATTTATTCATAGTTGTGATGCCTTATTGTTTAACTGCTGTGACTATGTTGTACAGGCTCCTGGGTTCATGACCTGCAAGGGCTGTTTATTTTGTTGCTAGGCAGAACAAGGACTGTTGGATATAGAGTGGTTAAGGCAGTTTTGAGCAGCTTTAAGTGGGTTTGCTTGGGTTTGCCCAACGGTAAGCACTGCTATCTTATGGTTAAACAAAAAAGCTGCTTACACCATGTAGGCTTTGCTTACCAATGCGCAAATCTGCTTGGCATTTACATTTATGCAATGCTTACACCTGCTAAGTATAGCTCAGCCCTGGTAACCAGTAATCACATTCCAGTCTGATAAAATAGCATGGTAATGACATCTTTAATGTGCATTTAATTCCATGCACATAACATGCTTCTATGTGTTGCCATTACAGCAGCAAGGGGTGTGGGGACACCTGAGTATATATGGCTTGTACAGCTCTCTTTTCTGTTTGAATGTTTCACACATGGGTAGTATCCCAGGTTATATGCAGTCACACTGGCATGTAGTGCATTATGTTACTACTGTTAACAGTGCTTTCCCAAGTGAGAGTAGATTGCAGTTTGTATTACTGGAACCAAACACCCCTGCATGCATAGATGGACTCTGAGTCCTGACTATCATGTTCTTGGTATGTGAGTTGTGTGTCATTAAGTATTTTCTACTGGATATTGATCTGACATGTGGATATTAACTCTAGACTACTGTGTGTATAGGACATGTCAGTGAGGGCTGCTGTCATAATAGTAATGGCATACCTATCCAGTGTCAGATGTCCATCTGTCAAAACATTCATCCTAATGCATAACCAGTTGGCTAGCTAATGTCTGTCTGAACTCTGTACAGATGTGCAGATGTCAGGTATCCATCATGGCTGCTTACAGGCAATCTATGCTTGACTGACACTGACATGTATGCCCAGCTCTGCTATGAATTCCAGAGCTAGGAATCCCCACCTGGTATGCACCACATGCTATGGATACCTCAACTACACTACCACAATCAACAGAACATGCTTGGGTACAGGTCTCCAAGATAGACACTGACCATGTTATGTAATATATGTTGCATACAGGTCAATTGGCGCACCTCACTGGCCCCCCTTAAGAGGCAACCAGATGATTGGATGTTGCATTTAACTCTCACACTGAGGATCACGCACGTGGCATCACTTTATAGATGGCCTGATGAGAAATTTCAGGTGGCATGATACCACTGTACCTACATCCCCTACTCTTCTCATCTCTCAGTGGACAATATCTTGGTACACACCTAGGAACACCTGCACCTATGGACCCCAGTACTGACAAATGTGTCAGTGTGCATTACTGTGTCTGTGTGTTTGTAAACCTGTGATTGATAATACCCTGAGGGCCTTCTCACCCACTACACCCTCCATTGCCATAGTTAGAAATGGATGCTGCTGTAATTGACATTGCATGTACCTTGTTACACTCTTCATCCTATGGGATAACTGGATTTTGCAGTACCGGCACAACATTGTTGTACAAATGGGTAGAGAGGCATGGGTTACCCTCTGAGTCCTGGCAAGTGTGTGTATGTGTGCAAGTGTGTATATTTGTAGGATACAGCATTGTGAGGACACAATCTCCTAATACAATGCACCTTGCCATACAGTATAAAGGATAGTGATGTTGTTGACCATAGGAGAGCCATGACAATCCATCACCCTACTATCCCTGTGGCATGTGCAATAGATGCATATCCTTGTAGTAGCACTCTTGAGATAGACAAGGGGTTTATTGCAGTCCTGGTCAATGTGTGATTGTGGATATGTCAGAGTATTATCATGGGTTTCAGTGAGTAAAATATCCAATGTGGGGTGTGGGTGCTGGGCATACTGTCTTTACACCATGGTACCCTCAATACATGTCCCAAGGTCCACTGTATGGGGACCATGGTCATCATCAATCATACAGGTAATTGACTACACTATCCAGCCCAATGATGCATGTGCTGTTTGCAAATTATCTGTAACTGAATGGACTCACTAACAAGGTAGTTAGCACTGATAAACCCAGGTCTCTCAGATGTGTCTATGACTGTTATGTGTTTGTCAATGTGTATATGACAGTATGTCACACTATGTATTGTTCATAAACAGCCAGTACATCCCCCTTTACCATACTGTAAAATGCCTGGTGATGTTCTTCACTTAACAAGTAACCTGGGACACACCTCATCCTAAAAGCTGTGTGATGTGTGCAATTAAGGCCACACACATTAGTAGCAATAAGTACCTAGGTAGGGGTTCTACTTTCAGTGTTGCCAAGTAAGAGTGTGTGTGTATGTGAAGGAATCTACTTCAGTTTGCAGAAAATACATGTCCCAGGAGGTCATCTGTCTGAGAAC
This sequence comes from Protopterus annectens, assembly GCF_019279795.1. Classification (NCBI taxonomy): domain Eukaryota; kingdom Metazoa; phylum Chordata; order Ceratodontiformes; family Protopteridae; genus Protopterus; species Protopterus annectens. Next base: position 234,934,747 of record NC_056729.1, on the reverse strand, counting down.
CGTCTGGCAACTGCTAACATTTCAAAGGTATCATCTTGTGGAAATTCATTCCATCAAAACTAGTAGTAGATGTGTAAATGCCCTCTTCCACACTGTATAGCTGTACAGTGATACTGGGGTTGGTATATATAGTTGGGTGTGGATTTTGTGGACACAGCCACCATCATTGGGATTATTGTTGTGTGTATCCCCCCACTTAGTCGGCTGTAATACTGTACAGTTCATGTTAACGGGTTAAGTAGCTGTCAATCACACTATCTGCTGTTCTACACCACCCCACACCCTCCAAAGTGTAGGGCTGTGCCACCCACACCAGCACATTTATGTTTACCAAGTTAAGGATTGCACTAAATTGGGGAAGGGGACATATACCCTGCCAGTATCCTTGTCAATGACAGTAAACTAGCAGAATGATTATTTCCTGATGTGATGATGAGCCTTTTCTGTCTTGGTGGAATTACATAGGCTAAATCGGGTTCCCTGTAAAAGTACATACATCCATGTGTGCAGTATTCTCTGCATATTGCATCAACAACAAAGCCTCTGTGTGTATTTGTTATACACAAACATGTGATGTGTACCACCCAGTACACTTACCATTGTCCACTGTAGAAGGGCTGGTGACATCAGCCACCATGCACTCGCCTGTATACACCCCTCAGACCTATCAGCCACGTGGCACATGCAGTAACTGTTATACAGACCTGTGACTTGTGTTCATCTCTGCCCAAGATATGGCACAATCAATGTGTCACCACAGTGGATACCCCTTATAGGAAACAACAGCAGACCAACATCCTGCTGACACATAGACACCTACAACACAAATGGAATATATTACAGATACCAGAATCAGTCAGTGTTAATAACAGCTATAATGAATCATGGCTGGACAGCTACACATCCTGATATGTAAGCATTAAACTTTAGTGCTGAAAACATGTAACATGGCATTACTTTGGTACACCTTAGTACATTCACCCTGTGCATCAGAACCATATTAGCCTGTCCCTGCATCGATGTTATGGATGACAGGGATTTGGCACAGGTATCATTACATGCACAGGGTGTTTTGTGAGTTTTCCAGAGACCTAGGCTGAGCCATTTGGTTGATATCATGTGTGTGTGTTAGGGGCTTTCATTATTAATTGGGGTGTGCAAATGTGGTGTGTGTAGGTATGTGGTTGCCCTAGCTGTGTTGGTGATGTGTGTGTGTATGCACACACACAGTTTTGCCATGTGGCTGCCCTATAAGTGGGTTTGTTGGACAGCTGCAGACTGTACCTGCCAGGGTGTGTAGTTCACCATCTCTGTCCATGGACATGAGAACTTTGCCTGCCAGGAGTTCCACTGGCACTAGCAGGTACAAGACCAGATATGGTAATCTCCCCTGATGATGACAAATGTCCGTTGGATCCTGGTCCCTCTTGGGACCCAACAGGCCATGTTCATGTGGCCTGCTATGGTGTGGTGTGGACAGCGCCCCCCCCCTGCAGTGCTGGTGCTGGTCCTGCCACAATGGGAGCAGCTCTGACTTGTTGCGCATCCATCTCGACCTCCACCTGTTGGAGTTGCTGACCTATGTCCATGTGGCTGTCGCACTACTCCCACCATTTGTCAAGCACAGACATTGCACAGTCGAGGATTCCCACCATCTCACCCAACCATCTATCCAAGACCTCTGCAAAAAAACGGTGGGCACCTGCAAGATAACGGATGTTGTAAATAACAGCAGAATGAGTAGCCCTGTGGACACTCAGACCCTATCTGGTATAGCATTCCATATGTGCCTGTGCCTCCATGACAGCCTGAAACATGCATCTGTTGACACCTGCTGTGGCACTTCTGCCAGGGACATGATGACCAGCAGCCCTCCTATGAGCACCCCATACATCTGCCTGTGTGGAACCTCGCCGGTCATCCAACTATGGCTGCTGTATCCAGACACACTTGCCATAGTCATTACACTGTCCTGTCCCTGCCACCACCCACCAACTGGTCCTCATTTATGGCCACTGGTGATGGGGTATGTATAGGCAATGTGACTGTGTGTGGGGATGGAGTGGATAACAGTGGCATGTCAACCGATGGCACAGATTCAGCCCCTGACAACCCTGCCTGTGCCTCACCATACCTATTATCATTTGTCAGTGTCTTTATGGACACTAACATCAGTTTGCCTGTAGGATGGACCCTGACTCACCTCGCTACCTGTGAGGGGAAAACAAGAAACGCACTTTAAGACCTTTACATCATTGTTTAACCATACACACACTCACACACACACACACACACACACACACACACACACACACACACACACACACACACACACACACACACACATTTAGAAGTGAGGTTGCTCAAAGATATTACACACAGACATCCCATTACCCAACTGTCAACATGCATGACATATGGCACTCAACAGCATGAACTGCAGCTATAGTCAATCCCTGTTACCAACATTATACATATCTGTGATGCATGAGTTGTGTTAGTAGGTGATGTCCCTTCCTCTGGAACAGACTGCACCCATGTACACAGTATTGCTGTGCACCTGTTCAGCACCTTGGCATGTACTGTGCATCATACCTCACAGCTGTACACGCCATTGCTGAATATATATACATGTTTCAGTTGTGTTTGCTCTGCTGCTCACAGCTCCTATGTGATAGTCTGACACATACCTAGGATGATATAAGGACAGATGTTAATAGTGAATGCCTGATGACTGATTTGCAGATCTCATCATCAGTGATGCATGTATGAGCAATAAAATACAATTACACTGACAACCTTCAAAGCTTACTGTGGCTATGAGGAGTGTACACACCCTTATTGACATGGCACCCTCTTCTTGGATATGCTATGGGGCCACAGTACTCCATATGTTAACATTACACAAACCTGATATGTGACATATGACCTGTGCAATCAAATGCAGTATCAAACAAATGTGTTAGTTGTGCAGATGCTGATTGAGATGCATACAATATGAGGGTGCATAAGTGTGCACACCCTTAACATGATGGTTTGTTGCATTGACTGTTAAGTGTACTACAGCAGTCAGTATTCCTGGAGGGTGTATACTAGCATGACCCATCTGAACTTGCCAGTATTCAGTCACTCCACCCTACAAATGTCCTACAACTCTGCCAGATTGCATGGCCAGCTCATGTGCACAGCCCTTGGAGGTCACACAGTGCCTTCACTATTGCTGTGGAGTCAAGGTTATGTCTGCCACAATTCATGACCTTGACTGTGTGCAGATACAACCATTTTTAGTGAGCTTTGGATGTCTGCTTCAGTTCACTGTTGTGTTTCAGGATGACACACCTCCTCATCCTCAGCCTTTTTGCAGATGCTTGACAACTATGGGCTACACATGAGTGTCATTTTGCAGTGTCCCAAATTCAGAACACCATGTCCGTGTTAATGAACAGCAAACATACAGGTGTAGACTGGCACCAGCAAGGTACAGCAAGGTACAGATGGGGATGGTGGGCCTGAAGTGGAATGAGGTATTGCTTGTGCAGCAGATGTATCTTTATAAATACTCTCTGTAGGTTTCAACCTTGATCTTGATGCACCTTTACACATTGCAACATATGCCTTTGGGGGACTTTTGATGTTATGCATACGCTACCTGTAGAGAGCCCTGGAACAAGTTTCCCATCTGAGTACCCTAATCCATAGGTCACATTTATGCAGAGTCCAGGCAATTGTTGACACAGGTATTGCACAGCCATTGATTGCTAGACATTCCTGCAACACCCTCAGTGTTACAGCATATTTCTAGGCAGCCTCCATGACTAGTTTGCAACATGTGATGGATGGCCATCTGTTTATTTTCTACATTAATATTGTCCCATACTTCCTCGTCACATACGTGACTGTCTGCACTGTTTGCCATGGTATATGCAATGATGAGGTAAGGCTACATCTTAATATATCTTTTTAAAATATTTTTTGGTTTTAATTAATTGTGATGATGTAATTAATTGATTGATTACAATGGTTGGGGTAGGTATTTAAACTGTGTGATTTGGGGAGTGTTTTATCTGATGAAGTCATTTCAGGAGACGAAAACGTGTGTAATGCTTGCTGCTGGAATTGTTTGCACGTTAATAAACTTCTTGTGCTTTTAGCTTTGTGCCTTATCGTGAGCTTTTTGCCCTGGTGGTTACTGGACTGGTGTGGCTGCTTTCGTTTGTGTGGTTCATTTTTTGCAGCACTCCTTTTGGTGTAGTTTGTTATGGCTGCCAGTCCGGTGGTCTCTCCTGGGCAGGAGAAACAGAGGGGTATCCCTGTGGACGTATCCAGGTCCGACATGGACGGATTGACTCAGCTCACGGGCCAGCTTACCACTTTGATCAATTTGTTGACTCCTATTGGATTGGGTATCAACACCATACTCAATGAACAATGGAACCTTTCCAGGTTAGTGGTTCCTTCCAAGAGCAATCCACCTGCTTCAGTCGTACCAGATGGTGCAGTCCGTGTACCGGGGAATGTGAGATCAGGAAATGGTCCCTCCATGGATTTTAACAACACGCCGGCTGTTTTTTACGATTCTGTTCCTTCCCCCACAGCCGAAGCTCAGCTAGATCCTGTTATACCAGCTAACAATTGTCCTACCTTGTCCTTTAATGAATGGATATTCGCTAAACTGAAATTTCAATATGAGGAGCATTACAGGGGCCGTGCGGTGGGTGGCCACATTATTTGGAACTCCAACGGCGTTTTGAGAATGCGCTGTATCGATACAGGACATTGGAATTGGACAACCTATACTTGATGGAAAACCTAAATAAAGGTACTGTGCCATAGGGCCTGAGGGTATATAAATACCCAAACCAGGTCATTCCTGGGAGTCAATTTCACAAAGACTTAATTGAGGCTTTTGATCAATGTGGGCGTAACATTGTTAAAGCTATTATTAAAAAGAACAGTGATGAGCTTTTAGTGTTGCAACAGGACATTTCTGATTATTTTAAGCGCATGTCTGATGATTTGCTTTTTGATTCTGCTAAATACCACGATATTAGAAGGGAGGTTGATTTACACTGTGAAACTGTTTTAAACCGTAAATACAAGAAATTGAGAAGGGATTTGTTAGAATATGAACAGGGGCGACAATACCCTAGTCCACCACCACCTAAATGGCATTCGCATTATCATAGCTCTGAGCAGCCTTTTCCATCACATAGTCCCTTAAGGGGTGACATTGAAGAAAACAGGAGTATAGAACCTCCTAATGGTGAGATACAGGAAGAATTTTGTGAGGGAGAACCTGCATTACGTAGGTCAGAGCGTATACGCCAGCAGGGGCAGCATCCCCCTAATAATTACCCCCCTTTAGACCGAGCCCCTCAAGAATGGAGAGGGGGAGGGGGGTTTGTTCGGGGGTGGAAGAAAAATCAGAGGCAGGATTGGTAAAAAACAAAGTGCAGGTTATAACACCCTTGGGACAACATACCTTACATACCAAAAACAATTATCATATTTATAATTACAGTGATTTTGTTATTTCGGATACTTGTTTTCAGCTGTTTACTAAGGGTTTTAAATTCGTCCCCAAAAAACGTAGTAATTTAATCCATGCTATTCTAGATCTAAAGCTCTTTATTCGCAAGCTTAATTTGGAAAACCTGTTGGGTGGTTCTAATGGGACTTCTAGCTTTTATTTAGAAAAATCTAGTATCTTTAATCCCCCCTTGCATCCACAGCTTAAAAACCTGGAGAAAAGGATCGAGGGCAGGTTTAGAAAAGAGTTGGGGATGGACCGGTTTGAGGCCAATTTAACACTGCAGGAAAAAGGACTCCTGGAACAGCTTAGTAGTGATCCCACCTTGAGGGTGATGGAACCGGACAAAGGTGGGGGGACGGTTATAATGGATTGTCATGTTTATCAGGGTAAGATGGATGACATCTTACATGACCATGATAAATATACTTCTGCTTCCCTGAATGAAATCCATGTGTCCTATCACAAGATAGATTTAACTATTCAGGATTTGTTAGACCAAGGGGTGATTGATTTTCAAACCTACACTTTTCTTTCCAATACAGATCCAAGGGTACCCTCGATTTTTGGGATACCCAAGGTGCACAAAAACCCCCTTGACCCACCCTTAAGACCCATTGTAGCAGCACAAGGTTCTAAGACCCATACTATATCTAAATATGTGGATTGGAGATTGAAAGAGTTATGGGGTAGGCAGGAATATATCCTTAAGGACTCATGGGCCTTCCTGCGTAGTATTATCCCCACTTGTTTGAACAAAACATGGTATTTTTAACCATTGATGTTGTTGATCTTTTCTCCATTATTCCTACTGAAACGGGTCTTGAATGGTTGGAAGAAGCCTTGTGGGAATGTCCCCAGATAACCAACAATGATGTGCATGCTATTACTGAGTTGTTGGGCCTTGTTTTAAAGAACAATTTTGTGTTCTTTTCTGGTGAGTATTTTCACCAGGTGACAGGTGTTTCTATGGGGGCGAATTGTGCACCGACTTACGCTGACATTATTATGTATATATGGGAGAAGAAATACATCATGAATAGCCCCTTTTCCAAATATTGGAATTACTACTGTAGATTCCTCGACGACATTTGTATTTTTTGGACGGGACCGGTGGGGGATATTGGGGAGTTTATTGAATATATACATACCACCACTAATTTTTTAAAGTTTACTCATCAAATATCCCACCACAGTGTTAATTACCTGGATGTGACACTTACCAAGGTAGAGGAAGGGGTAAAATCCAGTATTTATCGAAAACCCACATTCTCCAACGGGTATTTACACTATCAGAGTTCCCATCCACATTTTCAGAAAAGGGGGATTCTTAAGGGGCAATATGTCCGTATCTCCTGTATGACCTCATTGGATCAGGACTATTGCAAGGAATGTGACATTCTAAAATCCCTATTTTTGGAAAGGGGTTATCCTGCACAATTGATAAATGCTGTGCAAGAAGAGGTTACCATAGCACGGTCATCCAGATTTGGTCCCATTTTAGGAATAAAGGCTGCCAGCAATGAACATGGGCCTATAGGGAACACGGTAGACCAGTATGTTGGTTGTTTTACCTTTATTACTGAGTTTAGCGGGAATGCTACCCATATTAGAAATATTATTGAAAAGGAATGGGACATGTTTCGGGATCTGACCGATTTGGATACTTTTAAGGACAGGGATATTAAAACTGTATTTAGGAGGGGAATTAATATTAAAAGAACTTTGGAACAACAAAATATTCCCTTGCAATATTCTAGAACTAATACAGGTACTTTCAAGTGTGGCCATT
>NC_056729.1:234902425-234917425 GCF_019279795.1 Protopterus annectens | reverse complement strand
GTGGCCGTATTCCTGCCTGTGCAGTTTAAATAGAGCAGTTTTCCTGCACTTTTTTTTGATTAGCCAGTTTTAATATGCTGAACTATGCTTAGCTCATTGCATATTCGCATAGCAATCCTTACACCACCTAAGCAGAGCTGAAAGCAGGTAAGCAATGCTTACACCAGCAAAGCATTGCTTAAATCTATTTTTTTCATTAAATGTATAAAGTACTTTTTACAGTTATATTTTACATATTCCCACCCCTACTGTGCTATACATGAGCCATATGATTGACATCTATTATTCAATTTCCTTAAAAGTTTTTAAATAAATTGGCAGAAGGGGGACTTGAACTGAGCATGTTCTATCTGCTAAACCATGGCAGTACCACTATGCTACAGCTGTTTGATGATGCTTTGTATCACAGTAGCACTTGTCTATCATTTTCAGGATTTCAGCCAGACTAAGCATAGTGGTGCACCATGCAAACAAGCTGCAGACCACTTAAACTAAGAACAACAAATAGGGTCTCATAGACCAGCACTACTGCCCACTAAATTGCCTAATGGCTGTTAAGCCCTCCCCTCCACAACAGCAGCCAATACAACCTCACCATAAGTTGTTAGTAGTGTAGGCGCTATTTTTAAAACTCACTTGCAGCTACTTCATCCTCTTCAGCGTAAGATGCTCCCACAAGTAAGGACTCTGAATTATACAGAACCTAGGTTGTGCCTGATAAATGCATTTAATGTTTCTTGCTACTGAATTACTGTAGTTATTCTGCCATATACTAGTTAAGTGATTAATGAAACGGCTTGTATACTGCTGCCAGGAATACATGTAATTGTAGAGCTGTTAGCTTTTGTGTAGCACTGTTGCTGTGCGGCCTTAAGTAATAACAGTAATCACTATAATTCTATTCAGTACGGTACAGCGATCAGCATTGTGAAATATAACCATTGACTGACAGTATTTGAGTTTGGATAAATGTAAGCTCATTAGTTCTCATGGTAGCTATGCATGACAGTTGCTGCGAAGTCTGCAATGCACTCTATGAATCTAAACATTCAGTAAGGTGACTATGCCCTTTAGATAATTTCCAGCTAATATTATGTGCGCACTTATAATTGAGCTATACAGTTGATCTACTAAATTTTGTACTGCTATAAAGCCTTTTTTACTGTTTGACTGCATTTATGTACTGTTTTATACTGTTTTAACTTTATTGTTCATTGTTAAATACTGTTTCATTACTCTAATTGCATGTTTACTGAATTTATTAACTGTAAACTTCTCTTTCATACTGAGAGTTGTATTTTCTGTTTGTGAGTGCTCTATCCGAGCTTTTCTGTGCATTTTTGATTTTTTAAAGTTTCTGTGTTCTAATCTAGTCTGTTTACAGTTAAGAGCATTCTAGACTCTGCTTGCTCCTTGATCTGTTTAGAACTTTCATTTAGTGGCTACAGCTAGGAACGGTAATAGTGTCCATTACTATAATTGCATTTTTATGTAATTACTAAATTGTAAACTGCTTTTTCATACTGAGAATTGTATTTTCTCTTTGTGAGTGTTGTTTCTATGCTTTTAAAGTGAGGTTTCGGTGTTCTGCTCAGGTGGAATAATCTTGATAAATGCCTGTTGTCTAGGCCTGGTAGTTTTGTTTGACTTTCCTGTGTTTCTGGCAGCCATTTTCTGCTGATAGTCTGTCTTCATTATTATTGAGAGTATCAAGGCCTCCTGTCCTTCTGTAGTACAAGGGATTGGGTAATAGGAGGGGCTAAGAAGTAATTTGATCTTCTAACTCTTCAATTCTTACTGGTATATAAACCCTGTGTCTTGAAAAGGATGTGCTTGTATTTATCAGGCTGTGGCTGTTATTTCATTACTGAAAACTAAGCGGGAATTCCTTAAGATTCCAAGAGCAGGATAAGTAATTTCTTACACTTATTTCACTGAACTGCACTTCTGAAACACTTATAATTGTGCTATACAGTTGATCTGCTACATTTTGCACTGTTATAAATCTTTTTTACTGTTTCACTGCATTTATGTACTGTTTTATACTGTTTTAACTGTATTTTTCATTGCTAGATACTGTTTCATTACTCTAATTGCATGTTTACTGAATTACTTAACTGTAAACTGCTTGTTTATACTGAGAGTTGTATTTTCTGTTTGTGAGTGCTCTATCCGAGCTTTTCTGTGCATTTTTTATTTTTTTGAGGTTTCTGTGTTCTAATCTAGTCTGTTTACAGTTAAGAGCATTCTCTAGAGTCTGCTTGCGCCTTGATTTGTATAAAACTTTCATTTAGTGGCTACAGCTAGGAGCTGTAATTGCAGCTTCTCACCCATACTGTATATTTGATCTGTGACACTCCTCCCAGTCTAGTGTCATTAGTTCATTCAGTCTAATAGAGAACATTTGTGAAGGCCAACCCAATCAGATTCTTAACCTTCAATTAACTTCTGTTCCAGCTTTCTCCAGTTCCACTTTACTGAAAAAAAAATTGTAAGCTTGCTTCCCCCCTTTCCTGTAGCAGGTCTTGTCCAGATACGGATTTGCTGTGTCCAGGACTGTTTGTGAGCTCCTGAGCCCCCCCCCCACTTAACTAGGGTTAAACTATTCCTGGTGCCATGAAGTCTGCTCTTCAAATTTCCCCTTGCAACTAGCCAGCTTTTTAGTTTTAGCACTCAAATCTGTTTCTTTGAGCTCAGCACTTGTTCAGAACTCATTGTAAGCACTAAATAAGCTACAAATTACTATAGCACTCAACTTTCCTCACTTGTCTAGAGGAAAACAGTTTTTAGTACTTAATAAATAAGCACCTATCCAGGCATGTCTAAAGGTCAGCTCCCGTGTTTTTTTCTGTCTCTACTGATGAATCTGGGCATCTTGGGACAATGCAAAGCAGCTCATGTGTACAGCACACACCTCTCCTTCTACACCCACACCAACACTACGCACCTGTGAGAAATGCATAGCCAAAGCCAAACTGGAAGCAAATCTTCACTGACTACTGACTAGACTAGACAGAGGAAAAGGTAAACACATGCACCGCACCACACCACTACACACATCTCAAAACAAACACCACACAAAACACACACACAACACACACACACACACATAACACACACCTGATCTCGACAAATTCTCTCCAAAACAACAACCGACCTCCAAAGCAGAAAAAGCAGAAAAACTCCACTCCCACACAACCAAATGAAACATAGCCCATACCACATTGTACCACTCACTCAACCACCATAAGGCATAACGACCTTCAACCCCCAATCTAGGTGACTCTCATACGCCTAGTCATAGGTGACATTGTAGCAGGTAAACAAGGAGAAAGTTACAGTCAGTTAAACAAGGAGAAACACTACTACCACTACGGATCCCCCAGGGTCACTCCACAACAGGTACAACACAACATCATTGTCCAATATTGTTGTCATACCTGATGTGCCCGTCCTGAGACTACAGATGTGAGACCCACAACTCAAGCTTCTCTGTATCCCAAAGACACATGGAGTGACTCAGCCCTCTTGTAGCCCTGGCTGGCTCAGAATGATACCACAGCTCAGAATGATACCACTCAGAATGATACCACAATACAAGAAATTCTTGGTGTCATTTTAAGCTTTTGTAAAACATGGGTAGGGAATTGAGTATCTGGATGATGATATGATCTTGGGATGACATGATCATGCCTGAGATGGCACCTTGCCAGAGATGGCCTCTACCTGTGGCACCCCTTTTGAAGGTTTTAGTCCCTTTAGTGCCTTTTTCCCCTTACAGCAAATTTACAAGCAAGCCACAAATGAGGGTAGCAAGCATCAAACAGATGAGTCTAAATGCAATCATGCACTCATAAATGCACTCTGAAAATGCACTCTTAAAATGCACCTTAAAATGGAAAACACCTTAAAATGGCTCCAGAGATTACCTGGCTCAGCCCAGAGACACACCTCAAAGCCACAGAGAGCACACCCAAACCAGCCAGCAAACACCACACAATACACATAAATGTAAAGGTGGTGCCATATTTCACCTCAATATCACATCTGCTTCACTTCACAAATCATACCAAAAGAAAGCACCCAAAACACCGAGACCACAGATCGATGATGCATGATGCAAAACATGTGAAATTCCAACAGTCAAACACCCAACATGGCATTGTGTGAAAGTGTTGTTAGTGTGCTATAGTGAGGATTGTGGGTGAGGCCAAGGGTGGTAGTGTAAGGGTAAGGAGGGTGGAGGGTTGGGGTGTGGTGGGCAGGTGTGGGTGAGTGTCAGGACTTAGGGTTAGGGGTGGTGTAAGGTAAGTGTGTGATAGTGAGTAGGTAGTGGTGGGTATGGGTTAGGGTGTGGGTTGTGGGAGGGTAGGGTGAGTGTGTGTTAGGGTGATAGTGGGTTATATTATTAAGGGTGGGTGTGTGGGGTAGGGTGGGTTGCGTGGTAGAGGACACTTTAGTAGTGAGTGGGCTAGGGAGTAGGGTTAGGGTTAGTTAGGGGTGGGTGTGAGTAGAGGCGTTAGGTATGTTTTTGGGTTAGTTAGGGTGGGTTTAGTTAGTATATGTAGTTAGAGCGTATGTGTGTTTCGCTGGTTGTGTTTTGGTTGTGGTGTTGTTTGTATTGTGTGTTTTGTGTTTTTTACCTTTAGTGTTTGGGTTGTTATTTTGTATGTGTTTGGTGGTTGGCTAAGTAGACCCAGTTATAGACACAGATATCCTAGTTGCCAAGCTAGTTGCTTTGTTAAATGCCAAGCAGTTTAGTGTTCAACTAACTCTCTGGAAAACTCAGATGAGCTGTAGCTTCCAGACCACAACCCCCCAAATCCCCCACCTTTTTCTCCTCCTCCCCTCCAAAATATTACCAATATTCATGACACAGCCCATGCAACACCCCAATGACCCCACTACCCAACATTAAAACTGGGAACTAACCTCACTACAATCTCAATCTTTTAATGTTTTCTGAAATTCATCAGTTCCAGTGCCTTGATCAACTTTCACACCCCACCAGTTCATGGCATCTCAGTCCTCTCATCACCCACATCAGTGACATCAATCCTACCAGAGAGGTCATCCCTCATTGGTCATTGGTCACCACCACAACAAACCCCAAGCTCCACATACTGCACATCCCCCCATCCCTCCACATGTAAAATCACGAAAAAACACAACAATTTCATCCTTCACAGACCCATAGCTGAAACACCAAAACTTCACAACACCCAAGAAACCAAGACCCCAAAAAGCAAAAATGCGCATCTCCAAACAATATTTTATAAATTTGGACATCACAGCATGATGCATTGACAAAGATAACACACAAAGAAAAAGAATCCCAAAAAAAAAAGAAGCCACCCTGGTCCCCAAGCCAAAAAAACTAACTAAAAGAGAGAAGAAACCAAAAAAAAAATTCCAAAAAAAAATCCATTGGAGGAAAACAAAATCGATAACACATTACTAACTACAGTTAATCTAACAAAAATAATAACAACAGTTTGCTTAACTACACGCAAAAGTCTCCCAAACAAACAGACCATTAATAACATTCCTAAATCTCATCTTTTTGAAAGAATTTGAATTCACACAGCAACACGACACATTCCCTAAACCCACCCAGGGATACTTACCCAAAGCTAAGGGATATGGTACACAGAATGTCAGAATGGCAACTTGGTGGCTAAAACCCCTCCCAGCAGAATGGTATAGTCAACAACATGTTACAACAGAGGACGGGATATAGGATACCAGATTGGAATGGTCACCCATCAGCCTATTTGGTAGATGCACAGATGATCTTGTTTGGTTATTGGCATAGGATACCATTTTTTGAAATTGGAAAACAATTGGGAATTTTCACCTGACAAATTTCTATTCGAGGAAGGCCTTAGGGGGATAGATTGATTTTTCTCCAAAATGCAAAATCATGCATGAAAGCATTAATCATCAAAAAATTACATTAACAGGAGATTTTGTTCTTCTTAACATTGCACCCATTGCACTTTCTTTTCATATGTTTTCAAAACTAGTACCTTTACCAGTAAAAATTTTGTTACAGTTGTACATTCTTAACTATTTTGTTAATGTTATTCTGCCAAGGTTATATATCAAGCCAAGCTCCACTGCCAAGCCTTCTATGGGCCAAGCTTCCAGACAATTTAGATTTCAATGTCAGAACATTTAGGTGCCATAAGCCATACATGCTTTCACTTTCATGCTATTTAGACCAATTATGTGATACAGTGAATTTAACCTTATTGTGTTAGACAATTTATCAATCTTTCAGACATAAGTAAATATTAAAACATGAAGGAAAGGAAATGGATTAGAAAGGAAAGACAATCAATTGTAAATTCTAATTTCCAATTGGATTAGCCTTTAAATTGTAGGCATGGCATCTCTTTTCATGGGTTAAATACCATATATTTAGAAATAGTTAGTAGGTAAATGTACAAAAAAACAAACAACAAAAAAAAAAGAAACAAAAAAAACAAAAAAAGAAAAACAAACAAAAAAGAGAACAAAACATTGATTAAAACAACAATTTATATCTTGCTTAAGAAAAGAGTAAAAACAATTAACAAAAAACAAAGAAAACATGTCAAAACAAAAAGTGAAAAATTGTTTAAGGGTATCACTGTTTTTTGTAATGTACCACTGATGAAAGCTGCAAGCTGAAACCTGTCTGTTTTTTAGAATAAATCTTCATGCTCCCAAGGTGCTGGCTCTTTTTTTTATGTTTGCTACAGTTTGTCTGGCCCATGCATCTACCGTACTTGCTAGCCTGCATCTTTTTGACAACAGTATCCTAGACCTGGTCATCACCGACATGGGTGACCGGTGTTCCACACCAGAGGTCAGCTCCTCGTTGGCCAGATCCGACCACAAGCTAATCACCCTAGACATCCACATCCCGCTCCCACCCCCATTAGTAAAACAACTGTAAAAATTTCTCCAAAGCCAACTTCATGCTTCTTAAGACAGAAGTGGCAAACTTCACGACACCCAAGCAGATGGACAATAGAGGTACGACTGCTGAATCCTACACAAATGCACTTTATAAGCACTTACACGAGTGCATGGATCATGCTATCCCTAACAGAACCAAGATGCTATCCTCCAAAAAAAGGAAGCCAATTTGGTGGTCCCTTGCCATAAACAAACTCTACAACAGAAGAAAGAAACTGCTGCAAAAAAGTAAAATCCCACAATTGCAGGAACTCCCTGGTCAGCCTCAGTAAGAAGCTGAGATCCCTCATAGAATCCTCCAAAGCTAGTTATGAAAACAAAATTGCCACTGATTCTAAAGACAACCACAAAGCACTATATAGTTAAGTCAAGAGTCTCAATGGCAAAACTCAGATCTGCTCTGAGTTACAGCACAATGACACTAAATATACAGAACCAGTTGATATTGCCAACATCCTGGCAGATAGGTTCCAATGCTAACTTTACCCCCCTCTCACCCCCTAAAGGGCCCATCTTTTTACCGGAAGAATGCAAAGTTCTTTTAATCACGGCTGCACAGGTAAAACCTCACTCTCAAAATCCAAGAACACAGCAACCATGGGACCTGACAACATCCCTGACTGCCTTCTACATGAACTGCAGAATGAACTGGCACCCCACCTAAGTACCATAGTCAATCATAGCATCACCTCAGGCTTTGTGCCCATTGAATGGTGCATCGTGATGGTTATCCCACTCCATAAGGGGGGAGGGGGCACGACAGACCCTGGGAACTACCGCCCCATTAGCCTGGTCTGCAAGGCCATGGAACGTATCATCATGGAACTCATAAACAAAGACATTGGAGATCTCCAAACTCTGGACCCCACACAGTTCTGGTTTGTAAAAGGCAGATCATGTCTCCTAGACCTGATAGACTTCTTTGAAGCAGTCACCAAAGCCATAGATGAGGGTAAGGTGGTTCACACCACCTATCTAGATCTTGCCAAGGCGTTCAACACCATCCCCCTACTCTGGAATTATAGATAAACTCATTAAACTAGTTATAAATCCCTATGTCACAAGATGAGTTGCCAACTGACTTACTGACAGAACCCACACTGTGAAAGTAGCAGACTCCAAATCAGACTTTCAGACCAGTGACAAGTGTAATACCACAGGGTTCAGTCCTGGGTCCTCTCCTGTTTGGTATCTACTTCCCTGAAGTACAGGCTAACACAGAAGGTCTTTGGCTAACTAAATTCACAGATGACTGCAAACTACGAGCCATAATCGAAACTCCTAATGATGTGGACATTCTACAAAAGGGCCTCACTGAGACAGATGCCTAGTGTCAAAGCCATGGTCTCAAGCTCAATGCCAAAAAGTGCATTGTTATCCCCTTTGGTAAAAACTCTGTACCCATGAACTACCACATAGGCGGTAGTCTACTTAACACTGAAAGTGTGATAAGAGACCTTGGGACACAGGTGGACAGTAGTCTCTCCTTTGATAATCACATCGCCACAGTCATCAGGAAATCCTTCTACATGGCACACCTCATCACAAAAGGGTTCTCATCCAGAAAAAAAGAGGTCATTGTTTCTCTTTACTCATCACTCATTAGACCCATTATAGAGTACAACGCCCCTTTTGGTATGTACCTCACAAGACATCTACAATGACTGGAAAGGCCACAGAAATACCTCACAAAGAGGATCATTGGCTTCAACCAGATGATCTATGCAGACCGACTCAAAAAACTCTAGCTTTACTCCATCGCATATCGCTTACTCAGAGGCAATCTCTGCCTAACATGCAAGACTATGTCAAACCCAGAGCTGTTGGACATGCTCCACTTAAAGAAATCCCAATCCCTCCAAGCTACATGCTCTAGGGACCTAAATCTTTTCACCACAATAAACAGAACATGCTGGAGGGATAGATTCCTGTCCCAGAGACTTCTCATACTCTGAAACAGACTACCTATCTATGTCAAACAGAGCTCCTCATTAGCACTCTTCAAGAAAAATCTTGATGATTGGTTGGGTAATAGGAAATTCACCCCGGGGATCACTTCTGTGGTTCTGCTTGACAGGGGCACAGAAAAATATTTATCTTGGGTGGCGAAAGCCAGGGTACCTTTTAGTCTAGGCTTGTATAGGCCCTAGGGCCAATAGCCTAGTACTTACCTATGAACCTATCAATGGGTTTTGCGAACATTGCCTACAGTTAATAACATGTAGGTGACATGTTTTAGTTTCTGTGATTAATGCATACTGCTTTAAGTCTCAAAGAACCTGTGTAACCTACTTTAAAGTTAGTAAGGGGTGTACTTACTGCACGTGTTGACTGTAACACTTCTTTCTTCTTTCTGTAACCAAACCTTCTTCTCTACCTCCCTGCTGGATCCAATTGCCCTACTGCTAACACGTGGTCAAATTTTTCTTACACGACTTTTCACCAGGAACTGCAACTACATTTATTTCAAGGACATACTGAGCTGAAAGTACCTCAGAACCTTATGTACGTGCTTTTTTGACTAAGTAAGAAAAAGCCCATAATTTAACTGCTATTTTCACTATCTCTGCCGACCTGCCTATTTATATTTTGCCTGTGCTAGTGAAGCGGTTCGCCAAGAGGGACAGCTGCTTAGTTATCCACCCCACCCTGTATCTACCCATCCCTATTAATACAACCCCATTTACCACTCAGAGTCCTGCTCTGCCATAAGAGAGTACTTGATCTGGCTTGTATTTGGTCAAATTTAGAAAATAGTCTGTGGAAAGCGGGGAACCTAACTGATTCTCTAACAACACAGATTATTTTTTTCTTTACCTGATTGTTTTCCAGCCCACAAACCTTACAAAGAACAACAAATAGGGTCTCATAGATCAGAACTACTGCCCACTAAGTTGCCTACTGGGTGTTAAGCCCTCACTTCCACAACAGCAGCCAATACAACCTCACCAGAAGTTAGTAGTGTAGGCACCATTTTTAAAACTCACTTGCAGCTACTTCATCCTCTTCAGCTTAAGAAGCTCCCACAAGTAAGGACTCTGAATTATACAAAACCTAGATTGTGCCTGATAAATGCTTTTAATGTTTCTTGCTACTGAATTACTGTAAGATGCTATTCTGCCATATACTAGTTAAGTGATTGATGAAACAGCTTGTATACTGCTGCCAGGAATACATGTAATTGTAAAGCTGTTAGTGTTTGTGTAGAACTGCTTCTGTGCAGCCTTAACTAATAGCAATAATCAATATATCTCTATTCAATACTGTACAGCTATCAACTTTGTGAAATATAAGCATTGACTTACAGTATTTGAGTTTGGATAAATGTAGACTTGTTAGTTCTTATGGTAGCCATGCATGACAATTGTTGTCAAAGTCTGCAATGCACTTTATATATCTAAAAACTCAGTAAGGCAATTATGCCCTTTAGATAATTTCCAGCTAATACTATGTGCTCATCAGTGGATTTTGTGACTATTGCCTACAGTTAATAACATGTAGGTGACATGTTTTAGTTTCTGTGATTAATGCATACTGCTTTAAGTTTCAAAGAACCTGTGTAACTTACTTTAAAGTTAATAAGTAGTGTACTTACTTACTGCACATGTTGACTGTAACACTTCTTTCCTCTTTCAGTAACCAAACCTTCTTCTCTACCTCCCTGCTGGATTCCATTGCCCTACTGCTAACACACGGTCAAATCCTTTTTATGGGATTTTACACTAGGAACCACGGCTACATTTATTTCAAGGAAATACTGAGCTGAAAGTGCCTCAGAACCTTATGTACATGCTCTTTTGACTAAGTAAGAAAAAGCCCATAATTTAACTCTTATTTTCACTATCTCTGCCTACCTTCCTATTTATATTTGGCCTGTACTAGTGAAGTGCTTCGCCAAGAGGGACAGCTGCTTAGTTATCCACCCCTCCCTGTATCTACCCTTCCCTGTTAATACAACCCCATTAACCACTCAGAGCTCAGCTCTGACATAAGAGAGTGCTTGATCTGGCTCGTATTTGGTCAAATTTAGAAAATAGTCTGTGGAAGCGGGGTACCTAACTGATTCTCCACCAATGCAGATAATTATTTTCTTTGCCTGATTGTTTTCCAGCCCACAACCTTTGCTAAGAACAACAAATGGTGTCTCTGCCCACTATGCTCTCCACCCTTCTCTCAATTCCCACCCACCCCCATTGGTCTTACATTTATTATAACAAGAAACAGCTCCCATCAATCTGACAACCAACCACACCATTACTCCCAACTCTAAATCCACCACCATCCCACTAATATTCCTCCACTTCTACTAACATGATTCTGCATACCATACGTGCACTCATTACATGAACTCTTCTTGCATACCTTGCATCTTACCAAAACTCCATTATTCTCCCACTCAACCACTTCCACTGCTCTACTACACACACCCCCATTCATGACTCACCCTTGCACTACTCCTCTCACACCAACACAAGAACCATCCCAATGCACCCCCTACCATTTTCTATCAACTACAATAGTCAAACAAAAGGCATCCCTAAAACTTAACAAACTAATCCCCCAACATTATCTATCACCTACCACACCCAAACAAAAAGTCTTCCTAAAATACAAACTACTTCACATTAATAAAACTAATGTCCTCAGCCATAACTAAATTTGCCCTCAGTGGTGACATCCACCCCAACCCTGGCCCCTCCATCTCAAACTCCACTCATAATAATCAGTCTAATAACCACAACATCTTCCAAATTACAGCCAATAGAAAGCCAACTGACCTCCTTCTCCTAAGCCTAAATATCAGAAGTATAACCGATAAAGTCCACT
Source organism: Protopterus annectens (assembly GCF_019279795.1). NCBI lineage: Eukaryota > Metazoa > Chordata > Ceratodontiformes > Protopteridae > Protopterus > Protopterus annectens. Next base: position 234,905,632 of record NC_056729.1, on the reverse strand, counting down.
TACTCCATGCCAACATAGACTTGTACTCCCCAGATATTATCATCCTGACAGAAACCTGGCTAAAACCTCACATTAGCAGTGAGCAAATTCTCCCTACAGGTCATGACATACTAAAAGTAGACCTGTTAGACAAGAAAGGGGTTGGCATAGCTCTAATGTTTAAACAGCATCTAAACATTCAGATCCTAAATGTATCAGCACACCAAACTGGCAATGAAGAAATAATTTGTACCAACCTCATGATAAACCAAAATAAAACCATTAACATAATAGGATGCTGCTTCTCACCTGGCATAATATCCCTCCACTAGAAAACCTCCTCAGTTGGGTTAACCACCATCTTCCCCAAGAGACCATAATTTTAGGTGATTTCAATATTGACTGGCAATCCTTTTGCAACAACCATCCAACCCACCATCTAAACCTTTATGGTTTCACCTAACTCATCCAGTCACCTACCAGAATAAATAAAAACTCCTACAAGCATACTACTCTGGACTGGATACTAGTCAGCAAGATCCCCCAATCATATATAGCAGGTTGCCTACTGCATAGCCTCAGTGATTATTCCCCAACATTCTTACTCAAAAAACAACTATACCAAGTTAAACCTGTCATCTATTAGCAAATATGTAATAAACTAAACTTTAACCCACTCACATTCATCTCATCCCTCAAAGACTGTAATTTGGACTCTACTAAAGTGCCTCAGCATAGATGACGCAGTTCAATTTTTCAATACTACCTTCCTAAGCATAGTAAAGAACCATGCCCCCATAAGACTTACCAGAGCCAAAGCCCAGTCCTCCCTATGGCTACAGAAAACTACTAGGTCAGTAATTAAAATCAGAGATAAAGCCTGGGATCACTGGCGCAAAACCAAAATCCCCTCAGCTAGACAGAAATTCCTAGAATTGCACAATAAAGTCAAAAAGCTAATAAAGCAGGACAAAATCCAATACTACCAGTCTGCCCTTAACTCCTCCCAACACAACACAAAGCAATTCTGGTCCTCCATAAAGTCCATTCTCCACCCAGGTAAAGTCAGTACCCCTCCACCTAACATTCTCCACTCCTGAGAAAATGTTGCTACCTCATTCAGTAAACACTTCACACAAACCTTACTATCACTAGCTAGACAACATAACCCACCACCCTCCACCCCTCACCTACACCTAGTAAACTCCCCACTGCCTTCTCTTTTTCCCCTATTTCTACCTCCAACATAAAAAAAAAAAAATAACTAAACTTAAACCCACAAAATTAGCAGTAGACAACCCCCCAAGTGAATACCTACAAATTGCAGCCGACGCCCTAGCCTACCCAGTCTCAGTCTTGATTAACCAATCTCTGTCAGAATGCTACATCCCTTCACTATGGAAAATATCCCACAACATTCCCCTTCATAAAGGCGGCCCCTCCACAGAACTCACCAATTACCAGCTTATAGCAATTCTCTCTCCACTCTTCAAAATACTTGAGAGATGCATTCACTCTCAAGTTCCAGGCTAGCTCCTTTCTAACAACATCTTTTCTAACAGTCAACATGGTTTCTGGCCAAACCATAGCACTACCACTGCCTTACTCACTTTTACTAACACTATCCTTCAGCATAAAAACAATGGCTATTTCTCCTCTACAACTTTCCTAGACCTATCTAAGGCATTTGACATTGTCCCACACAAACAACTCATCTCTGCTCTCAATTACCTATCCTTTTCTCAATCAGTCACCAACTGGTTTCAGAGCTACCTGATTGGCTGCCAGCAATCCATTGTATGGCAGAATGACATATCTCCCCAACTTCCTCTCTCTGTTGGTGTTCCCCAAGGATCCATCCTTGGACCCTTACTCTTCTCCATTTTCACCAATAATCTAGTCACTGCTATCAAACAAGCCTCTCTCATACAGAATGCAGATGACTCCACCATCATCTGCTCAGCCCAGTCCCTACCCGAACTGCAAAAGGTCACACAGGATGCCTTTTCCTCTGTTGAAACTTGGCTATCTGATGCCCAGTTAATACTCATTCCAAACAAAACTAAACTCATCTTCCAACCCACCAAACATACTCAAACCTACTCTCACTTTAATATTATAGCCAATGACAACACCATTATCCCCCCAACAGATCACACCAAATTGCTAGGAGTTGAGATAGAAAATAATCTCAAATTTGGCATTCACATTTCCATGACCATAAAAAAAGTCCACAAAAAACTAGGAGCCTTATATAGAAATAAGCAATTCCTTACCAAAACAGCCATGATTTCAGTTGCAAATCCCCACCTTATCTCTACCCTTCTCTATGCCTCTCCAATATATACCATCCTAAGGCAAAGCAATCTAAATAAACTCAAGACCTGCTACAACAAAATCGCCAAGTTTGCCACCGGGGCCTCCTACCATAGCCACCACTGTCTCTCACTTACTGAACTTGGCTGGCTAGAACTCCCTCACCTCCATCAATGGTACCAAATCTCACTTGCTCACAAACTAGTAAACCAACCTCTAAAAGTCCCATCCCTCCAAAATCTACACCATCCCTATTACACCATCAGACTACTACAATCCAGCAACAAAAATCAATTACAGGTAACCAGAGCCAAGAACTCTGCTGGAGAAGCACTCTTCTCCAGCTCAATAGCCAAGTTATGGAACACCCTCCCCCCACAATAACCTCTGTACCATCATGCACTCACTTCAAAGCTGTACTTAAATCTCACCTAAAAAAATGCTGGTTATGCCCTTGTAACACTCCTCACTAGCATCTCCCACTTCATCCACCCTCAACCTCTCTTCCACCTAAGAACTACATTTGATTACAGCCAACTCTGATGCTTGAAAGCTTACTATTTATAATACTGCCGGAATTCTTTACTGTAACAATGTGGATAACTGCTATTTAATTCTTAGACTACATTCCATCTTAGATGGCACAGATGTTATGTGAGTACTGTATGTATTATGTTATTCATCAGGAACTATGATTGTATTAACATTACTTTTATACATACAACTACATCTACTTCTTGTAATCACACACCTAAATTCATCTTTATTGTGGAGCTTTTCTCCCCAGGCATTCGCTGAAAAAGGACCTGGGTCCAGTCAGATTTTCCCGGTCAAGAAATGTAAATAAATAAATAATTATTTGATGAAAATATATTTTTTTTTGTATTTTTATTGCTTTCCTCTTGCCCTACT
>NC_056729.1:234872425-234897425 GCF_019279795.1 Protopterus annectens | reverse complement strand
CATCACCGACACCACATATTCGACAGTCCATAAACACGAAACCACACATAACCGACAACGAAATAACCGACGGTACACAAACACGAAACCCCATACAAAACAAAACACATCCCCATTCCACAAACCACACACACAACACAAGCACACCAAAATCCTTACAAGCCCACACTAAACCTTACCTAACCTAAGGTCCGTCACTATCGCACACTTACCTACCGCTCCTAACCTAACTCACTTAACCGCCCTATCTCCTAACCTAACTCACTTAACCGCCCTATCGCTCCTAACCCTAACTCACTTAACCCACCCTATCCCCACAGACCGTCAATCTCCACACTTACCTGCCTCGCACCCTAACGTCCGTCACTACCGCATACTCACACAGCCTTTCCCCATGTCGGCATCCTCGGCGTTGGTGTTGTCATCCGTCGTGTCGGTCTTCTGCATTGTCGATGTTCTGCAACCCGCGATTCGCGTCGGTCTTCTTCGCTTTCGATCTTCTGGAGCTCCGGATTCCGATGTCGGTCTTCTCAGCTGTCGACGAAGTCAGGTAGAACCTAGCAAACATTTTCTGAAAGATATGAAGTCTGAAACTCAAATGTATATCATTATTTAATGAATTCAATCCTCAGTAATTTGCAAAAGGAAAATCCATTTTATGAGTAACAGACCAAAAATATAAGGCAAAAATCTGTGCATTCTGTGAAAATATGGCAATTGAAAGGTATGCAGCCTGTGCAGAATTCTTCACAGAAGCACTGTACTAACATATACATGGCTGCATAGGGGCTGCTATACTTAACAGAAGAAAGTGCAAAACAAGCCCCAGAAACATACTACACTGGTGGACTCCTAATCATTGCAGGGTATATAACAAATGGGAAAAAAAAGTCTTGACAAAAATCATAAAAAGAAACTTGCATAATGACAATAGCTCACTAATTAAACTAAACGGAAACAAAGAGGACTACTTAAATCCAACAAGGTCAGTTATGAGGTCATGATAGCCTCTCAGGTTAAAGACAATCACAAAGCCTTCAATATCTAGGTCTGAAGCCTCAAAGGTACACATCAGTGTGCAGAACTGGTAGTAAATGGTACCAGCTTCAGGAGTGAAATAGCAAAGCTGCAGGCTGACAAATTCAGCCCCCCCCCATGAAATCACTACCAGCGTAACCTCTTCAGTTATCAGCAGGGAGCAGGTCATAGAGGCACTCATTAAGGCTAAACATACAGCCTCACTGGGGCCCAGCAATATTCCAGTTCACCTGCTAAATAACCTGGTACATGACTTATCAGGACCACTTGAGTCACTTTTCAACTACGTCCTCAAAACAGGCTATGTACCAAGTGAATGGATGATGGCAACTGTTATTCCATTTTGCAAGAGTGGACTATCAAAGAACTCCAGAAACTAGAAACCCATTAATCTGACTAGTCTAATATGCAAAGCCATAGAATGAATTATCACGGAAATGATCAACAAAGACTTTGGCACCTTATAGACACTGGACCCATCTCAGTCTGGTTTTGTCAAGGGAGGTCATGTCTACTTATCCTGGTAGACTTCTTTGATAATGTAATCAAGAGAATTGATGAAGGGAAAATAGTGCATACTGCCTACCTAGTCCTGCCTTAGGCATTCAGGGTTGGGAAGGTGACATAATGGTTAAGGTGTTTGCCTTACAAACACAAGTTGTAGAGTTCAAGTCTCACAAGAGATAATTGGCTAGGCTTAAAATAGCTCACAAGGGCAGCTAGCCTAGTACTAGTCTATGAACCTATAACCCACTCAGGTATTGTGGATAAATGCATGCAACTAGGCATAATTCCATCCATAACTCAATGGATTTTTAATTGGATCATGTAGGACCTAAGAAGTCAGGATTGGCGGGTCACCAGTGGAGTACCAAAGGGCTCTGTGCTGGACCTACTCCTGTTTGACATATACTTCTTAGAGGTAATGGCTAATGTCAAGGGCCTCTAGCTCACCAGGGAGCTGAGGTTTGGTTATGGTAGGGGCTGCTTTGCCTTGGTATGGCATTGGCAGCTGCATATCCTGCATCTACTGTGGAGTTAACATAGGTGAATTTTTAGATTTCATCATGCAATTAGAAAAGGCTTTTTTTTTTTAAGTCTCTAATGAGGATGGTGTTTTTAACAGTGAGAGAATGTCCTGAGGGTAAATCTGACCAGTTTGTTGCCTGACTTAAATAATAAGGGAGATAACTGGAGAGAGAGAGGACATGCTATGACAGAGTTTGTTAGAAATAAATTTGGGACATCATCACCACTGGGGGCATTTCAAGCAGTTTTATGAAATAAATTCTTGTTAACAGAAGCCGTGAAACATTGTGCTTTCCCAGTGTTAGAAGTGTAAGTACTCCACTCCACAGAGGGGTAGTTAAAGCCACCAAGAATTAAAGAGATGTCTGTTATAGGGTTATTTTCAAAGAATATTAGGAAGTTTTCATGATCCTGTGGGGCCATAGAATGGAACTACAAGCAAACTATATGTTGAATTCTGGTGTACCTTGTGTGACCTGAAGTTGGATGATAAAGTGATGAGGTGTCACTTTGGAAGGGATAAAACCCCTGAAGAACAATGAGTCACATTTTGTTTTAGAAGTGGTCTTGAAGGCATGATAGGTACACAATACTGGCATAGATGGTGTGCTTTCAATACATTTCAACCATGTTTCCATGACTCAACAAACATGGTTTCTTTTCAAATGAAGAAGGGCCTCCAAGTTGAGCAACTTGTTATTGAGACTTCTGGCATTGAGAAGATTCATCTCGATGTATTTCTGTTTATAATCTGATTTGTTTAATAGGCTGGCATTTTCATTAGATAACCTCTGCAAAAAAAGGCACAATTGGGCTAGTAAAACATTTGGCCAGTATGCAGAAGCTCTTGAATGAGAACTAAAGACCATCTTTTGCAAAGCAAGCATGATTGTTGATCATCTCTTCCCAGAGAGATACATAGTGGACACATCTGGAATGACATCAGTTACTTACCCAGTTGCTGAATGCAGTTATCATTTCCTTCAATCTAGACGTCATTTTAGGTGAGGGAAGGATATCATTTAAATCTATACTTTCATCCTTGACTGAAGCACACATAGCAAATTCCAACAAGTCCTTCTGCATGTTTTTCTTGGGCTTCTGTGACAGAGCTTTCACTCCAGTAGTGACTACAATAACCCCATAGCTGTGCTTATTGGAGATGAGGGTCCTGAGATCCCTTAATATATATCAGCACTCCTGCCTCCCATGAGACACCTAACTGAAATTCCATCTCTGTTCAGCCTTGTGAACATTGAGTCAATGTGTCTAACAGTGGCATCACCATCTGCTAGGACATTTCCAGAAGTGGATGTATTCCTATTAGACACTGAATTATTATGTTGTTGGTGACATGTAGGGTGCATGAAGAAGATATATTGGAGGGGGCTGTTGCTACCTACTCTTAAGATTTTTACAAGGATTTTGTAGAGATTTTTTATGGCATCGGCTTATGACAGTTTAGTGTTTCTGTATGAGAATGTTGCATTCATATGTGTAATACAGTGTGATGCATACTGCATGCATGAGATTTTGATAGGGCTGATTTTAGGTTAGCTATGTGTTTGCAGCTCTCACAGCTAGAATACATTAGATTAAGCAAGAGTTCATTTGTAGTGAGCATAGGGCAGTTCATACACTGTCTTAGGATGCCAAGTGTTAAAAGTCTGAGGTAGTCTACTGTCTCTCTATGCTGTTCAGTGAAAATGTATTTTTAAGGGAACTTGGAGGGAAATTGAAGGAAGGAAAATACATGGTGAAACAGGATGTGTATGAAAACACAACACACAAATTAGCACAGTTGCTAACATGCATTTGAAGGTGCATGCTGTTCTAGGCAAATGCTTACAGCCCTAAGCAGTCTTGAGACAGATGCCCATAGCATGAAGGAAGAACAGGTTTTGCAGTAAGGACATAGGGAAACCTTCCTTTGCACACACCAACCATTGTCAAGCTACAATTACTGCAGCAGTGCACTCTGCACAACCAAGCACAGCTGATCTCATTATATAGCAAACAATAAAGAGAAAAATGACAAATGAATGCCAGCTATACATGAAACCAGTTTGTGCATGTCTACCTAGGCATTGCAGCAATTAATGTATTCTCAGTATAAGAATCACCAGTGCCTCAATATGATTCCCAGTCTAGGTCAGAAATAAGCTAATTGTAGACAGAAAAAAACAGCTATTTATATGGAAAAAAGCAGGCAAAATTGATTAAATTCAACAAAAATAACAAGGCAACTTTAAGTGAAGTGGAAAAATGCAAATAAACAAATTTGCTGTTATTTCTGGTGGGACAAATTTTCAGAGTAACTTTTTATCTTCTCCATTTAACACAGACAAATGCAGCTCTCCATAGTCTCTACTTTTTGGGTTGCAGTGTGTCTTTTTAACTGCAATTTCAGTGTGCAGATCAAATCTTGTTATCAATGACAGCTTGTAGCAATTTTGTGTTGGTGATATTTTCAGTTTTGTGTTGTTTGAGGAAAGGTCAGTGTTGTCTTACTTTACTCTTATCCATGTGTAGGGCAACAAATTGAAATGGGTCTATGTTTATTAACCGAATGGACTAACCATTGAACAGCGCATAATTAAACCCTAATCCTCAAACGTCAATCCATTGAACCAGCACTTCGTTGAAACTGTGAGATGGGGAAAGTAACTAGTTGACCAACATTTCCCCATCTCACAAATGGCACTATTTCAAACCCATCCATGTGGGGGGGGGGGCAAACCACCCAACATTGGGGGCTTCGCCCCCTGCACCCCTCCAACTATATGTATACCAACTCCGAGGTCACACTACAATGGGAAAAAGTGAGATGGGGAAGTGTTGGCCAACTAGTTACTTTCTGTGTCTCACAGGTTCAATGATGTGTTGGTTCGATGGATGGACATTCAACAGTTAGGGTTTAGTGATGTGCCATTTGATGGTTAGTCCATTTGATGATTAACCATAGACCCATTAAAATAACTATTTTATATATAATAATATATATATATTATAATAACATTTGTGATAACATTGTGAAAACTAACAATGCAAAATCTTCACTCAAATAGTGCAGGCATTACCCCTGCATTTTTAACTAAGGCTACACATAAACTAAAATGCACTAGTTTATCCATTAATAAAGCTCACATTTATTTAACATAATTCATATAGCCTTGTTATCTAGCTTGTAAAAGCAAGTAGCTATGTGCCCCATGGCAACCTATTAGGCTTGTTCTCTCAGTTCCGAGTTATGCAAAACTAAGCAGATAATGGTTGAATCAATTGAGATGCTTACATGGTGCCCATTTTCCTCTTTCATATGTTTGCAGCTATTAGTGCGAGGAAACTTCGCTGTACCAGATGTCAGCTGTGTTCTGATAATTCTTCCATGACTTTGGCAATATAACATGTCACACCTATTACCAAACGTCAGGAATGCAAATTCTTTCAGCACACAGTTGTCTAAAACATATCTTCTCATTCTTGTCCTTCTCCCTTTCTAGCAGTACATGTTTATTCACGATTCTTAGACCAAGGTTTCTACCCAGTCATCTCCAATGCTTTGCTTTAACCACTTTAATTCATTATCTGTATATATTATATTGTCTTGTGTCCAAGAAAATTGTTATAATGTGTTCTGTTTTAACGCCTAAAGATGTATATATTTTGAGTTGCAATTACTCCTGCCACTTTGTTAGGGAGCCATTTTAGCTGTACATGCAAGATATACCATTCTTTATCCTATCCTTCTAAATCTTCTAGGAGTCTTTGTTATACTCTGAAGTCTTAGTAAACAAAAAAGAAATGATACTCTTTGATGTTTTTTTTTCTGTATCTAAGAGAACATAGATGTCTGTATTTTTAAAGGAGTTTATATGTAAATGCTTGTGTGATCTTTCTGTGAGGAAATGTTTTAATTTTGACAGAAATTTTATTTTGATTGCATACTTTTTTATGTTTGGGATAGGATGCTATGCTTGTGGGGAACTGTCTGGGGTTTGCTTACTTTAGACCCACTTGTTCTGTACCTTACAGTTTACCAAATGTCCATGCTCCATTCCCTGGTTCTAATGCCTCTTTCTTGAATTAAGTATAGATTAACCCCCAGTTTCTACTGTAGTATATTCTTCTGTACACAGAAAGAAAAAAGTCTCAAAAGAATATTCAGTTGTCAGATAGGCTCATATTCTGCCTCTTTCACTGGTGGTGACTCTGCTATGGCCACTTATTGTTCCTCAGACCACCCATCTTTTCCACCAGTCTTCTTGGTGTAGTTTTTTCAGACACCAAAGATTGGGAGATAGCTACATCCTCTGCTGCTGTAGAGATGCCCTTAGTGGCTCACTTTTGTCTATGTCAGGGGAAGGGGCAGATTTAGGGTGTTCTCTTTTTTTGGAAGGGCAGGTGAAAGCTAGAACCAGTGTATCTAATATGACTCAGTCTGCTGCCATGTAGAATGTGCTCACTGAGTAAAAAACGTTCAGTCTCCTACTTCTATTTCTGTGGAATTACTGAGATGTGCCAAGACAATTACTAATATTTTTCTTTGTCCTCTCTTTTTTCAGACAAGAAAAGGAAAATAGTCTCTTCCCTTTCTGAACAAGAATTTCAGTTAGAAGAGAAGACAATCAAGATGATAATTGCATTTCAGGAAATGCTTCTCGGTTAGAGTCTCTGATTTTAGGAAAGTATTTAATCAAATGCTCTCCTCAAGAAATAACTTTTCCAGGCACTTTGTCTAACATGAAATAGGTTTTTCAGTGGGACAAGAATTATGTTTGTATGGCACAAATATATATTATGAGTTATTACAGTTAGAGATACCAAAAGTTGCAGCGAACTCTTCTGTCTTGCCTGCCTTATAGAATGTTTTATAATTTCTTCTGCCTTATCTGATGGACAGCTTCCTTCCCCTGGAAATCTGACAAGTTATATAAGGTACACCTAATAGTTTCATAAGTTAAAGTTTTCAAGCCTTATGGCATTTAAGGAGCACTATCTCAGAAATCGTCAGATTGAACACCATAGCCCCAGCTCAATCATCCAAAGACTTCTTTATTTTTTTTTTTCACATCTCTTATATATTCAGGTAATTTATCCCATAATTGTGCCATTCTATGTCTTAAGTAACAAGTTCTGTTTTTTTACATATCTCTAAACAGAACTTTAACTTATGATATGCATGTGTCTTTGGATCATTATATACTTCCTAAAACATTAAAGATAGAAGAAAACAGTCATTAAAGATCTTACAAGCAAATAAAGGACAACAATTCTTTCTCCAGGATGTGTATGGATTTATTTCATAATCTCGAAAGACTGAAATCTCGAATTTCAGTTTTTCAAGACCATGAAATCAAATCCACACAACTCCAAAAGCTCAAAACAGCAAAGCCCAAAACCACGAAATGTAACACACCGAACACACAGCACACACCAAACTACACATATACCACAACACCCACACCACAAAATAAATGAACAAAACAACACACATCCACAAAACATACATCACAAATAAGCAGGTGGGCAAGCCCCTCTGCCCCCCCATGTGGGGGACTGCACCCCCCCACACCTCCCTACTTATATATACTAATTCCAAGATCTCACAAACAGCAAACAAAAGCAAACTTACACACATTCTACAGTCCCTCACACACACACACACACACACACACACACACACACACACACACATATATATATATATATATATAGAGAGAGAGAGAGAGATGTATGTGTATGTAATTGAGGGTATTAAGACCCACCACTGAAATAGATCTAGCCTTACAGCATAATTGCTTAATATCATGTATTACTTGCAAATCTATGCTGTACTATTCTAAACAATTAAATTATTGATTATTAAGAGTACAGACCACTATATTGTGTTCCAAAATTTGCCTGATATAGACCTTAAATAAATTAGCTAAGATCGTATCCTCTCTTGTAAATTTTTGGAGAATCAAGCCCATCTGTCTGAAGGCCTTATTACAAGTGACTTTCACATAATTTTAAAACAAAATGAGGAATCCATCAGTGTACCAACATCCTTGTATTCACTAACTTCCAGCAACTCAATTGTTGACAATGTAATAGATATCAATGTTTGTTTACTAAAATACATGGTATTACACTTTTTCACTAAATGAAAGACCAACTGCATTAGCCCACTTACATAAGCATAATTATCACCTATCAATATTAGCAAAAATATCTTCATTATTAGCAAAAATCCATTTTTGCAATTGATGGCCTACTTATCCAACCAACAATGATCATCATGTGGAATAGAGGCAAAAGTAATATTAAACAATAAAGGCTCCAGCACAAATCCTTGAGAAACACCTGATCTCACTAGTACTGGATCTTATTTTTTTTAATCAATCGTCTTTGGGTTCTGCCTCTGAGGCAAGTACTAATCTACCTACATAAATATCAACTACCCTTGTATTGTTCCAATGCTAAATCATTAGTATGGAATGATACTAAGTAAAACGCTTTAGAAAAATCCAAACAGATTACACCTGTGCTAATTACCATCTTCATAGCCCTAGAGATGTAGTCATATAAAGCTTGACAAATTAGTAAATTTAGAATGGCCTTTCAAAAAAAACATATTGAACAATAACAAGCAATGCAAGACTTTCTTTAAGTATGATTTCACTTATACATATCTCAAAGCAGATGCATAATATTAGTGTTAGACTTACTATATGATAATTTTATACTGCCATCTTATTTACAGATTTAAACATTATAGTAACTAATGATTCCTTCCAATATCTTGGTACATATATATATTATGGATCATAGAATTAAATGTACTAGTTAATATACTCACTAAATAACCTTTCATATTAACCAACAAAATTCTAGAAATACAACTTGGTCAGTTCAATGTATAAGGTTTAATTTTATTTAAAGCTCTTAATAATGCCTCTTCGGTAATATTAGAACATTTGGTCATACAATCAATTGTTTCTTTTTTTCATGAATTGAGAATAACAATCACTCATGCCAATGCCAAAACCAATAAAATATTAATTAAATTTATTAGCTCTCATAGCATGATCACTAATCATCAACCCAGCTACAAAATTAGAATAAATATGATCTTTTTCATTCCTGAAGTGATTAATATATTTATACATGTTTGGTGCTTGTGAGATCATTTGACAACAAGTTTTCATATTTTATTTTTTTTTTTCATTTCTTATACATAGCAATAGTTCATTGCTTCTCAATCTTAACCACTGTTTTTTACTTTGGACATTTATGGCAGATTCAAGAAACCATTGTTTTCCTATTATATTATTTGCTCAAATTATAATTCTACCATACTGGGAATTTACTTTTTGGAATTTACTGCTCTATAGCAAGTTCTTACAACTACACCATTATACCACAGTGTTTCTGTACTATCATTGCCTCCACTAACTGACCCAAACACCCCTTCCCAATTCACAGATAGCAAATTATTCTTTAACTGTTAATACTCAATTAGATTATAAATTATAATGTTTGGTCCATACTCTCTGCTCACCCTTAAAATTATTTCAAATGAAAAGGAAAAAAAATCAGATAATCCTACAAGAGGAGATTATTTTTAATTAAAATCAGAATGTCTTTATCTAAAAAGTCTAGGATATCACTACCACAAGTTGGTTTCATAATCAATTGTGTAAATGTATGATAGTCCAAAATCTCAATAAATTCTCTTTCACAATTATTTCCTTCTTCATTTATTTGCCAATCAATAGTAGGATAATTAAAGTCACCTATCAACATCAAATTTCTACAATCTAATTTCACAATTAATGTGACACCCGTGCACTGGCCCAGTAATCAAGGAACCTCAAGTCCTCACCACTATCAACCAGTGAGGGACGCACACATTGAGAGGATGATAGGTACACACACAGTAAAGTACAATTTCCCTTAAGAGCACACAGAAATCACAGTCAGTCTAAGGCTGAATTCTCCCTCTCTCTCCAGATTCCCAGTAAGACTTCCCACTGGCACAGCTATAGGGTTAAGATCTCAGCTGAGTGGTGAAGCCAAAACCTCCAGCACCCTCTCTGTCTGACCAGTGCTTTGTGTCCCTGCCCAAGTAGCTGACACATACACACTTTGAGATTTAATTTATAAACAAACACACAGACACTCTTGGGGAAGGCTGGCACAGGTTCACTAGCTATGCCTCTTTCTGCCCAGACTATACAGTACTACCAACTGCCACCCTTATCAGCTACTAAAGGCCCTTACCAAAGGGTGTCCAAACTTACTGTGCAATGTTAGTATTATCCAAATGCTAAGTGTGGCTAGAACTTTTAAGGCTATTCAAGAGTGGCTTGTACAGTATCACCAAACACATATGCAAGTATTCTAAGATCTTAAATATCACTAAAGAAACAGCCACAATTAAAATATTTAAGTCTATTTAATAATAAATAATAAAAGCACAAGACAATACTTCATAACTCACACAGTGACAACAGAGTTAAAAATGACAGGAAATACTTTAAAACAACATTGCAGGACAGTCTCATATAAATACAGAAAACATTTAAACTAATCTTGCTGTATTTCTATCTCTAAGAGATACTATGCCCTAAATGTCTTAATGACAGAGCCAGGCAGGTACGGATGGGAAGTGCTGAAAAGATGTTTACTGGTCCAGAACAAAATGCAAAATGCCCTGACTTTCTCTCTGAGATAGTTCTTAAATTAATAATACACATTGCTACTGGGTTAGCTAGATAGCATCACTATTTGACACTTGCATTTACTTCCCAGGCTAAACACATACCAACAGTATTTAACATATTTCTGTCACAAATACTTATATGTCAGATATACAGCTGATAGAAAGTCACAGAGCAATACAAAAACATTTTACATGTGAAACCTAGTAATTATCTCTGTATTAAGACAATAGAAAGTAACTCTAGCTGTAGACATTCTGTCTCCTAGCTGAGATAAACTAACTTTATACACATAGTAAAACTCTTTACTTATTTTCTTAGAGTTTGCAAGTGAACTCTGTATATTCCAGCCTTTACCATCAACACATACATTTACATAGGCATATAGTTTATACACATTTCTGCTCTTTTCCAGCAGGATGCACTGTTGTTACATTTTTGAGGCTCAGTACATAACATATAGTTTACTTACATTTGTAGACAAGCCTATGGATCATTTTAATACTTACAATGACATAGAATTGTTTACAAAATTCTAGCTGGCTAGGCTGGCAGCCTTCACAGTTAATATAAACAAATAATTATAATGAATATCTAAATCCATTGTATGTGTATGATAAAAAGTGTCAATGTTACGCATCATGCTATATTTCACAAGCCTGGAGTATCACACACTCCAACTCAACAATAGTCTTTACAAGTTTTTAAAAACTTGAATTTCTAACCCATAAAGTTACACCTCCACTTCTCTTGCTTATTCATAAACATTCAAATTTGTTATATGCTTGTATTTGTAAGTCAGATGAATTGGATGTTTCAGTAACAGCAATAAACATGCAGTAACAGTTAACTCATTCCCCTTTCCCCCAAGTTTTGGGTATTGCAATAGAAAGATTTTAAAGATCTATTACATTTGTTTCTATTGCACAAATGTATCTCCTCATGTGAGGCCTTAAAAGATTTCAGCAAAATTCCTAAACAAGCCTGACAGAACCTAAGATCCATATTAATCACGATGAACTCTATCCTTTTTAAATAATATGCATAGTTTTCCCAAATTTTAACTAATTTAATATTGCAGAGAAAACAAAGTTCCCTTAGCCAGTTATTAAATAATTGTGACTTTTACCACTGGTAATCTAACCAACACAAGCTAGGAAGGATTTTACATAATGCAAACTCCATATTTAAAGTTTCAATAGACTCATTTATATCATGATTTGTATATTTTATCTTATTTAATGGTGCATACCTTAAATCATTAATACTTCCCTGCAAAATAAATTTTGTATAGGCCAGTTTAGCCCTAATTAACCTTGGTAATACATCTAAATAATCATTTAATGTCAACCATGGTAAAGAAGAAATTGTAATATAGTCTTTATTCAATTCTGTTATTTGGCAAGTAATACTTTCACATGTGAGTCCACAATTATCAGTAGCTCAGAAAAGAAAAAAATCCTGTTCCTCTATCTGTTAAACAAATAAAAACAGACTCTTCATTGTTTATTAATTTCTTTATCTTTGTTAGTATAGCCAGGGAATTGTTATGGCTAGGCTTGTATAAGCCCTAGGGCCGATAGCCTAGTACCAACCTATGAACCTATGGACTCTTAAAAAAGCTCTTTTTTTAAGATTTCTTACATAGCAGATGTTTTCTCATAATTCATTTTGCCCATTAATACAATTAATAAATTATCATCAGCTCAAGGGTTATATATAATACTAACAGATAAAGAAGCAGAAAAATTTCCTCCAAACTTTCTGTAGAAAAAAATAACATCTTGGTTACTAGAAAAATCAAGCATTAACATTTACTTGCATTAGCTGAACTACCTGCAGCTTTAGTCTATTCATAGAGTCTAGAGATCTAAAACCCTCAACCAACAAGTCATCACTCACATTATTATCTTGTCTTTGTTCTAATTTTTTTGTCTTATTCCTGATATCATTTTCACCAGTGTCATATTTTATAACAAATTACTCTGAAAATGTTTCCTTAATAACTGAAATTGTACTATCATAATTTTCTACTGCACAGTTATTTGTGATAAAATTGCAAAATCAAACTTTCTTCATCTGTTTCCTTAAAAGGACAGCCAGGGAACAGTTTGTAGAACACCAAGCACCACTGAATAGATGAATGAAGTATCTGCTCAATAGCAGATCAGTTAAAGTTCACCCCACAGCCCCAAATAAAATGACAAAATCAAACCCATCAATTATTTCTCTATCCAAATCTGTTTCTGTTATACAAATTATGGCTGATAAACCCATTCCTCTAACAAGTATGAGAAAGCAATGTATAAGTTAAGAAAGAAAATGTATTCTTCCAGTACTTTGATTTTCAGAATTTTAAAATGTCCAGCTAATATGTTAAAGTTTTTATTGTATTTATTTGAAAACTTGCAGAATTTAATGACTAACATTCATGCTTCTGAGATAAAGAATTAATGAAATGCTTCCATAGCAGTTGTTTCTCGGGTGACTAAACATATTTTATACTGTGCCTATTATGTTGCTG
Source organism: Protopterus annectens (assembly GCF_019279795.1). Lineage (NCBI taxonomy): Eukaryota > Metazoa > Chordata > Ceratodontiformes > Protopteridae > Protopterus > Protopterus annectens. Next base: position 234,884,126 of record NC_056729.1, on the reverse strand, counting down.
ATTCTTCCTCCAGAACTACTACTCCTGGATCAGTTTTGAGGATATTTGCTTTGCTTCATTCTCAAAATATGGTTTATGGTGTTAAATTTGAGATTTTAAATTATAATTTGGAAAAATAGGATCTGGTTCATGCTTCTACAGCTGGGGTGCTTTAAAAGTGTGATGAAAGCAAAAAACTGATTCAAGACGTGTCTCAGATTTTTTCAACTCTTGTTTTTCAAACCAAATAGTAATTTCTCCTTGTTTCAGTGACTTTATCCAATAAGCAATGTAAGCACCAAGGAGCTAACAAAGAGAGTTTTAAAAGCAATTGAAAGGAGGCTTGAAAATGAAAGAAAAAGCCTCTAAAATCATGGACAGTCCTTTCAGTCAGCATGATTATCCACCTGTCCTGCTCACCCCCCCCCCCATCACATGCACCCTGGTAACATGTCCATAGCTCTGAGACTTTTTTTCACTTTGTAGCTTCAAGTTGTCCCAAACAGCTGTGTTCTGAAGGAAATCCACCAGGGTACAAATGTCAGTGGGAATCCTACTACCTTTTTAAAGGATTCCTTCTTGTCCAGTGAACCAGATGTTTCTATTTTCTCCCATCCTGCAACAAGTGATGTCACAGTGAGCCATTGAACACCCTCCAATCTCCTAAGCAAAGGTTTTTATTCAAAATTTTTTCTAGTCCCCAAAGCATAAGGATGCTAAACCAGTGCATTGGATCCTGCTTTTCTAAACAGTTTTGTCAAGATTCCAAATTTCAAGATGCTATCTCTTCAGCCTCTCATACCTCTGATTCCCCTTCTAGCTTTCATATTAAAGCTGGATCTAAAGGACACCCATTGTCCAATCCTCATTGCAGAGCAATTCAGGCATTTATTAAGATTTCTAAATCTGGCTTTCATTATTAGTTCTCTGTTTTACACAATGGACTGTCCACAGCACCAGAATTATTCACAAAATGCCAAGCTTCAATCATTATGTACTACAGACTTCAACGTTTTCATTTTTTCCCATATTTGGACAATTGTCATATTTTTGCAAATGTTTTTTCCAGCTCTCAGATGTCTTTAGAAACTATTCAAGAACCTCTCCTCAGTCTCGGTTTTCACACAAACTTTCAAACTCTACTTTTTGGGAAAAAAATTGTTTCAACCATCCTAGTTTTTCTCAAGCAAAATCATACCTATGTTAGGGAGTTTCTCAAGGATTCTGGGGTACATGGCATCAATTCTCACGCTTCCACTGAACACAACGCATATGAAAAGAATATAATGATACATCAGATCAGTCTGGTCTCATCTACACCCTTTGTCCTTTTTGATCCCAATTCTGGGATTGGAGAAGAAGGAGATTACATAATGGGTGGACCAGATAACTTGCAATCCAGGTCTTCTGTTTCCCATTTTGACCCTACTCTATCAGAATCACAGATGCTTAGATACTTAGATCCTGTCAAAGGAGAGTGGTTTCTAAATAGGTACAAGTGCAAGTTATGTGGGATCATGTAGACAGATAGACAGACTTGTAGACAGACATACAGACATATAGACACATGTAAATATCATAGAAATGTTGGCATTTTATCTATGCTTTGAAAGCCTTGAATCATCTCTAGTCCTAAGGACTTCTGCTGCTGTATGCAAACAACACCAAAGTCATGTGGTACTTAAACATGTGTGAACCAGATACTAACCCCTTTGCAGACTTGCTGCAATAGGCTTAGAAAGAGCAACTAAACTCTGTTTAACTCTTTCAGCTCCATACATTCCTTCAGAGCACAAACTTGGTTGCACAGAAGATCAGTAGGACCAGGACAGACCCCTCCATAAATGGAAAATTTATACTGAGATAATCTAAGAATTATTCCAACTGTGAGGAACACCTCCCTTCAGAGGAGACAACTAAAAAATTCTGCTCCAGGACATTCTGCAAACAAACTTGGAAGACAGATACTGTCTTGTTCATATATAAAGGAATGCTCATGTATGCTTTTCCACCCATTCTTCTGATATCTAAAGTTCTTCTAAAGATCCAAAAGGAGTCTCAAAACAATTGGTAGCAAGTCCCCTTAAGACAAAGCAACATTGGTTCTCCCTTCTTTCAATTCAACCAAGGGCAATTGCCACAAGCTTCTTCATGGACAGGATATACTCGCACAAGACAGGAAGTGTTTGGCACAACCCAGTCTAGAAACTCTTCAACTAACTGTTGGGATGAAAAAAATGTTGATACTTTTCAGACATATTTTTTTTTCTAATGATGTACAGCAGGTACTAATGGAGGTGAAAAAATGCTACTAGAGAGTCATATATGGGTGGAAAAAAATGTTCTAGTTGCTGCCAGTCAAATCAGAATTCTCTTCAGGCCTGGCTGTGTGAGTTACTGTCCAACTGACTTTTACATTCCTCTGTCAAAGTGCATTTGTCAGCCATTAATGCTTGTCTGCCCTTGGATTCCCCCTTTCTAAAATACTAATGTTAAACAATTTTTGACAGGGGCTTAACATACTTGAATACCTAGGAAACAGGTGGATCTTCTTTGGGATCTGAACTTTGTAGCTGAGAAACTTACTCAGTCTGTAAATTAGATCATGAGGCTGAATTGAGGCTGATAACTTGAAAGTCTATTCATTCATTGCTCTGACATCTGCAGGGAGAGTATCTGATTTACATACTTTTGCGGTGACCCAACCCTACCTTGTTTTCACAGGGACATGGTTTCTATGAGAACAAATCCTACCTTTAAGCCTAAAATAGTCTCAGAGTTTACGTTAAGCCGTTCTGTCAATCCCTCAGTTTTCTTTCATGAGCACAAGAAGAAGGGGAGAAAGGACAATTTACACTCTCAATGTCCACAGACAACTCAGAACTACCGGGGCAAAACTTAAACCTTCCTGAAAGCTTATGAGCTGTTTGCCTGCTATGAAAGTAAGAGTAAAGGACAATGACCATTTCCAGGTGGTTGTCTCATGCTATTGTCTTTTGTTATACTTAGCATAATAAGCCACTTCCTGGCAGGATTACAACACATTACACAAGGGCTTGGGCTTTTTCAATGTCTTTGTGGAAAGGGTTGTACTCTAGGATTATTCTATTGGCAACACTATGGTCATCTGAAATCACTTTTGCAAAGCATTACAAACTGGATTCCTTATGTTATCAGGCTTAGAACAGGCTTTGGTAGGGCCATTCTCCAGAAGTTCCAATTAGTTTATTGGCTTCTTCCTTTTTTATCTTTTTCTTCCCTAAGCCATCATAATCTATCTGTATACTTTAGGCTACTGCAACGATGTTCTATGTCTGAACACTGTACAGTGCTGTAAGTGAAAACTATTAGAACAGTGGATGTTTTTATAGATCAGGGTTGCAGTAACTTCTCCTCCTTCTAGACCCCTTTCCTTTCTTGCATTTTTTGATGTTGACAAGATGTGGATGTGTCCACCTTTTGTGTATATAGTTACTGTTTGGTTCGTTTCCTATCATTGTTCATCAGGGCTCCTTCTTCTCAGCTGAGGAAAAAATGCTTTGAAGCTTTTTGTGCTGCAGCTCTTTTTTTTTTTATTGAGCTCTGCACGAATTTTTGACAGTTGGAGTATGTGGAAGGTGTTATTAGCTTTTGGAAGCAGACTGCAGTAAGACAGAATCCATAAAGCTTAGGCTTTTTTAACAGCAGTCTATTAGAACGTCACTTGTACAACAGTACTTTACTTATATATACAGTTAATATAATGCCATCACCCTGGTTATGGCTTTAAAGTACTTGGAGCAAAGCTACTTTTTTAACAAAAATAAATAGCTAACTAACTAACTAACTAACTAACTAACTAACTAACTAACTAACTAACTAACTAACTCATAAATAAACAAATGATTTTCTAGGAAGAATGGTGAGAATACTAGCACTACAGGGAATTAATGAGAGGCTACTCATGGAGATAACGTAATTTGCAGTCTAGTCAGAATGTGTATACTATGCCATGGATCAAGAAGGATTTATATAAAAAAGCATGGCGAAAGACTCTTAGTACACAAAATGTTTTTAAGCCTGCATCTGTCATAAAGGATTCCACTACAGTTAACCTTGCCTTTCTAAAAGAGCTCATAACATAAGGAAACATATGCATGCACTTGAGTAGGACGGTAGCTTTTAACTCCACCTCTTTCACCTTGTGTCAACACTTTGCTGTGCTGTTACTTCATTATTTAACAATGTATTAAGCGTAAGTGGTGCAATTATTTTTCATTGTTTATTATGAGAAGAATATATGATCATATTATCTATGTGTAATCTTTTAATGTTAAATTCAAGCCTGTTCAAGTACAATTGCTTGCAGGTTGAGGGTCAAAATGTTCTGAAAGTTGTACTTGTATTAGGTTACCTACATAGCCAATAAAGTAATAACAAATGAAAATGACTATTTAATTCAAAAAGCACACTGTTTGTTTATAATGGTTTCTGCATTGCCAAAGTGGTGAGGACGTCACTGTAGATTTCTCAGAAAGTTTGTGAGATTATGTTAAGATACCTACATGTGGGTAAGTTTAGAGGACCAACAGTGGACCTCTGACAGTACCAACAGCTTCTGTTCTAGCGAAATAAATGATCTTACCCATAGTACATAATCCTCAACTGTCATTAGGCTGCACTTACACATCTATGGCTGAATATGTTTATTTTACTGTATATTTAATAAGAAACATTTAAACCTTTTTCTACTTCCCAAAATGTTTGAAATGTCAAGAGATGTAGAAAAAAGCATTTTTTTCTGGCAGGGTTGTAGCTCCCATTCTTGTCTTCGTGACACTGCAATCTAAATTTAATGAATAATCAAAGGAACATATATTTGTTTGCATTCACCTTGTCCCTCTAGTAATGTCCTTACACTTTTTTCTTGTTTCTTTTTGATCTGTGGTATGTATGTTTGTCTTTAGCATTGCAGGCTGTTTCTGAAGAAAGTCAAAAAGTAATTCATTTTCTGAGCAGCATCTATTAGAAATGAATGTAAAGTGCTGAGAAGGTGCTTTGTTGACCCAGTTTATTTCTACCAGATGTTCTGAATGTGTACTGAGGAGAAGAGAAAACACCCTTAATTCATCAAGTCCAGCACCATATTTATTTAACAATAAAAATAGATATAACCTTAAAGCTACAACTACTCCTAATATAAATTTGTACTGTTGTGCATATTTTTAACACACACACACACACACACACACACACACACACACACACACACACACACACACACACACACACACACACACACACACACACACACACACACACACACACACACACACACACACACACACACACACACACACACACACACACACACACATACATCAATAATATAAGTAGTTCTATTTTAAGTTGATAAGAGTATAAGAGAAATGTTATGTTTTCTAAAACACTAATAAAAGGAAATAGTGTATTTCATATACTAGAGAATGCTCGTGATTCATATCTAAAATTGCATTCCAGAGAATTACAGTATACACAAATACCACATTTGTACTTCATTCTTACTGCTTTCTAGTAGAAAATCTGCTCTCTTTTTTGAAAATGGAGTTGACTACCTTCATTCAGTTTCACTTCTAAATCATATACATTTTAATGTTTCTCTCTGCTGTTGTGCATCCTTATCAAAAATAGACTTATAGTGAAGCATGTGGCATGAATGAATACTTACACCCATGATAGGTGCATTTATTCTTCATAGCTGGCATGGTGAGGATAATGCCTCCCAGGAAAAATGGCATTTTAGTCAGCTTCAGACATTAGAGAGGAGGCAGTAGAATGCCAAAAAGTGACACACTACTTTTGTAAACTGGAATATGTTTCAGGCCATTACTTTCAAATGGGATGTAGTTCATCCTTAGGCTAACGTGAAATGTTTCATATAACAGAAGATGTTTTGATTAGTAACTTAAGTTGACTAATAAAACAAGGATAATGCAGCCATCTGCTTAAGGCTGAGCCCGAACTGTGGTATTGAATATCCTTCACAAAATGTTTGCAGCTGATGTCATAATGTGTGTAACAATATTTGCTACTGCCTGCCTATGGAATATATGACACCCACACTCAGACTGTTACAGTATGTAATTAATGGTTGATAAATTGAGTGTACAAGTGGAAAAGCCTATTTCCTTTAGGTATGCCTCCCCTTTCCCTGTAAACTGTGAACAAAAGGTAATGAGAAAAAAAATGCTCGATATCAGAACAGACTATGAAAGTAGAGTTGTGTAAGTTACTTGTTGTAATAGTAGACCTTCAGGGAAACAATGGTGCATCCCTGTAACAATAATTAACAGTATATGACAATATTTTGGTGTTTCCTTGTTACTTTGTCCTACGTTTCTGCCAGAATATTCCAAAGCAGTGTTTTTTCCCTTTAAGGAACTAAATCAGGTCTCATACCGATTGAAATATTTCTGAAGGGGGGCCAAGAATTAACCATATAGGTATGGCTGCAGGCTATAAGAGTGTAAGGCTAAATTCTTGGCTAGGCTTGTAAGGGCCTCAGGGTCAATAGCCTAGTAATTTCCTATGATCCTATGCTCATAAGAATGAACACTATTTTTGCAATTTAGCTTGCTAGGTGCTTTTTGTGTGAAATCTCATCACAGTGGCTTCTGGGAATTTGCCCTTGACACACACACACACACACACACACACACACACACTGTGTGTGTGTGTGTGTGTGTGTGTGTGTGTGTGTGTGTGTGTGTGTAAAAATGTCAGATTCATTCTAACATGATCTCTCTCTTTTTTTGTTCATTCTTTGAAGCTTTCAATATTTTATGTGACAAATGTGTGCATGTGTGTGGGTGTGGGGGGGCATAACAACCCTTACTGGTTAGCTCTCAGCTAAGGGATTTGCTTTGGCCTAAAGGATAATGTGTTTGACATTTGCTCAGATGATTGTAGGTTCTAGTCTCACCATGGTTATTGGGCTTTACAGAATTAGCAGTACAATTTATGTCTGTTAGTAACTGCAAATGAATAAGGCTATGACCAAGCTGTTAATCAGCTGCCTCCTGTGTTGCAGAATCTTGTTCTGTTACTCTGCATTTGATTACTGTCTGACTCTACTTAACCAGAAAATGCACTGGGGCTATTGAGAAATTAGGCTTGGCAGCTCAATCCTCTCCTGCACAGCCTATCACTTTATGAATATAGAAAGGGGTGCAATGCATATAGACTCATTTACAATGATGAATATTCAAAAAGGAGGATGAGGAGGAAGGGTATTCGTGTGTCAAGACTCTTTGTTTCTGTTTCATAGGTTCATAGGTTCATACTAGGCTATCTGCCCTAGGACATTTATAAGCCTAGCCAGAATGTGTTTGGCTTTCGCCACCCATTTTAAATTAATTTTGCTATGCCCTTTTTTTGAGGTTAGTATACTGTGCCTCTGTCTAACAGTGACACAGAAGTCATACCCAGGGTAAACCTACGATCTCCCATCCACTCATCAAGATTCCTCTTGAAGAGAGTCAATGAGGGACTCTGCCTAACCTGGACTGGGATTTTATTCCAGAGTGAAGGGAGCCTCTGGGTTATGAATCTGTCCCTCCAGCATGTCCTATTAATTTCAGTGCTGAGGTTCAAGTCTCTCAGTGTAGCTCGATGGGGTTTGGATTTTCTGAGGTGCAGCATGTCCATTAATTCCGGGTTGGACATGGCTACGTCAGGCACAGATTGCCTCTGAACAGGCGGTATGCCACTGAGTAGAGCTGGAGTTTCTTTAACCGGGCAGCATATGGCATCTGTTTGAGCCCTTTGATCCTCTTGGTGAGGTACTTTTGGGGTCTTTCCAGTTGCTGCAGGTGTCTGGTAAGGTACATCCCAAAAGGGGCATTGTACTCAATTATGGGCCTGATGAGGGATGAGTAAAGAGGCACGATGACTTCCCCTGATCTAGATGTGAATCCCTTCATGATTAGGTGGGCTATATAAAATGTTTTTCTAACCACTTTGGCCACGTGGTTGTCAAATGAGAGATTGCTATCAACTTGGGTCCCCAGGTCCCTAATTACTTCTTCTGTACTTAATGGATTACCACCTATGTGGTAATTTGTGGGCATTTTGTTTTTGCCAAAGGGGATGACTATACTCTTTTTAGCGTTTAGCTTGAGGCCATGGCTCTGGCACCAGTTGTCTGTTTCTATGAGGCCCTTTTGGAGGATGCTTGTGTCGGCTGGAGTCTCGATTATGGCGCCCAGTTTGCAGTCATCTGCGAACTTGGTCAGCCACAGTCCTTCTGTGTTGGCCTGTACCTCCGAGAAATATATACTGAACAAGAGAGGTCCCAGGACTGAGCCTTGTGGGATGCCACTTGTAACTGGTTTGGAGTCTGACATGGCTCCAGCAATTCTAACCATGTGGGTTCTGTCCTTGAGCCAGTTTGCAACCCATCTAGTGACATAGGGGTTTATATTTAAGCTGGTGAGCTTATCTATAATGCCCGAGTGGGGTATTGTATCGAAGGCTTTTGCGAGGTCCAGGTAGGCTGTGTGGACCACCTTCCCCTCGTCAATGACCTTGGTGACTGTTTCAAAGAAATCAACCAGGTTTAAGAGGCAGGATCTGCCCTTAACAAAGCCGAACTGGGTAGGATCCAGTGTCTGTAGGTCCCCAATATCTTTATTTATGAGGTCCATGATTATCCTTTCCATAGCTTTGCAGATCAAGCTAGTCAGGCTTATGGGGCGATAGTTTCCAGGATCCATTGAGGCACCATCTTTGTGGAGAGGGACCACAGTTGCTGTACGCCACTGTTTGGGTACATATCCTGTAGTAAGGCTGAGATTGAACAGTAGTTTTATGTTTGGGTTTAGCTCTTCTTGGAGTTCATGTAGCCGGGACACCGTCTGGTCCCACTGATGCTGTGTTTTTTGCTTTGGAGAGGGCGGCTCTTACCTGAGCATCCGTGATGTCAGGGGGGCAGCACTCTGCTGGAATAGATATTTGCCCTTTTGGTGGGGAGAAGTTTGCGCTGAACCTGTCAGCTAGGATGTTGGCAATGTCTGTGGGTTCGGTGTATTTTTTGTCATTTTGGACTAATTCTGAGCATATCTGGGAATTACCACCCAGGTTCCTAACAAAACTAAAGAAAGCCTTGTGATTATCCTTAGTGTCCTGTGCAATTTTTCTCTCGAAGCTGGCCTTAGACGATTTTATGTGTGCCCGTAGTTTTTTGCTAATACTGATCAGAGATGCCTTCCCTTTTTGGAATTTTGCTCTATCATTTAGTAGCTTTCTCCTTCTATTGTATAGCTTGTTTATGGCTGGGGAAGTACAAGCTGAACATACATTCACCGGCTTCTCAAATTAAAGAGGCTTTTTAATCTCTAAGGGAAGATTACCTGCAAGCCAGTGTGGACAGAGAGAAAAACGCTCAGTGAGCATCACCACAAAAGTTAACAGAGGTATGGGGTTTTGCTGTTGACAGCCAAGAGGATTACAGTTCATGGTCTTCAAATGGAGACAAGGCCAGGGGCCTGTAAGGGCAGGCTGATATAGGAAATGGCTGACACAGAGAAATAAAAAAATACAAAAAAAAAGAGAGAGCAACCAAAGAAAATGCTGTAGCCATGAAATGGCAATACAGAGACTAAGCTTGCGAAATATACTGAGATTTCCCTTTTCTTTATTGCTTCTAAAGTTCAAGCTGTCTGCTTAGCATTTCCTGTTGCTAAAAGTTTGGGTATAGTAAGAATCTTGTATTTAATGTAGAAGAGGTTCTGTTCAGAAAAAGAAATGATAATTATCTAAAAAACTGATAGTGTTTCTTCCTTTAAAAATTATATGGAAATGAGTTAAGAGTGAGAAAATAAAATGAGTTACCAAAGAAATTTTTGAGAAAGCAAGAAGGTGCTTATACCTAGCTATCTATGTATTTATCTACCTATCTGTGAGTATAAGTATATATGTCTCTGTATATGTATATGTATATGTTCATAGGTTCATAGGTAGGTACTAGGCTAATATTTTTCAGTGTATCAAGAAATGAGGAGTGGGAGTCCTGGGGCATGGTGGGGGATCTGTAGCAAGCTACAATTTGGATTGCGGTCTTGCCCAGAGTTAGTTGCACTTGGATAATCTCAGATGCATTATGCTGAGCAACTAGCCTGGAGGTGTGGATATCCTTAATGAATATGGACACATCTCTGCCTTTAGTGTTTCTGTCTAGGTTAGGTGGCCGAAATGTGTGGTATGAATTATAGCCTGGTAATGCAGGGGTACTCTCTAGAGCCTTGAACCAGGTCTCTGTCACTGCACAGATGTCGATGTTCTCCATTTTAAGGAGTGCCTCGAGTGAGTGCATTTTGAGGTTTAGACTTCTAGCATTGAGTAGCAATACCCTTAGATTCTTCTTGCCTGTACCTGTTAGGGTGGTGAATTTGTCATTTGAACCTTGCCTAAAAAAGGCACTGTAGGGGTGGTTAGAGCCTTAGCCAGTATCCGGAATCTCAGAGGCGACAGGTGCAGGCCATCTCTGGCAAAGCATCATGGTTTGTTGATCATGTCATCCCAGGCAGACAAATACTGGATCCCCTTAGAATGACACCAGAAGCTTAGCCAATTGTTGAAGTCAATCATTTTGTCCTTGTACTGTGGAATCATTCTGGATGATGGCAGGATGCTACTCAGGGCTAGGGTCATACCTACCTGGGCTACAAGATCGGACAGCTCCTCCATGTCCCTTTTCATGTAATCCAAGGAGGTACATCTCAGGTCATTCACACCAACATGGACAATGACAGAGTCATATTTATACTTCTTGTGGATTGACTTGAGTGCATGTGTTATGTGGCCGATCCTGGCACCTGACAGGCAGCTGACAGTAACCTTCTCCTTGTTTAGCCTGGTGAGTGGAACATCAGTGTGCCTGACTATAGAGTCACCTATGACTAGAGTGTTAGGTACATTGTTATGCCTTATGGGCTGTGGTTGAGTGGCACACTGAGTTTGTGGGCTATGTGTCATTTGGGTTGTGTTAGGGGGTGGAGGTTGCTTGTGTTTCTGCTTTGGAGTTCCCTGTTGCTTGGGCAGGCTTTTACTGAGACCCTCCGTGAATGTAGGTGTGTGTTTTGTGTTTCTATGTGTATGTTTTGGTGGTGTAGGTTTTGAGGGATTATGTGCTGAGTGTGGTGTGGTGCAAGTGTTTACCTTCTCCTCTTGACTGTCTAGTCCAGTCTTAGGTGAAGAGAGCTTTGTTTCCAGTTTGGCTATATACGTGCATCTCTGACAGGCTGTAGTGTTGGGCGGTAGGAGGAGAGGTTTGTCTGTGTACATGAGGCAATTACTGCATTGCCCCAAGATGCCCAGATTCATCAAGTATACAGGAGAAAACACTGGGAGCTGACCCTTAGACATGCCTGTCTAGGTGCTTACTTGTTAAGTACTATAAACTGTTTTCCTCTAGACCGTGCGGAAAGTTGAGTGATGTAGTAATTTGTAGCTTATTTAGTGCTTACAATAAGTTGTGAACAAGTGCTGAGCTCAAAGAAACAGACTTGAGTGCTGAAACAAAAAAGCTGGCTAGTTCTAAGAAACAAAATTAAGCTAGAAGGCTTCCCTCCAACACAGAAAGCTTGATGGCTTAGAAGCCTACAAATAGTCCTGGACACAGCAAATCTATATCCAGACTAGACTACCCACAGGAAAGGCAGGAAACAAGCTTAGAATGTTTTAT
>NC_056729.1:234584925-234867425 GCF_019279795.1 Protopterus annectens | reverse complement strand
TCAAGTCATCTGGAATACACTTTTGTCTCCATACTACAAAGCATAATCTCAGGAGGCCTTTCTATCTTTACTCAGCCATTACCTTCATCAGATCTACCATGACTTCATCTGAGCCTGTTGTTTTTACTGCCTTCCGTTTTCATAGTGTTTTTCTTACTTTTCTAGAATAAGTTCCTCTTCCTAGCTCACTATAGGCTGTGGATAGGGCAGTACAGCTTCTGTAGAATCTTCTTCATTCAGAGGCTGCTTGAAGCATCCTTATCATCTGCCTTTGATGTCCTATGCATGGACTGGTGAACAGGTTGCATCTGCCATCTGTGCCATTGTCATAGCTCACTTAACCATCCAGGATTCATTCTTGACCTGTCTGTCTTTTCTGACTCCCACCTCTTCCTGCACTCTTTCTGTTTTTTTTTTTTTGGATAAGTTTATGTACTTATGCATTCCAAAGCCAGTTTTAATTATGTATTTTATTCCTATACCTGTCTCTGCCACACATCTGTTCCATAGTTTTCTTCTAGAGTTATTAGCTCTCCCATTTTGTACAGGACAGTCCCTCTTTGGGTAATTGTGGGAAAAAAATGAAAAATGGCAAATATCCTGAGATTTTAGGGAAAAAATATTTCCTACATTTTCTTAAACATTTACATAAAACAATTATTTTCCAGCTGAAATGGTTAACTATTGTATGAAGCAGCATAGTCAAACCAAATGCTATGAGAATACATTTTTTTTTATTTTGACTAAAAGGTGATGTTCAAAACTTTTCAGCAGTTGTGGGTATATTTTGTCCAGCAAAATTTCACATTTTTACAAAAAATGTCCTACTTATAGACATCTGAAAAGGTGTTGATAATATCTTTTTCACACCTGCTGTTTTGAGATGCTGCCATTCTTCTTCCACTCCACCTTTTTCCTCTTCTTCCTGAGTTGCTAAAGCACTGAGTATTTACTTGAATTCCTGTACTTTCACTACAGCCATCTTCTTCTGCCAAGAATCTGTTAACCTTAGAATTTTCTCTGACCACTGTTTGCAGTTGATTGTGGCCAGCAGTGGCTTATGCTGGAGACTAACAGTTTCACTGGGGATTACTTTGCAATCTCTGATTCTGCATTGATACATTTTCCTTACCAGGAAGAAGTCAGCCTGAATTGCATCTTGACTAAACCTGTATGTGATCTTGTAACTGTTTCCTCTGATGAACCATGTTTTGGCCGCTATCAAACCATCTGTCAAGTAAAAATCTAGAATGGCCTCTCCTTCTTTATTTCTGCTTACCCATGTGGACCCAGACAGTCCTCTTAGCATGTTCAGGCCATCATATTAGAGCATTCACACATGTGCATATTCAAACACACACACATTTGCTCTCACGCACACACACAACCCCACATACCTACTACCTCTCCCTTAGTATACAGAATGTCTTATTTTTATCCTTCTGTCATACATCACATACCCTTACAGTCAGTCAATAATGCTAGGCATTAGACTTTTCATTCTTCATACAGTTCATAAAATGCATCATGATGTTAGACCTGCTGCTGTATTAACTTTTTCAGTCATTCCAAGTAATGGCTTAATGTTCTGTCTGGTGTCATCTAGTCTCCCACCTGACTTTATTCTAAAGCATCTCAACCACACACAGACAAACCACCCCATTCATCACAACTGTCTCTAAATTTGTAGAATGGTCCTGCTGCTGCTTTTTATATATCCCCTGCCCTTGGTAACTCACGGACCAGTGCAATCAGTGAATGACATTAGAGTTTCATACTAATTTTTATTGTGTAAAAAATACAGTGAGATATGAACGCCTCACTTAGCATAGCATGTTAAGGCTGTTATTCATAGGATCATATCAGTTTACTAGGCTAATGGCCCTGGGGCCCTTACAAGCCGAGCCAAGAAATTATCTCCATAAAAGAAACCTCAGTCAGCACCTGTCACCCCTGTCAATGAGGGACGCAGGTGGAACACCTAGGACAAATTTATGGTTTCCCATCAACTCATCAAGGTTGTGTTTTGAAGACGGTCAGTAAGGTCCTCTGTTTGAAATGTATGGAAAGTCTATTCCAGAGACAGGGCAGACTCTGGGAGACAAATCTGCCTCTCCAACTAGTTTTGTTGATGTCGCATATTAGATTTAGGCCTTTTGAGCAGGTAATGTGTGAGGATTTATACTTACAGATCTGGAACATCTCTAGTAGGACAGAGTCTGATATTGCCTTGTAGGCAAAACACAGATTACCTCTGATCAATCTGTACAAAACTAAGTAGAGTGATAGTGATTTGAGACTGTCCACACAGGACACATGTTAGATGCCATGGATTCTCTTTGTGAGGTATTTCTGTGGCCTTTCCTGTTGGTGCAGGTGTTTGGAGAGGTACATACCAAACGGGGCGTTATACTCAATTGTTGCCCTAATGAAGGAGGAGTACAGAGAGGTAAAAACCTTTTTTCTGGATGCAATCCCTTTACTTATGAGATGAACTAAGTAATAGGCTTTTCTGACCACTGTCGCTACATGATGGTGGAATGTGAGATTGATGTCATCCTGAGTACCCAGGTCTCTCACCACAGGTTGTGTGCTTAGGGGGTTGCTGTTGATGTGGTAATCAGTAGGGGCCATGATTTTGCTGAAAGGTATGATAATATATTTTTTGCATTTAACTTAAGGCTATGACTTTGGCACCAGTCATTTGCTGCTGTGAGACCCTCTTGCAGTATGTTAAGATCATTTGGGGAGTCAATGACAGCACTAAACGTACAGTCATCTGCAAACTTGGTCAAGCCATATGCCTTTTGTCTTTTCCTGGACATTTAGGAAGCAGATGCCAAGCAGTAGGCATTCCAGGGTAAATCCCTGGGTAACACCACTAGTGACAGGTCTGCTGTCGGAGGTGGAGGCACCTATTTTGACCTTGTGGGCCCTATCAGTGAGCCAAATGGCCACCCACCTGATGAGACAGGGATTTACGCCAAGTTGTGTGTGCTGTTTGATGATGCCTGAGTGGGGAATTGTTTTCAAAACCTTGGCCAAGTCAAGGTAAGCTGTATGTACTGACTTTCCCTCATCCAGGGCCTTGGTGACAGTTCTTGCTGGAGATGGTGCAGAATATATCCTGGAATACTATCAGGTCCTAGGGAAGCTGTGTTCATTGCCTTTGATAGGGCCTTTAACACTTGCTCTATTGATATGTGAGGTGAGGGACAAGTACTGGGCATATCAAATGGGCCTTTGGGGGGCATAAGGAGGTGAAGTTTGCACTGGCTCTATCTGCTAGCTGTTTGGCCAAGTCAACAGGATCACAGTAGGTAGTACCATTAAGTACAATTTGGAACAAACCTGTGCTTTGCCATGGAGGTTCCTGATGTAATTGAAGAAGGCTTTGTGGTTTCACTTTGTTTCAGAGGCTAGTTTCAATTCATAGTTGGCTTTGGAGGATTTCACTAGTGATCTAATTTGCTTGTTGAGGCTGAGGAGGGAATGTTTCCAATTTGCAAATTGTTCCTTTTTGCCCTTGGACAACAGTTTCTTCCTTTTGTTGTAAAGCCTTTGATAAAGGATGTCCACCAAACAGGTTTGTGTTTCCTTGAGGTGCAGATTTTAGTTCTGTTGGGCATGGGTGAGTCCATGCAGTTGTGCAGGTGCTTATATACAGCACTGGCATACTGTTCAGCATAGTTGTATGCATCCTCTGGGAGGGGGGGCTGTGGTGTGAAGCTACTGATACCCACCCTTAGGAGGTCGTAGTCATCTTTTGAAAAAAAATTCTCCTCAAAATAGCTGGGGGGGGGGGGTTGGGATAGAAACTTTGAAATAAACAGACCGAAGATCTGATCTCACCAGGGAAGAACATACTATGGGAGTGGTGCAATGGTCACCCATGTTGGTGAAAACCAAGTCCAGAATGTTATCTCCCCTTCCATGAGGGATGAGATGAGCTGGTCTAGTGTGTTAGAATTGATAAAGTCAAGGAATCATAGGGTGAGTGCATTAGTGCAGGAATAGTTCACCCTGTCTATGGTGTGCTAGTTGAAGTCACCAAAGATCAGGATGCTAGGGAGTACCTTGAAGGAGTCAGGTAGGTCCAGGTAGGAGGAGTGGGTATCCTAAGTCATGGAGGGGGGTTTATAGCTGGCTACAACTTGGACTGGTATTTTGCCAGCTGTCAGTTGCACCTGGAGTAATTTCAGTGCTTCATGTTAGCAAAACAGTCTGGAGGTGTGCCTGTCCTTAATGAAGACAGAGACTCCACCGCTCTTAGTCTGCCCAACTTAATTTTGGAGTCAAAATGTAGAATGATGTATAACCTGGTAAGGCAGAGGTGCTGTCCGCAGCCCTGAACCAAGACTCCATGACCGCATAGACATCAGCATCTTACAGTGTGAGGAGAGCCTCCAGTGAGTGCATTTTCATGTTAAGGGTCCTCGCATTAAACAGCATGACCTTCAGCTTGCTTTTTGACAGATCTTTTATGCTGGAATATTTCTCTTTGGGACACAGCCTAAAAAGGCATAAATGGGGAGGAAAGAGCCTTGGCCAGGATCAGAAATCCCAGGGGTGACAGCTGGAGGCCATCTCTGGCAAAGCATTGAGGTCTGTCAACCCATGTCTTCCCAGGCAGACAGATACTGGACCCCCTTGGAAAGACACCATAAAGTAAACCACATGTTGAAGTCAACTATTTTTTGTTGGTATTGTAGTATCATTCTTGGTGAAGGGGGGATGCTGCTTATGGCTAGGGCCATACTTGCCTGGGACACATACTCTGAGAGCTCAATCATGTCTCTCTTCATATAATCCAGTAAACATTTTTTGTGTTTGCTTCTAAATGCTCCATTTGCTAGAATGTGCTATGCATGCCTGCATTAAGAATTCAGAGTTCAACCCCTCCAAACTTAACTTTTTTTTTATTTTCCAAAGACTTAAGGTAATACACTAGGAGTATTTTTGCTGTCTAGTGGCGATGCAGAGACTTAACACTTTGCTAAAAAGCAGTCCGTGACTTTCAAGGATATTGGGTGCAAGGTGCTAACATTCTGCTAAAGAGATCTTTATGAGTGCCAAGAGTATATGGATTAAATGTTTTTTTGTTCAAACTTTTTTATTGAGATTTCCAACAACACAACAACAATTTGCAATTTAAATAACAATATTGATAAACTATGTACAATCTTTTACAAAGGCCTCAAATTCAAAAAATAAGGGAATAACAACATATTATAAACATATAGTAAGGTCATACAATTTCCAGTGTTCCTTGTGTCCAATTGAATTAAATAGGTGATAGTAGATCTGAATTCATTGTCTTAACAAGGAAGAGGACTTTCTCCCAAGGATTATTAGTCCATTTTCTGGGGAAAATTCTTAGTTCTTTGTTTTTTATTTCCAAAAGAGCTACTTCTTCCAATAGAATTAAAAAATCTTCAATAGTTGGAGTGAATGATGAATTCCATCTTCTTGTAATACATATTTTGGATACTACCAGCATTGTCCAGAGTAAATATTTATTTTTGTTGTTCATTGTAATAAACTCATTTACATTCCAAATTATTAAATATTTTGATAATATGAAAGAATCAGTAAAAACAGCTTGAAGAAATTTTCCGATTTCATTCCAAAATTTCTTAATTAGAGAACATTCATAAAATATATGAGACCAATCAGCCTTACATTTTAGGGAACATCTCCAACATATTATTTCTTTAGAAAGAGTAAATTTAACAATTTTATTAGGAGTATAGAAAGCCCTATGCAAGAATTTCCAGGAAAGAATCATCCAGACTTGTAGATTGGATGTTAGTTTAATGGAATGTAGGAGATTAGTTTTATTCTCCCAAGTTAGGGACATTGTATAATCTTTAGTAATAAAATTCCAAAACTTCTGATTAGGAGTAGTTTTATAAATAATAATGATTTTATAAAGTTTTGAGATTAAATTCTTCCAATCAAGTTCTCCATATAATATTTCATGTATAATAAATATAAATTTAGGCAATGATTTAAAGGAAGAATTAGCTATTGTCCTACATAGAGCTTAAGTAAATGGAATTAAGCTATTAAGAGCTAACCATTCTGATTCTGATAGATTAAATGTCTCAATTAAATTTTGTGCATCTAGGGTGACTAATTTCATTGTACATTGGTACCAATATGTAACATTTTTTATTTCCAAATTATTAAGAGTATCTGTATTGATATTATTAAAAAAAACTTGTAATTTTAAAAGGGAATAATGAGTGGAACCATAATTCAACGTCAATATTGTTATTGATGGAATTTCTAAAATTGTTGTAGACATAGTTTATAAACTTTAGATTTGTGAGTTTAATAATGTTATATTGTAAATTAACACAAAGTACATACCAGTGTTTGCTGTTTTGTTCATTAAGTTGTATGTTTCTTTATTAATTTATTCTCATTTAGTATAATAGTAGTTTGAAGAGACTTCCAAGCTGAAGAAAACTTTGGATCAATCCAATTTAAGATAATTTTAAGATTAAAAGCTTTAATATATGATTCTACATCTGGAAATGTATTCCTGCAAGCTCCCAAGGTCTAATATGATTTGATAAAGCTATTCTATTTTTTTTGGGAACCATAAAAATTTTAAAAGTATATTATTTATTTCTCTTAGAAGACTTTTACTGGGTAATATGGGAATAGACAATGCAATGTAATTTATCTTTGGTAATAATACCATTTTAATTAATTGTAGTCTATCTTCAAATTTTAAGCATAGTTTAATCCATTTATCTGTAAGAATTTTTTAATTATTTATAATATTGTTATAGTTCGTATTTAAGGTTAAATCAATTATCTCACATAAAACAATCCCTAAATATTTTAAAGAGGATACTTGTTTCCCAATTATTTCATTTGTAGTTGATTCATTGGTATCATTGAGATTTCTTTTATTTAGTAGTAAGTGGTTAGATTTATAACTACAAATTTTTAATCCTGAAATACAATAAAAAATTAATTAATAAGTCTAATTCTTGTAGGGATTCCACTGAATTTCTTAAAGTAAGATATCATCAGCAAATAACATTATCTTAGAATCAACTTGATTATATATATATTAATTCTTTTTATTTTATTATTAAATTGGATTGCCATTGAGAAAGGTTCTATTGCTAGTGCAAATAGAATTAGGGACATTGGGCATCCTTGTTTGGTGCCTTTAGTTATTTCAATAAGATTCAGACATAAATGGCCCTAATTTTACATAAGCTAAATTGTTATTATAAATACTTTTTATAAAAGTAATGAATTGGATAGGAAATTTATATGATTCAAGAATTTTAAAAAGTAAATTCCAATTTAATGAGCCAAAGGCTTTTTCAATGTCAAGAGTAATTATATGAGTTTCTTGATTATCTCTATTTGAAATATCTATGGTAGTTATTTTTTTTAATGTTATCTTGGGTATGCCTATTATAAATAAAGCCTGTTTGATTTTCAGAGATGAGGTGTGTTAATGATTTTTTAAATCTATTAACTAGAATAGACAATATTTTATAACCATTATTAATCAAATATATTGGTCTATATGAACTACAGAGACTAAAATCTTTGTTTTCTTTTAATATAGGAGTAATTATCAAATACCTCCATGAAGGTGGAATTGTACCTTGTAAGTACGATTCATTTAAAGTTTTGTGCAGAACTGATATAGCAGAGGATGGTAATAGTTTATATATTTCATTGATAATACCGTCTATATCTGGAGCTTTGTTATTTTTGCTTTCTCAAGTTTTTTTCAGTAATTTCCTTTAGTGAAATTTGTTTCTAGATATCATTTATTAATTTTTCTGGTATTTTTTTTTTTAATTTGGGAAAGTCTTAGTCATATTCCAAAGTTCTTTATTGCAATTCTTTACTTTTGTATTGTTCCGAAAAATAAAATTTAAAGCATCCAAAATGTCATTTATATCTGAGACTATTTTTTTCCTCTGCCCTTCATGAACCACACTCACAATATTATTTTCAGTGGATTGTATTTTTACTCTTATTGCTAAATTGTGCATATGTTTTGGAGACATAGAAAAATAATTTAGTTTTAATTTTTCTAAAGCCAAGTTAGTTTTCTGAGTTAGGATGACAATATATTTTTTAATTAAAGATTCAATTTCTTTTTTTCTTATCTGACAAAATTCTCAAATTATCGTTGTTAATTATATTTATTTGTTTTTGTATGTTAGATCATTCAGACTCCCATTCCTTTGTTTTATTATAAGACCATGTTATGATTTTACCATATAAATTTGCTTTCAGAGAATCCCATATAATTACCATATTTACCTCACTTTTTAAATTTGTATCTAGGAAGTATTTTATTTCTGAATCTAACCAAGGTTTAAACTGTTTTAATTTAGTAATATAAGCTGGGATTCTTTTCCTATATATCAATTTCTTAAAGTCTGTTTGAATATTAAAAATAAGTGCATTGTGATCAGATAGAGGACACAGGGTTATTGTAAAATATGATATTTTTGTTTTTAGATCTTGAGATATAAAGATTTTATCAATTCTAGTCTGAATGTTGTGTCTAAAATCACAATGAGAGAATTCTAATGAATTGTCAGTTTTGAGATAAAACAAATCATATAATTGTGAGTTATCTATCCATGTTTTAAAATTTTTTCCCTATAGAGGTAGCATGGAAAGGTATTTTGTTAGAGGTTTCTGAATCATTAAATAGACAGTTAAAATCTCCTCCTAGAATTAAACTACCCTTAGTATTTTTAGTGGTAAGTTCTAAATGTTCTTTTATTGTTTTTGTTTCAATTCCAGGGAAGCAATAAGCATTAACTAATGTCCAGAATCTATTACTAAATTTTATTATTATAATTGATAAAATACCTTCCTTATCTTCATAATTATAAATTACTTGAGGGGAAATTATGTTTATCTTCCATAGTGTTAAAACTCCTCTAGTTTTTTTTTGATGTGTGAAGAATTAGATAAGTTCAAGTATTCATTTGTGTTCCAAGTAAAGCTATCATTTGTTTTTAAGTGAGTTTCTTGTATAAAGATTACTTGAGCTTTATTTCATTTTAGGTACTTTAGTAAATTGAATATTTTCCTTGGGTTATTTAATCCATTAACATTTAAAGAAAGAAAAGTTAAGTCCATCTTAATTTTTTATTGATTAGAGAAAATAGAATAGTGTAGTAAGTATTTATTTTATTTAAATCTTGTATAACCTTCATGAAAAGTATATATCTTAATGGCAGATTGTTAATTCCAAATGAAGAATTTAATTTAAAATTAAGTTGAAGCCTGAAAAAGAACAAAATTCTTAAAAAGTGACTAATCTTCAATAAACCATTTAACTGACATGGAATGAGTATCATTCCTAATCTGACAAAACAAAGATATTCCGTCAGATTAACCATTGTTTTCTAACAATATTGATCAAAGTAGGTGAATCTGAGCTCCAAGCTTAGCATCCTGAAGACCTCTTACTTATAGTAGGAATTTACATTAGTATTAATTTTCAATCAACATTATAGTTAAGAATATTTGTGTGGAAGTTTCCAAACCTTTAACTTAAAACAATATTTTGTTAAATCTTAATTTGTACAAATTCAAATAATTAATAAAATAAAGTATTTAAAATTTCAACTACCATGCAGTTTTAACTTCCATTATCTATAAATAATAATGGAAAATAATAATAGAACAAATCCCAGATTGCTTCAAAGTTAAAGTTAGAGTTTTATATGAGCATTCTTACTCAAAGAAATATTTAAACCAGATTTTAGCCAGTTGCTGTTTTGGTTCCCCTCATTATACACAAATATATTACTAAGACAGAGAAAACAATGGAATAATCTGAATACATGCACTTTACTTCAAATATGTTCAGATACATATCATAACCATGTGCAGACTAGTAACAATTAGATATTAAGCAATGTCAGTATACCAATTCTTAACCTGTATCTTTTATTCAGAAAAGATGTGAGCCTAAAGAAGTTCTTAAGTGCTTAAAAACATAAAACTCATAAATATGTAGGTATGAATAAGTTAGATAATTTGCTTAAATGGCTTTATGTACATCTTAATCAGAGACAAAGAACTTCCAAATTCATTGTTTCTAGTTTGTAAATTTTTAAATTATTGTGCTTAGACTGGAAGATATTTTAGTTGATGTTATCTCCATTGCCTTTTTTTATGGAAAAGTTACTTCTTCAGAGAACTATGCATTCATTATAAGCTTTAAAATATTAATGTAACTCTGTTAACATAAATACTGATGACTTCCGAACATGTGGAAGCCTTTATGACAATTGTTACCAATATCCAGTACATCAAAAGTTATAAAAATCTAAATTCAAGAACCCTACTATAACTTCTATATCAGAGTTAACCCCTAATATAACTATAATAGATTACAAAGGAATCTTAGAGTGTATTGTTTATATTTGTTTAAGTGGCAGTCATTCATCACTACAATCTGGTGCTTTATAAGAAAAGAAAGAGGGGTCTTCTTTCAAACACTTTACATATATGATAACGATATAAATATTTGCTGTGTTTCTGTTTAACAGTTTTGGCATCTGTTTATAATATACACTTGTATCAAAGAAAAGGTTATAAGAGCATTATATCTTTGTTATGACTATAATACGGGGTACTGGAACATGACCCCTCATCTCTCACTTCCATTGTCCATTATTTATTATGCTTAAATGGACAGTTTGGTGGTCTTTTTGTGGTGTGGTGTTAGATTTTAATTCAAGTCTTTGATATCTTCACGTTGCCATGTAAATAATTATTTATAAATATCTAGGAATGTTTATTCTAAAAGATAACATTTATTATTATTTTAAAACCAGGTAGCTTTCACTTCACTACATCTAGCAACAGGAACTATAAAAGATTCAAAACATTAAGCAATATATCACTAAATCAGTCTCGTGCAGACAGACATTTAGTTCCTAACAGTAACATATTCATAGCCCAATGGCTTCATAACAGAGCAGGTAATAATTGCATATAATACAGTTACATTTAGTGTTGACCTATGTAACATTTCAAATAAGTGCCTCCCTCACACTTAATTTCACATATAGTTATAAAAATATATACCTTTATCTGTTTTTTTTTTTTTTTTTGTAAATTAATGTATTAACATGTCCAGCACAAGTAAAGTTCACTCTGCTTCTTAGGTGTATGTTTCCAAAAATATGCAAACTATTTTATCCTTCCTCTATGAAATAAACAGATAAGTCTGTACTGAAACTGAACCATATATAATACAGCAGTCTGTAAAATGATAAGTAACATTATAAGTATGTTTAACTTTTAATGTTTAATGTTTCACATAGATACTGTGAGTAATACAGCAAATGAGGCATCTTTTAGATCAACATTGATGTAATAATGTCTACCAATAAACATGACTTTCCTTAAATATTTAAAAACAAGCCTAATTGATCTGTGATAGTAACGCATGGGAGTGTGTCTGATGATGTGATTTTTTTCCCCTTCACTCTTTTTTGGCATTTTCTACTAAGGGAACACCATCATCAGCAAAATGCCTAGACAGAAATGGAATACACCTGGTGTACTCTTTTTTGTATCATTTATATTCACTTTAATTAAACTCAAGTCTTTAACATTCTAGTCATCAATCTCTTGAGATGTATAAAGTACATGGCAACCATTTGATCCTTAGGCTCATTTTTACATTCATCTAGACTATTAAACATTTCTTTATATACTCCCTTACAAGTCACATCAGCAGTTATATAAGAATGCTTAAAAAAAGAAATAATTTATTTCCTTCTCCCCTTTTTTTTCTTATTTTTCCTTCATTAATTCATTTATTTCATTACCCTCACATTATCACACCCAGACTCCAGACTACACAAATAGCCAAACACACTTGCTTGTAAGTATTCATACAGGCAATACCATAAATCGGTCCACAGTTTGGGTCATCTACCTCTCCAGTCACTGCAAAGACCAATCATTTCAAAGATAGTCCCCTCCCTCCCAGCTGCAAGATACAAACTGCAATGAAAAGTCACACCACCTTTTAAATTCCGAGTCTCACAGAACAAGCAAATGTAATGCCGGGTGAACAGCCTCCCTCCCTTTTTCCATTTCACACTGCATCATTCACAACCATTGCATCCATATATAAGCTCACCCATTCACAATATCTGAAAAGCGCAAGTAGGAAAGTGCTACTGCAAAGACAATAGCATGCGTTTAAGAAAAAAAAACAAAAAAAAAATGAACTGGACTATATATATATAAAAGCTAAATGTATTACAGATGCAAAGCAGTCGCACGCAACTGAAAGCTCCCTCACCCTTCTTCCCATGCGAAACAAGTATCCCAGGGAACTCAACTACATCAGTGCACCCCACCAACGATTTGCAAATACCAATGTACTTCACTTATAGAACAAACAAAACTCACCTTGTGCCGAAAAAACACTCTCCAAGAAGTGACACCCAGCCATTGCCCTAGGGACACATGCCAAATTTCAATAATCTCAACAAGAAGAGCTTGGAGATGAGCCTCCCCTCGATCTCACAGTCCAGATGTAACAACACACAGGCGTCAGTGATACCTAGACACATACAACTTTGTACCACAAAGAATGTATCCACTAGTAAACTGACATACCAACATAAGTTATGTTGCATCGTGAATTAACTCCAGACAATAGATATTCCAACTCCAATTCCATTTCAGCCAACCAATCTGTGTGACAGATCAACGATGGCATCCACAAAACTCTCTCCATCATAACACACCTCCTCCTTCAGTTTGCAACGCAGACAAGTACCCGGCACCAATCCCGGCCATGACAATACACAAGCAACTTCCAAATCTCTCACCATTTACATGTATGATCCAGATCATGCTCCACATGACAGCACCAGGGTGTTTCTGCTACACTTAACTCTCTTTACAAGTAAACAATACTATTGTCTATATGTTACAAACATTGTAATTAATTTAAATGTGTATGAAGAGAGATGGCTAGAAAGGTGCTTGGTGTGACATCTGGAAAGAGGAAGTTGGACAAGGAGACCTGGTGGTGGAATGAAGAAGTACAGGAGAGTATACAGAGAAAGAGGTTGGTGAAGAAGAAGTGGGATTGTCAAAGAGATGAATAAAGTAGACAAGAGTATAAAGAGATTAGGTGCATGGCAAAGAGAGAGGTGGCAACGGCTAAGGATAAGGCGTATGAAGAGTTGTATAAAAGGTTGGACACTAAGGAGGGAGAAAAGGACCTGAACCGATTGGCTAGACAGAGGGACTGAGCTAGTAAAGATGTGCAGCAGGTAAGTGTAATAAAGGATAATGAGGGAAACATACTCACAAGCGAGGAGAGTATGTTGAGCAGATGGAAAGAGTACTTTGAGGGGTTGATGAATGAAGAGAATGAGAGGGACAGAAGGTTGGATGATGTGTGGATAGTGAATCATGAAGTGCAGTGGATTAGCAAGGAGGAGGTAAGGATAGCTATGAAGAGGATGAAGAACGGAAAATCTGTTGGTCCAGATGACATACCTGTGGAAGCATGGACGTGTTTAGGGAATGGTTTTTAACTAGATTGTTTAATGAAATCTTGGAAAGTGAGAGGATGCCTGAGGAATGGAGAAAAAGTGTTTTGGTTCCAATATTTTTAAGAATAAGGGTGATGTGCAGAGCTGCAGTAACTACAGAGGGAATAAACTGATCAATCACAGCATGAAGTTATGGGAAAGAGTAATGGAAGCTAGGTTAAGAAGGGAGGTGATGATTAGTGATCAGCAGTAAGGTTTCATGCCAGGAAAGAGCACTACAGATGTGATGTTTGCTCTGAGAGAGTTGATGGAGAAGTTCAGAGAAGGTCAGAAGGAGTTGCATTGTGTCTTTGTGGATTTAGAGAAAGCATATGACAGGGTGCCTAGAGAGGAGTTGTGGTATTGTATGAGGAAGTCGGGAGTGTCAGAGAAGTATGCAAGAGTGGTACAGGATATGTATGAGGGTTGTGTGACAGCGGTGAGGTCTGTGGTGGGAGTGACAGATGCATTTAAGGTGGAGGTGGGATTACATCAAGAATCAGCTCTGAGCCCTTTCTTATTTGCAATGGTGATGGACAAGTTGACAGACGAGATCAGACAGAAGTCCCTGTGGACTATGATGTTTGCAGATGACATTGTGATCTGTAGTGAGAGTAGGGAACAGGTGGAGGAGACCCTGGAGAGGTGGAGATGTGCTCTAGAGAGAAGAGGAATGAAGGTCAGCAGGACTAAGACAGAATATATGTGTGTGAATGAGAGGGAGGATAGAGGAATTGTGAGGATGCAGGGAGTAGAGGTGGCGAAGGTGGATGAATTTAAATACTCGGGATCAACAGTATTGAGTAACGGTGAGTGTGGAAGAGAGGTGAAGAAGAGAGTACAGGCAGGATGGAGTGGGTGGAGAAGAGTGTCAGGAGTGATTTGTGACAGACGAGTACCAGTAAGAGTGAAAGGGAAGGTCTACAAGAGGGTAGTGAGACCAGCTATGTTATATGGGCTGGAGATAGTGGCATTGACAAAAAGGCAGGAGTCAGAGCTTGATGTGGCAGAGTTGAAGATGTTAAGATTTGCACTGGGTGTGATGAGGATGGACAGGATTAGGAATAAGTATATTAGAGGGTCAGCCCAGGTTGGTAGGTTTGGAGACAAAGCCAGAGAGGCAAGATTACATTGGTTTGGATATGTGCTGTGGAGGGATGCAGAGTATATTGGGAAAAAGATGCTAAGGATGAAGCTGCCAGGTAACAGGAAAAGAGGAAGGCCTAAGATAAGGTTTATGGATGTGGTGAGAGAGGACATGCAGGTGGTTGGTGTGACAGAGCAAGATGCAGAGGACAGGAAGAAATGGAAACAGTTGATCTGCTGTGGTGATCCCTAACTGGAGCAGCCAAAAGAAGAAGAATAGGATGAGTGTGAGTCAGGAGTCATTAGTAAACAAACACAAAGGATGAGCAAGAAGCCCATCATTTAATAGAATATGCCCAGAATAAAGTAAACTACATTTAAGATGGAAGAGTGACTTTGTTCTGCAGTGTTTCAAAACAAAAATATTTTGAAGTTAAAACAGGAGGTAATAAACTCTTCAGCATTTTTGGGCTAATTTGCAATGTGAAACAGTACTTATTCCTGAAGTAAAGTGACCTTCACACATGACTAATCTCCAGACAATAAATTATTATGATTAGTTGCTTTATACACATTTTTAATCAGCTCCTTAAATCACATCCATGACCAAAATGCTTTTGTGAAAGGCTTTACTGTCTGCAAGCTTTCACGTACATTTTAGAGAAGTATTATGAAACTAATCTCAGAACAAGAAATTAAAAAGACTACTAGAACAGATTTAAAATCAAAGTAGTCACAAATAATTTTCTTTTTTCAAAACAACATGCAACTTTGCTTACAGAAATGGTGAACAAACCACAAGCGTGTCCACAATCTCCAATCTTCTGTGAGCAGCACAGACTTCTGTCATATGTAAAGGTGAAAGGGTCCCATACCTAACGCCATTAGCTTTGTTTAATTTCTAAATACCATATATCTTTATCTACAAGTTGTAGATTATTTTACAATCAACTGCTCTCATGTACATCTTCCATTCAAGGATTGGCTTGCAAATAATTATTGTAACCAGAATGAAAACAACAAAAGACTATAGCTCCCAGTTTTTTCTATAAATGTGCCTTAAACATGAATCAGACAAATCACATACAGATATTTTAAGGCTAGAAAAATGTCTCACATTCTGTGCATTAGTTAGTCAAAAGACTTCCTCTAGATTCAAGCATTTCATTACTATTCTTTACATGAAGCTTCTAAACATTTAAACAAATTTCGTTAATACAAGACATGTAGGTTTGATTAGTCGTCATGGTAACTAACACGTAACTGTACTAAATAAATTAGAACCTTAAAACTGAGGTGAATGGCTACGATTTGTGTAAATGAACATTCTGGTGACTTTAGAACAGTGTGTGATTATATTTTATGTGTAAAAATAGAGATGAAGGCATATTTAATGCTCAAGACTAGATTTAATGAAGACTGACAGCAAACGGCTTCTCGGAATTTTACACTGCTAGTTAAGCAGATTTCCTTGTTTTTCTTGTTAGCCGAGAGACTGACAGTAAATCAAATTATGTAAAGCAAAGAATAAATTAAATGAAAACAAAAAAAATAATAATAATTATTGCCCCCCATAAATATCTATTTTAATATGTAATGTGTGTGCCTTTATTAAAATAAATTATACTTTCCACAAACTGCTAGAGTCCTACAAATAAGCTTTTTTTCCATTTTCTCCCCTCTTTAAAAATGATTGAACTCTAAATAATGTTACATAAATAAAATAATCCCTATTCATTTCTGTTTTTTTTTCTGTTCTTTTAACTCTGAAGAGTAAAGAATTATAACATTAAAATATGTACAAAAACTTAATGTGTGAAGTGTTTAAAACAGTGTACTGTGAGAATAAGAAAATAAAAGAAGGCTTATGAGAGTTCATACCTTTGTTGAATCTTTGAGAGATTTAGTGGTATTAACAGATTTAATATCAGTTCTTTTTTTTCTTCCTTACATCAGTCCAGGTGTTTTTCCCTGATGATCTCTTCAGAGTAGTAGAGTTTGACCAATCCATTTCTTGTGATAATGAAATTATGTTGTTATTTTTAATGAAGGATGAAGCTTCTTCAACATTATTAAACGTTCTTATATCATTGTTATGATGAATCCTAATTTTGGCAGGATAGATCATTTGTGCTTTTATTTTGTTTTGTTTGAAGAATTTCACCAATGGCCAGGTTTTCTTTCTTAGTTCTAATACTTTTGAGGAATAGTCATTATCAAATCGTATTTGACATTTTTTATAGATGAGTGGGGTTTTCCTCCAGGCTGATCTTAAAACCAGTTCTTTGTCCATAAATGAAAGAAATTTGACTATAATAGATCTCAGAGATGAGTTAGGTATGGCGGATGGTGTTTTTCTGATAGCTCTATGTACTCTTTCAATACCATAAGATAGCCCTTCTTTTAGGTCTAGCATTTCAGGTAACCAAGAATTCAAGAATAAAATGATGTCTTCTCCTTCAGATTTCTCTGGAAGACCAAAAACCTTTATGCTTGTTCTTCTTTCCCTATTTTCTATATCATCAACTTTATTTATTAGCCATGTATTCTGTTGTAAAAGATATTCACATTGATGTTCATCTTCTTTTAGTCTCCCATCTATGTCATTTAGAGAAGTCTCAATACCTGATAACTTTGTTTGTTGCTGCTGAAGTATTTCCTTAAAAATATCAGTTTGCTTTTGACAATTATCTTTAAGATTTTCTAGATTTTCAGTAAATCTGTCCATCTTCAGAGATAATTCTTGAAGGGTAGTTGACATCAACCGGATTTCTTTTTTTATTGTAGAGTCCAATTGAGAATTCCTTGTATTACTCATTTCCACACAATTTGGTTTGTCTTCAGGTTAATTTGACAGAAAAATTTTGAGGTATTTCCTTTAAAGTTGATAAGTTTGTAGCTTAATCGTTCTTCTATACGATTTTCCAAAAGTTATATGAATAAGTTAAATATTTTCCTGTTTTCTAGTATGAGTTTGTGGAGCTTAGAAATTTTGCTGCTAACAGTTAGCCATCTAGGCTCTGCCCCCCATGCATCTGGATTACACTTTTTAAGTGCCTTTAAGGCACAATATAAGAGTATCTCTAGCATCTAGTGTTTTCCCTACCATATATCTTTGTTGCTACAAAGCATGTTCTTTTATCTTTTTAATTGTCTTTAAGGCATAATATAAAGATTTATCCCGGGTGTCTAATGTTGCTTTGCCCTGATATTACTCTATTTGCTCATTAGTCTATAAGAATGTGGAAGTGGGACAGCCACTGCCTGATCATGCTGACGGACACATTTACTGATTCGCTGCCCACACATACACACACACACACACACACACACACACACACACACACACACACACACACACACACACACACACACACATCTTTCCTTCCTATCCTCTGACTAACCACCTTTCTGCTCCTGGCAAATGCACACACACACACACACACACACACACACACACACACACACACACACCCACACACACACACTTACACACAGGGAACTGAGACCACTCATCCCTCTGAATACACTCGCACGTATACACAGTGACACACCCTCAGCAATACCTGTCCTCCAAACACCCCAGCATGTACCTTTAATGTGATCTCACCCATCAAATGCAATGGGTAAATGTGAGCTTTTAGTTTTGTTCATTAACAAGCTGGCAGACATGACTTGCAAATCTAGCTCAGCTGTGTAAAAGTTTGCTTCAGGCATTTCCAGGGGGAGAGCACATGGCTAACCAGTATAAGCCTTCCTCCCAGAATGACTAATTAACATATGTGGTAGACAGCAGGGACATCCCACCATGGTGTTGCACCACTTCATGCTATATCAATGTGGTAGCAACAGAAAGTGTTTCTCTGGGAAGCGGGCCAAACTTACACCTCAAGGAAACCTTTTAAATCAGCATGTTTGTCTTGTACATCGTTATATACAGCCATCATATCATACGACCACTCCAGGAACAGATTATTACTACCATTGACTTTTTATTATTGTTTTTTTTTACAGCATTGTGCAGTTCTGTGTATATTTTAACTTTATGTGTATCCCATGCTTCATCAAACATGGCCATTTCATATGTTCTGACATCTGTCAATCTCATACTTGCACTTGTTACCAAACATCTTCATTATCCATCTACTGCCTTTCCTTGTGAATTCAGAAGAACAGACTATATCTTTCTCTTCCTAGTCATACATATACCATATTCTTTCAAAACCCTATACACTTTATTTATAAACTTCTCTTCTATTCACTTCTTTCTTCTGCAATTAACTTTCTTACATTTTTATCCATTATTTTCCTCCCTAAGATACATACTACTGATTTTTGTATACTTCTCTTGCATATTGTTTCTGTCTCTGCTTTCATGTTTGTAAGCTCCAGTTAAAATACTTCTTACATTTTCAGATACTTCTACCAATTCTATTAATTTTTATTCAAGTTAAAAAATCACTTTAATATTACCATAGTACACCATATTGCCCTTTATCTTCTTCATCCTGTAGTATTTTACTTTAGTTTTCCATATTTCTCTGCTTCTTTAATTCTCTGCCTTATATTTCACCATATTTCTTTGTAATAATGACTTATTCATCCAAACAGACCCAATCTTCATGTTGCCCTTGTTTTAGCATATGCCTTAGTGTTTTATTTCCTCATTAACAGATAATACAGATGGCCATTCCCACTTGCATCAAGAACTGTGACACATTTGCAAATAATCTTGCAGGATAGAATGTCCATATAAATTAGTGCTATAGCAAAAAAGAAAAATGTATTAAATTGAAAAAAAAATCCATCTCTTACACTATAAATCAACTTAAAAAGGGCTAAGCAAGACCCTTAGGTATAAACTTACATAGTATAAAATCAAGGTATAAACCTGTAATTGTTTCTAATACTAAGGAAAATAGCAATAGTAACAAGACTTTCTTCTATGATTCCTATTTTTTTTTTCCTGTGGACTTATTTTCAGTGGTGTATCCCAGTCTGACTCGAAAACTATAACTAATAATTTGCAGATAAATTGAACTTCATCGTCTTTCTTCCTAAATGCCCTGCATCTCTAAAACTTCTCTTGACTGTACCACATGTTATGACCATTGGCCATTTGACTACTTTTCTTCTCAAAACTAACAATACTAGCTCCAAGGTCATAACAATATCTAAGTCTGCTTGGAACTATCAAAGACCACATAGCTCAACCTCTCCTAAACTGTTTTAAGTTTAGTCTCTCCAAAGGCTATGTTCCTAAATCTTGCAGAACAGTGACAGTTGCCCTTTTCCAAAACAGTGGCATTACAGCAGGCCCAAGTAACTCTAGACGTGATTATCACACCAGAATTTTCTGTAATTCTATAGAACACATTACCACTGAACTAATTAAAAATCATGCACGAACATCTACAGGGCACTAGCAGCAAGCTAGAGAAGCTGGAAGCAAGAATACAGTGAGTAATTGCATCGCACGACCTTTTAACTCATGCATGACTCAAAAAACAGTAAGTAAAGCTGAAAATGAAACTAAAAGAAAAAGTAACTTTTTTTTCCATCTTTTATGCATCTAAAGGTATGGAATCACTTTAAATATGTATTTTTAAGAAGCTAGGACTTTAATGGAGTGATTATTTTTACTAGTCTGGTGAGGAAAATTGCATTTCAATGCTACTGTATGTCTGTTGATTTGAAACACTGAAGTCTGACAGGATACTATTCTTTGCTTTGATAGCATGCCCTGAATGATAATATATTAATATTTGACTACTTAAAGAACCAATTTCTTTAATATTGTGAATGCAAAGATATATATATATATATATATATATATATATATATATATATAGGATTGAGTCTCCTTTTCCTTCTGCTGCTTTCATGCTTAAGCAACTTTAATCTATATTAGGTAGTTTCACTGATGCAGATTTAAAGCAATATAATCATATTCAGTTGCAATGATAGTTGTGATACTATGATAAAAATCTTTATATGACCACATACACTCTAGGAATGGATTGTTAAAATGTTCTAGGTCACTCAGGAGCTGCCTTAGGCCAACTAGTGCCCTAGGCAAAAGAGCTCCACAGTGCCCCTCACCACAACACCTGATGCCTTATCCTGGTCTACCTACACCAAATAAATACTGGAAATGCACCCCTGCTAGAGCGGTACCCTAGGCAGCCGCCTAGTTGGCCTATGCTTAAGGCTTGCTATGAGGTCACTCTATTCTGTTCAATTAGAATTAATAGACCAACATATGGTCCCCCCTTTTTTCTTCCTCCCTTTCTTCTTTCCATTCATGACTAACAGTCTACTTGAACATATAAAGGTATAAAAAGGGAAGAGGGGAGGGGAAATAAATAAACTGGCATAAGTACTGTATTGCTATAGTTATAATCACAAGAGACTGCAATACAAGTACAAAATATATAGGTATTAGAAGGAAGCTTATGCCGATAAAGCAACTAGGTTAATTGGTGAAACTGGCTCCTTATTCTCCAGTACCTAGTAGTGATTTACACAATATTACATACAAATCCACTGTGATTACCTGATGGACTTTTTATATTCATATTTGTTTGAGTTACCTTAGAAATGATTTACTGTTTGTATATACTACATTTAAAGCAGAAGCTATTTATGTATGTTTTTGGTGTGTGAGATGGTGTTAAAGGGTGGTTTAGTTAATTTATTAGTTAAACCTGGAACTTTAGGTTCCATGTATGTATGTTTTCTTAGTTATTGGTTTCAAAATTTATTTCTAAAGATTTTTGACTGATCCATGATACATAACTTCAGAAACTTGCCACAGCCTACCATAGCATTGCCAGATTTGCCACAGATTCCCCATTTCGTACCCATCATTGTCTTAATCTCAAAAAACTCGACTGGCTTGAACTTCAAAATCTTATTCTCCTCCATCAATTAGTTATCACCTATAAAATTCTCCATTACCCTAATAATACACCAATACTTTATAATCTTGTCACCCCTTACAGGAATCTTACTTCCCTCCGCTCAGCAAACAAACTGCTAGTCACCACTCTCAAATCACACAATAGAGCTGGTGACTCCTTGTTTACAAATGTTGTTGGCTCATACTGGAATAAACTTCCCATAGAACTGACCTCCCTAGGCTCATCAAAACTTTTCAAGAAACAACTAAGGAACCATTTCAAATCTAACTGGCTATGCCCTTGCTCTAATCCTGCCTGACCTCAGCACCCAACTCTCTTTACAGTTCTCTCCATTGCTTTTCTACTTTGTCTCTACTACTAGTATTCACTCCTCCTCTGTAGCTCACCTAGTATCCACTTAGATATTACTTTTCCTAAAATGTCTCTTCTCTTTATCTGATACACTACTGCAACCTGTCATCTCTCCTCTCACTTAAACCTACATGTTGCTCCCTGCTGTGCAAATCTATTTCTTAAAACTTGTGCCCTGGCGCAAATGTTTTATCATAACTATTAATAATATTTATATTGTATAGACCTTTGTGTGTGTTACCACCTTCTCTCTTTTCAATATTACTACTCCTGCTTTTGCTAATAATATGGGAATAGGAATCCACACAGTATTTTAAGAATTTTACATTTCTGTAAAGATGCTTCTGTATTGTGACTATCCTACATTCAAATAGTTCTTTAGATCCTTATAATTTGTATATTACAGTGATGTATTTTATGTAATGTACAAGTATATAGTGGAGTTTTTCTCCTTGGGCCTCTGCTGAAAATGGACATGTATCCAGCCAGACTAGCCCAGTCAACAAATGTAAAATAAATAAATAAATAAATAACTTCATGAATTACTTCAAGCCATTATACTTGGAAGGTGTTATTAATGCTCTAAATATAACTTTAACAAATAATATATAAATGCTTATCATTAAATATTCATGGCTTAAATAACAATGTCAGAAGAGCTGGTTTACATAAATTCATTAAAATGCACAGAGCTCAGATAATCTTCTTGCAGGAAACCCACTTGCTGGAGAAGGATTTGCAAAAAGTATCATTTAATGGTTTTACAGTTATCACGGATTCCTGTTTTAGAGCCAAAAGGAGAGGTACTCTTGTATTATGGAATAATACTTATACACTACCAAAAATTTTAAATACCTTTTCAGATAAAGACGGAATGTTAAGCTTAGTAGTGCTAGAAGTTAATAAGAAATGCTCCACACTAGTAAACTCATATTGGATTCCTGGTCTGGGAACTAAATATGCGAAAAAATACTTGGATCTTATTACTTTACATGCAAAGGGAGAAATTATTCTGGCGGGAAATTTCAATAGCTTGTTATCAGATGAAGACACCTCTAAAAATAGTAAGGTTAAACTAACAACACAAGCTAAAAAGGTAAACAGTTTTATAGCCTCAATGAATTTTAGAGACATACAAAATTTAAGAGTTCAAAATTCACTTCAATACACTCATTATTCTTTCCGATTTGGCACACAAACTAATATTGATAAGATTTTTGTGTCTAACACTCTTTACTGTAAAATAAGTGATGTTGTAATACAGTCATGTCCACTCTCTGACCACAATGCCTTTTTGTTCAGCTTGACTGTGAAAAAGATTATATGATAATTTTTCAAAGAATCCCAGCCTATGTTACTAAGTTAAAAGGTTTTAAGGAGTGGTTATTAAAAGAAATAAATGCATTTATAGAAAACAACAATAATGGTGAAGTAACAGATATCATACTCTGGGATGCATTAAAAGTTCACATCTTTAGTGGAGTTAAAGCTTGGTATTTTCAAAGGAGAAAGGAATGGGACAAGGAACTTTCTGATTTACAAGCCAATATAGATAAGTTGAAACTAAATTTAACATCAAATGATAAAGCAGTACTTACTGAAATTTCTAAGCTAAACCACAAATATTTAAAAATATTGAATCATAAGGTTGCTATAAGCTTAGAAAATATTAAACTACAGTCCTAGTTAGTAAACCCCAGACATTTACATAAACTAGCTATCAGATCCAAACAAATCAGTAAACAAAATCACATTAATGAAATTAAATACAAGAATAATAACACAGTAAAAAGAACAACTGATTTTGGAGGTATATTAGAAGCCTTTAGAAATCATTATCGGTCAATCAATGATATGCAATCACCACTAGATTCAGAGGATGTAATATATACATTTCTACAAGAAAATATCAAGATTAAACTATCAAAACAACAAAATAATACCCTAAATAAACAAGTAACCTTAGCAGAATTGAAAGAACAAGTTAAAAATCTGAAAGATAATAAAGCCCCAGGGTTAGATGGGATAATCCCAGAAATATATAAAATTCTTCCATAGCACATAATGAAAGTATTATTAAACACATTCTCCATGGTTAAACAAGACTTAATTTTCCCTCCCTCATGGAAATACTCAATAATTTCCCCCATTCTGAAACAAGGTAAGGACCCCCAACTATGTGCATCCTATAGACCCATAGCATTGTTAAATATTGATTATAAAATTTTCATGTCTGTACTGGTCAAATGACTAAAGAATATATTACCCAATCTAATACACTTTGATCAAACTGGCTTTATCTTACATAGAAAAGTGCACAACAATATTATTAAGCTACTATCTCTAATAGACATTGCAAACAAAACCAAGAAACAATTAACTACTATTAGTCTGGATACTGATAAGGCATTCGATTCCCTTAGTTGGTCATACTTACAAAAAATCTTTAAAGAATTTAATATTACTTCAGATTTCACTAAACTGATATTAATTATTTATAGTGATTCTAAAGCATTTGTTAAGATTGGTTTATGTCTATCATCCCCAGTAAAAAATCATAGAGGAACTAGACAAGGTTGCCGTCTAGCCCCATTATTTTTCACTTTAGCAGTGGAACCTTTTGATTCATTTATTAGAAATAACTGAAATATCAAAGGATTTCAAGTTAATGAGGGATACTATCCAAAAGTTCAGCTTTTTTCTGACGATATTCTACTAACATGCAGTGACATAAAAGGCTTTTTACATGAATGCCATAACTCTATTTGGAAAAATCTCAGGGCTCAGTTTTAATCAAAATAAAACCAAAACACTTTTAATCAATAAGAAAATAAATAGCAATTTGCAAACATGCAATACATTCAACTGGGAAAATGAAAGGATCGATTATCTAGGAATAAGTATTAAGATTAAGTGGAATGAGACTATTAAATTTAACTTCACTAAACTGGTAGCTATAATCAGTGATTTGACTAAAAAGTGGAACAAAATGTTTTTCACCATGGAAGACACTTACATTAATAAAAATGATTATTTTGCCCAAGATTTTATTTTACATGCAATCATTGATTTTACCTCCTCCTAAGAAATTCTTTAAACAAATAGATTCCCTATTACTAACTTTTCTATGTTTCCCAAAGAAACCAAGAATAGCCTATAAATGGCATGTTAGAGCCTGGGACAGTAATGGGATTGGCTTTACCAACATAGAATTATATTCCATATCTGGTTATTATTAACATAATACTACACTGGATTTCATCCATATATGCCTATAGCTGGAGACA
Organism: Protopterus annectens; assembly: GCF_019279795.1. Classification (NCBI taxonomy): domain Eukaryota; kingdom Metazoa; phylum Chordata; order Ceratodontiformes; family Protopteridae; genus Protopterus; species Protopterus annectens. The sequence continues at coordinate 234,842,189 of NC_056729.1, read as the reverse complement.
ACTATATGAAATACATATAACTTCCTCTGAGAACTCAGAAACCCAGTTTAAGGAAACCTTTGGAATTAACAAAACATTTTGGATACTCTGTGAATATTGCTTATATAATAAGAAATTTAGCTACTTCTCACATGGTATAAACCAAATATTTTATATTTTCAAAAATATAATCAACAACAATTATAGTTTAAAGAACACCTTTTTCATTACATTTCCCATAGCTTATACACCAGATTGTCTATATACCTTTAATATCAATAAGATGCGGAATCTTAAAGAGAATAATCTAAAGTTTTGACACTAGTTTATAGGCAATAAGAACAACCAGCCAATGAACTTTCTCTTAGTCAGATATAATGTCTGTCAAGATAATTGGCTCTGTATTCAATCTTCCAGATAGTTTGTTGAAAATAAAGTGAGAGTGTCAAAAAATCTGGAAACTGATATTATGCCAAGATTGATAGAACTATTCATATGGTGTAGTTCGATGAACATTGAACATAAATTAAGCATATCACCTGTATATAAAATCCTTTGAGAAGACTTAATGACTTTTGACCAAGCTTTTTGGAATTACTCCATAAAGATTAATGGTGAACCTTTATCTAACGATAATAAGAAACAATTATTAAATTCAATAAAAACACTTCATCATTTTATATTGGAGACTATATACCTGGAGATTTATTCATAGAAGCTTTTACACTCCACACAGAATTGACCTTATAACCAGGAGTAATGAAAGCAAATGCTGGAAGTGTGGTGATATTCTTGAAGCCAAGTGGGTTCATATGTTCATCGAATGTAGAACTCTCACACAATACTGGAGTGATTTTAGACATTTCACAAAAGCCCTGTGGTCTGATAACTGTCAAATTACTAGCTCTTTGATATTATTCAATGTCCCTACCCCAAGTGAAATTCCTAGACATCAGTTACCTGTTCTTCGGTTAATTCTAGCTATTGCTCAAATATTACATTGAACTGGAAAAATAAGCACAATCTTATGTTTACTGAGTTTATTTCAATAGCAAAATCTGTATATAAAAAAATGCAAACTATTTATCAGAGATCATCAAATGTAACACACAAAAGACTAGCTTGCCAAAAATTGGAGAGATTGTTAGATAAATATTGATTACCTTTCTTGGATAAAACAAATGTTTATCATGGATGTTCATATATAGTGTAAATAGTTATTATGTTTTATATTGTTTATTTTTAATACTTTATGTCCATGTTTATTAACAAATTTTAATAAAAATGTTTTTGGAAAAAAAATCACATAGATAATGTTAAACATCTCAAACTCAATCAATTTGTAGATTTGCTTAAGGAAGATCATGCCTACTCAACCAGGTCAATTTCTTTGAAAAGCCCACAGGGATTTTGACAAGGATGAGACTGTGTTTTCTATCAGTCTTAACCTTGGTAAAGCCTTTGACACCATTTCTCATGGGGTGTCACAAGCAAAATCTTTACTCTCATTTGATCTTCAAACTATCCACTGAATAATTAATTGCCTTATGGGCTGAACTCACAGAGTCTATATCAGCAGTATCTCGTCTAGACCAAAACATATTACTAAAGGCATCTGACAGAGTTTGCTGTTAGGTCTTTTCCTGTTTGATGATTGTTTTAGAGGAAAAATCAGGTTACCAATGCCTATGGACAACCAGGTATGTAGACAACTCTAGATTTGGTGCTATTATCTCTCTACCCTGTGATACCCAAATGTCTATTAATGTCTACACCTGGTGTGATTCTCATAGATACACCCTACATACTAACAAGTGCAGCATGGCTACATTTGGTAAGTCCCCATTTCCTTACTCTTTTCATATTGCTAGTGTTCCTCTTAAAAATGGAGCCCATTGTCATAAACTGAGGTACCCACATTGACAATGAGCTCATTTTCAACTGCCATGTTTAACCTGTGGTCAGAATGTCCTTCATATTTGTCATGACATCTCTTCTAGATCCATGGATGTCCTTGTCCACTCTTCTCTTATCAGATCCATTATTGAATACTTTCATTTACCTACTCAGCAAGACTGACTACATCACTTAATCAGGCACTGCAGCAGGGCTGAGTCTGAACATGGTCCAGATGGATTTATTTTATAGTCTAGTTAACAAATACAAATAAATAATAAATGAATAAACACAGTGTACTGTTTAGAAGTACTTTGCAGCTTTTTAAAGGCTCCAGTGATTCTTATCTATAAAATTCTCTAGCTTAAGTACTTAAGCTACCCCAGCAGACTAACATCTGTCTCTCTGTTCAGTCGCTTACATGGTCTTGAGTACCAGCCGTTGTCTATCAGTATGTGTTATGAAAAGCCTGTTACGTTTTGACCTACTTCACCTTCACAAATCAAACCGTTCAACTAATACCCAGTCCAAGAATGTAAATGCTGACTATGAAGCCAACAACTCCTGATTACATGATTGGATTCTTACTCGATGTCTCCTCCTCCTTTGGAATTGACTCCATCTACACATCAAAAAGAGCACCTCTGAGAATCTTTACAAAAAACCTTGACAACTAACCATAAGTTCATGCCTGATATTAATGCTTATGCTCTCCTATCCTGAGGGAGTTAGTCTATCTTTATCATTAAAAGGATGATGCACCTCTTAATAGCTGCCTGGTCTTAAGCTCAGTACAAACTTATGAACTTGTTTGTATTTTATTTTATTTCATTATTGTTATTATTATTTTCTTTTTTGCACACCTTTGCTTCACAGCCAGGTTTGGTTTCTAATATTAACACAAGATCAGTATTTGTATTGTTCAAATGTTTGTTATGTTTATACCACTATTCACCCAATACCATGTAACACTTCTTTCTTACTAACACCTATAATTTGCTTCAGTCAGTATTTATCTATTTCCTTTCACAAGTGACAGGACTCCAAAATCCGCATTTACAGATCAATAGATAATGCTCTCTTACACAGCTCCATTATGCTCTTCAGACTACAAGGAATACATATTCTTATGAACCTGAAATGCTGAAATATAAGCCCTTTGCATATCCTAATTCTTTAACTGATGTTTTCCTTTTCTAATATGTATCAGAACCAAAAGCACACTTCCCTGTAAGCTCTGTAAAATAAACATACATTCCCCATTCTCTCTTTGTAAATCCTCTCATCTGATTCATCTATCCTTAGATATTGCCCATAAAACATGGTTCTTTTTATGTCTTAACCATAGTATATTTCTACGTTTGTAAATACAATTCATGCTATTCACACTATCTTATTTTTTCATATTGTTTCATTTTTCTCATCACCATCCTTTTTCTTACTTTTGTTTCTCTTGTTCTGCCTGTTCTCCACTTACATCTATTGAATTTTTGAATGTCATCCAAACTACACCTCAACACATCATGTTTGTATTTTTTTATATTTAACACCTCTCTGTCTCTAGAAATTTAACCTCAACCCTTTTCCTGATAATTCTTGCTGTTTTTTTATCCTTTGATTCCACAAACTATGCTGGATGTAAGAGCAAGGTATTTCTTTCAAATAATTTATTTTGCTTGTTTGTTTCTTTTCTTTTTCAATATAGAGAGCATATCGTGAAGTGAAGGTTGTTTGACTGTTGAGTAACTGGCTATCTCTCTTGTTATTTAGGGTATAAGCACAGCCACTTAATGAGTAGCAATGGGTGCCATGCAGGCACAATCAAGTTGCTTCCGTCACAGCACAAATAACAGTAGCTGGAAGAGCTGACGTTTTTGTTGTTGACATTATTAGTACATTGGCTTTGAGCTGCTGCTGAAGCTGACTTTTTTTTTGTCACAGTAGATGGAGAACAGGGATTTAATGATTTTTCCTATGTGTGTGTGTGTGTGTGTGTGTGTGTGTGTGTGTGTGTGTGTGTGTGTGTGTGTGTGTGTGTGTGTGTGTGTTTATGTTTGTGTGTTTATGAGAGAGTGGGAGTTTTGTAATTAGCATATGCACAGAGAGACCAGAGGGATGGGAGCTTGCCCTCACATCAGGATTGTGTAAGGGGCTTGTCTTTCCAAAAAAAACAAAACAAAAAAAAAAGATTGTATTATGAGATGTGGCATTGTTTTATGTGTTGGTTTACTTTGCTTTGTGATCAAACATGGCTGCACAATGTCTTGCTGGTGTTTAATTTCATTTCAATCAAATTAATCAATGAAATCCAGTCATTGTGCATGTTTGTGATGTTGCAAAAATGCATGTATCTTTTTTTTTGTTGCATGCATGACTAGAGGACCTGTTGGCACTAGTCTCTTTATTATATAAATTAAAAGTATGTCCTATGTTTAATCTGCCTAGATGAGATATATAGAAGTTGAACAGTTTATTGCATAAGAAGGGTATAATAATTAACTGTGTAGTCTCTTTGCTTTAGGAGAAAAACTGTATCCAACATCTATTGTTGTTACCGACAAACATACAAAACTCTTATCTTCCATAAATAATATGTTAATTCACAAACTGTGTATGACTGTGTAATCTAGCTACTTATTTTTGGTCATTTTCTATATAAATATGATTAATTAGTTCATGGGAAACAAAGTATTAGGTAACTCTCTTTTCATCAGTGTAACAGAATTTAAATTCTGGCAAGAACGTCCAGAATATCCAGTAAAACTGATTTGTGATACCACCATTCCCCTAAAATTTGTTTAGGAATTGGAGGTAAAAAGAAGGTGCAGTCTGTAAACAAGCAAAAAAATAGTTGATGTATTTGAGTGGATGGATGAAAAGCATAATAGGAAAGGGTTGGAAGAGAGAAATGAAATTAAATAGTGAAAAGAACAGCAGAGCTAAATATGTGAGCGTACAGAAGGTCTAAATGTGTTGAGTACAGCAGGGAAGTCTGTAATATAAATAACAGCAGAAGGCATGCAAACAACACAGAGATAGGGTGGTAACACTGGATGAGGGGAAGCCATGCACCAGGCAATAATGCTGCATGCTCTATCACTCGCTGTGTTTGTTAACATTGATGGAATCTGTGTCCAGAATGCAAATATGGTATATGTTCAAATACATAGAAAATATGTACATTCTTTGTATGTGTTCATTTCTGAATACTACTGCAATAAAATGTAGCTGTTACAAATATGTTGCAATCATTGCTCTATCTTGGAGCAAAACCTTGACTGATAAGATGCCTGCAATTTTTGTATCATCTTAATTTACAGGCAGATGTTTCTCCTTCTGTATCAGCAGACCGTCTCTTGAATATTCCTACTCAGAGTGATTTTGCACTTAAGGATTTAAGACTTGCTATTCATTGTTTGGTGGAGGGAGCAGTTTCCAATCTTGTCAAGAATTTATTTATTGTGTATAAAGATGGAGACATTTCAGAGATATCACACTTCAGAAGTCATGGTGAAATTAGAAGTACAATTAACAATTCCATATTTACACATCATACTCGATAAGTTTTGCTCAGCAGAACAATAGTCTGACAGATCACATGGTACAAAATTCTAGCAGTGTAGGGTATATTACTAACATCTTTAATCTGAGACATCACAGAAGAGGAAATTCAACTTAATCACTGTGAAATTACTCTTCTAGGCAAAGTCACATATATTTTCTTCGACTAACTTGACAAAAAAAGCAACAGCATCAAACAACAATCAGAAATACATGCATTTTCCTTGCTGCCACTTTGCCAAGGATACTTAAGAAAATAGATGGATAGATAAACAGAAGGTCTCTATGACAACATTGGTTCCAAAAATACCTCAAATTTGTTGTTTTTCTTACTAATAAGAATAGCAAATGCACTACATTAGCAATTTTGTCTCTATGAGGACGTGGGACCAAATTCTGAAAATCTTTGTGTATAACGTTAAGTGAGTTTGCATGATGACCAGTCATGTGCAAGGTTTGTGTGATTCAGAAAGGCAGGCTCTGCAAGTCGAGAAGACCAAGCAGCATACTCAGGTGGATTATATACTAATAGCCATATGCTGACATGGTAATGAGTAATACTATTACAATGAGAACCTTGGGGTATGCTAATGAGGCAAAACAAAATGTTGCAGTGATTCATAAATGTAGAAGTTATGAGCAATGTGGATACCCTTGATGCATATTTGAACTTGGCTGAATGCTCATGTTCAGACTATGGGAATCACTAAAGAATATTATGGATTGCTGTCATGTTAGTGTCTATCTGTAAGAGATTCTTATTATTGCTTCTCTGACCAGCAATACATGGCATTATCCACAGAGGCATTGGGTAATTTGAGTATGGTTAATGTTTCATGGGCTCCACAAGACTGATACTGCTGACCAGTATCATGTAGATAGCGACACCATCCAAGAAATTATGGACATGTATAGCCTCATCTGTAACCTTGTGGTAGTCATGGTTTTCCTCTCAGTGGCTACTATGCAATGCATTGCTTTATGTATATTAGCCATATAAACCTTTCAGCAACTACTATGGACACAGGGGTTCTCTCATGCAGCTGCCTAGAGAATATCCCATTAGTTTCTCAGTGTCATGCATTATTATATGAGGAGACCATCTGTGGTTTGCATGTAGCACAGAGTGAGAGCCAACACAATGGGGGATTTCTATGATATAACCAATCTCACAGAGGTACTGGGGTCTATAGACTTTACTCATATTGAAATAAAGGCCCCACTTGGTAAACTGGGAAGGGGGTACATGAACAGCAAAAGGTATCAGTCCATCAGCTGACAGGTGGCCTTCAACGCAAAGGGTATCATCTATAATTTATATGTGGTGTGCAGGTCACCCAAGCAGTTATCATGATGACCACATATGGCATACCTGTGACTTGTAACAACATTTTGCAAGGGATGACTTCCCCAGGGTCATCTCGTTGGAGATGCTGGATATGCCCTGGAACCCATCTTCATGACCCTCATAGGAAACTGACATAATCAACCTGACCAGAGATACAACCATGCCCATTCATAAACACAGAACATTACTGAGTGAGTGTTTGGCTGCTCAAGGCATATTTTCACTCTCTGGATTCATTCAGTGGTGCCATATAATATGACTGTGACAGATGTGCAAAAGTACTGTCAGTGTGTGCAGTGTTACACAATTTCATACTTATGAAGAAGTTACACCAAGATGGACACTTGCAGGAGCAGCACTCTGTCACAAGCACACTAGGCAATGAAGGCTGACAGTGGAGGAGCCAGCAACAGTGGAAGACGATGCCATATGGAGGCAGGTGCAGTATGCCATGGCATTAGCAAAGAATCAGCAGAATTCACATTTGCTTTGGCTAATGATAACACAGAGAAAAGTAGATACACTACATTAAAAGGGATGCATGCAAAACCAGCAATAGCTGTGCCTGCTCATTCACAAGCAGACCGTTGTGTGCATCAGACATAGGCAAGACAACCCTAGTAATGATGCACAAAGGAAAAACAGGGCACAGTTATCATTATTTGCACAAATAAGAAAGAGAGAACAGGACTGGATGTCTTTTAAACAGAAATATGTGAGTGCTGAAGGCTAGGACACACCTACAGCAATAGTTGCAGCACTGTGGCCCAATGTACTAGACAGGTCCAGGCCATGCATAGCAGTGGTTTCAGCATCCAATGCATGCCTCCACCCATGAGAGCAGCTCTACCAGGAGACACACTGAATGTATCAAAACCCTGACTAGTTACTGGTATGCTACGTGTCCATGAGCAATACCTGGTGTGAAGTGTGACAGTGTCAAAACTGCAATTTTATGGGGCTATCCTCTCCTGGAATTAGACACTTCCACAACAGATGTAGCCATGGAAGTGCTAGCAGTGTAGAAGCTGCATGTTCGATATACACAGCCATGATGAATACTGTCTTTTGATAAACAGCTAAATGGCATTATGGATGGCCACTCAGCTATGGCAGATGAGCCTGAGAGGCCATGGCATTTTCAAATATGTGATGGTGTATATTCAATCAAACATAGGGGGTATGCTCACCTTCACTAATGCTGTCATGGCTGTGATGCATCTAGCCTATGTATCCACAAAGGTTCTACACATACACTCGACAGGGACTACTGACACACTAGCATCATGGGGAGAATAGTACCCATGTCTCCACTAAGCACAATTACCCATTCTCCCCTCTTTGTCCCTTTCTACCTATATGCCATCTAGGAGGCACCACACTTTTCTAACTGTTAGTGTTCCCATTAACCTGACCTCCCTGTATGATGTGTTTAACTTGGACATACACAGGAATAGACACTGTGCCCATAGTCTATGTTGGGGATGAAGAGGTTACATTCCCTGTTTCCATCACACACTTTGTACACCCTGACTGTGTCAACTCATCCCTGCCATCTTTATCAGGGGTAGTAGATCCTCCAACATCAGCCAGGGGAAGTTCCATACTGTTGGTGATTGATAAAGAATCACTTGTGAATATAACAAATCACAATATTTTCTGTAAGTATGACCCAGCACAAGAAGAATATATATATATATATATATATATATATATATATATATATATATATATATATATATATATATATATATATATATATGACATGTGCCTACTAATATGAATGCCTACTCTGTTAGTAAAGTGCCCACTTTCAGGAGGAAATGTTGAGGTACCAGTATCCATGATATTTTTGAATTTGCCGCGTTGTCTTTAATTTCAGCTTTTGCAAAGCACCAGGTCATCTCTGTTTTGAAAGATTAAGTCCAGGTTTGTAAATTCTGTCATGACTGTTTGAATCAGTAGCTCATTAATTCCTCCCTTTGGCACTATGTTAGTTTCTATCATTAAGCCATGATGTGATACTGTTCTAACGAAAGTTCACTCATTCTGTAGACATTAGTACAACGGTGGGACTTTACAGCTACAGAGTCACTTGTGTTTGGTGCACTAATGTTGTTGTTGTGTCTTTCGGCTTTTCCCGGTTAGGGGTCGCCACAGCGGAACTCCGGTCCGCTAATGATTGGCAGTTGATTTTTACGTACCGAGTTGCCAGCTCTGCCGCACAACCTTCCACGAAGGTATGCCCATTCACGCATGTCTCCACCCAGAAGATGCTTTAGCTGAGAATCGAACTGGACAGCGTCTTATTGTGAGGCGACAATGCTATTATTTTGTTTGTTTTGCTAATGCAAATTTTCAACAATAACTTATGTCTTGTTCTTGACAAAAAATTCTTGTATACATAGTCATTTAATATTTCATGTGAGTAATCTTTTATTAGACAAAATTGCCATAGTTGTTGAACAAACAGAAAGTCTTGGAGCCAGTTATAGTGCAAGCGTAATAACAGCACAGCCTCTGTGCATCACTTGAGTTCATCTGCATATGGGAATTTCCTGATTATTGGTCCTGCGGTATGCATATGATCTGCAAGCATACCGCTCATCCTCTTAGAGCAAGAAATCTGGACAAAGCCATAAATAAAAGTGGGACAAAGGCCCAAAAATAGAGACACATTTTAAATATTGCTCTTACAAACTTAGAAAGTTGATGGAATGACAGGTTTTATAGTAGCATCAATTTTTTGAATGGTATGAAGTCTGAAACACAAATGTCTGTCATTATTTTTTTACTTCAGTCTTTCATGATTTGCCACTAAGTTGCCGGAAAAACCACAATTTTATGAAAAACAGAACAAAAATATGAGGCAAATGTCTGGACATTGTGCTAAAATTTGTACAGTTGAGAGGTATGTAGATATTTGTAATTTTCCTTATTTGATAAAGATAGTGTGTGTGTTGGGGGTTGTGCACTGCACTTTTCTTTAATATCCAGCTCAAACGCATTTATTTTCCTGCACAGAGCCATAATTATTGTGTGGCTTTCTTTCACATCCATGTTACTACTAGAAAAAACAAAATGTTGTCTATGCAGACCTGTGTTGACAATGTAATCTTTTGTTTTTTTTAAAATTACATCCTTATTTCAATAACTGTCAGTCAAAAAAGATAAATGGTTACAGTAACCACCTCTAGAGACCCTTGAACGCAAGAAAATAAAAGTTAAGATTTCTCTCAGCAATTTTTATTCTAGCATCTGATTATTTTAACCCAGCATACTACATGATATATTTAGGATTCTGCCAGCAAACTTGATTCCAACCCCTGATTCATCTAACCTAGCACTTTACATCATATATTCAGGATATAGATTTTTTAAGAAGGATGGTGATAGACAGCCTTGTTGTACCCCTTTCACAATCACAAAATAGTCAATTGTTATTTATACAACGACCCCCCATTAACATTCCAAAACATGCACACTGATTGGTCAGCGTGCACGTTGTAACTCAGAGTTATAGTAATGGAAAATGGTCTGGTCGCCCGGACTTTTTCCATTAGTATAACTCTTTTTTTTTTTTTACAGCAACGGAGAACACAAGATCTCCATTGCTTTTTGCAACCTGTCTCGCTATGTTAAACTCAAGGGAGCATCTCTGTTGCTTTTTTTTAAAGCTGTCTCGCTATGTTAAACCCATTTAACATAGCGAGACACTTTAAAAAGCAACGGTGATATTGCTTTTTCCGTTGCTTTTTTCAAAACTGTCTCGCTATATTAAATGGGTTTAACATAGTGAGACAGCTTTAAAAAAAGCAATGGAGATTCTCCGTTGCTTTTTTTTAAAGCTGTCTTGCTATGTTAAACTCCTTTAACATAGTGAGACAGTTTGTAAAAAGCAACGGAGATCTTGCTTTCTCCATTGCTTTTGCCCACAGCTCTGATGTACTGCGTAAGTATACGCATGCGCAGTACAGCAGAACAGCCGCAGAATACCAGACAGCTGCAGAAGGGCAGCAAGGAGGCATTATACAATGCCATTATTTAAGAAAATTAATTATTTATTTTCTTAAATAATGTCATTGTATAATAGCAATAACCCACTTCTGGGTGTGGGTAACGCTGGATTTACCCACAGTTGTCTTTGTTTGGCCACTTGGGCTTTGCCCTCGTGACCAAACCACACCAAACCCACACCCAGGCGTGGGTTATTGCTATAGTTTTCAATTCCTGTTGATTCTCATTTTGCATTAAGATTCAACAGGAGGCAAATAAAGTGACCTGGTGTGCTTATTTCCATAAGAACATGCTGTGGTTTGCTATGGCCTACAGAGTCAAAGGCTTTAGTTCAGTCAGTAAAGCAGATGTCAATATTTTTTTAGCGCACTAGTGTCTCTGGCCCTTCTAAAACCAGATATTACTTCAGGTTTCCACCCCTATATTGCTGAAGTCTAGCTTGCAGAATCTGGGCATTACACTACTAGCATGTTAATAAATGCAACTCTGTGATAATAATATACATTCACGTTTCCCTGCTACTTTCTGAAAGTCTGCATTTTATTTGAAATATTTTCTTATCTCTTATGCCTTCTGCTCTCCTTCCTTACTTAGCCACTTCTAAAGCCTTCACTGGCAGCCATGTTGCCTTCTTAATCTTCTTCCTGTTTAGAATATTTTTATGTCACCTCCTTAGACAATATCCCAAACTTCTGTCCATAGTTTTTTCAGGTACTCTGTCCTCCAGCTCTAATTCTTTAAATCTAATTGTTACCTCCGATACATATTCACTTGGAATATTATTTGAGCTCATGTCTCACTGGACTAGATGCTTTTCTTGTTGCACTTAATTTCATTCTAAACATCACAATAATAAGGTGATGGTCTGAGCCACAGTCCTCTCCAAGTCTTGCTTTCACTGACTCTAGAGACCTTTTACATCCCTACCAAAAACATAAACAGTTATCCAAATTTGGTATTGACCATGTGGTGTTAGCCAAGTGTAAAGCTGTCTCACATATTGTTGAATGAGAGTGTTTGCTTTGACCAGTAAATTAGCTTGGCAGAATTCTACTAGTCTATATCCTGCTTAATTTCATACCCAGGCATGTAGGCCTACTTGATAATTCAGTTGTACTTTGACTGCCAAACAGCATTCCAAACAATCATGATTAATGAAACATCCTTTTTGGAATGATTTCCAAAATTGCTTCAGATCCTCATAAAACTTATTGAATTCCTACTATTCAGCATCTGAAGTCAGAGCATAAACATGTATCACAGCAATGTTGAATGTCTTGCTTTGTTGTCTGACTGGGATCAAACAAACTCATTTGACTGTATTCATACTAACCCAAATGACACTACCTTGAGGGTAGTTTGATAGTATGCTCTGGCATTTAACAACTATTGACTGAATATTAACCAAATAATTTAATCTGAAATGCTTTTATGCTAGTATGATATGTACACTTAGTACTTCTTTACTCTGTTTAATACTGATAATAATTGTTTTGAGGGATGTATGTTAACATTCGCAACATTAGCAAATTGACCACAAGTTTAAATAATACACTAATCATATTGCATTCGCTTAAAATTTGTGTAAATTAGCAACATAATATTAGTAGTAGTAATAATAATAATAATAATAATAATAATAAACAATTATTATTATTATTGTTATTATTATTATTAGAAGAAGAAGAAGAAATACATGCATTTCAATAGAAAATGGAATGTGAGATATTTTTATCCTAACTAATGAAGTAGGATATAGGACTATAACTGTGGAAATATATCATTTAAATATCATGCAATATAAGCAGCAATACACATATTAAAAACACATGCTGGGAAATATTGTTGAACCGTGTGTTTAAAGTAAATTCCTTTACTTTACTAAGACAACAGCTGGGTTTTAAAAAAGCCTGTTAAATATATTTTGATAAAACAAATGCATGTGCAATGTTGCCTTCAGATGCTTGCTGGTAGCTATATTAAACAGAACGTAAAAATGGTCCAGTTAGGCATGGACAGAAATAATCTGACAGCTTCTTCAATGTTTTCTGTGGTTCACAGATGTATTCAGTATTTACATTTTGTACCTTCATCATGGCATCTGTAATGTACATGATTAAAAAAAAAAAAAAAAAAAAACGTACTTTCCATATTCGTACGTTTATTTTGAGAAGCTTTTTTTCCATAACACAATCAGAAGCCAAAATAACTTTCATTGTCTCTCTTTCTTTGTGTCTTTCCAGAAATGTGATCTCTACTGAACCTTTGCATGCCATAAAGTATATTTCATTACCAGGCACTCTTCAGTCCCATGATACAGTTTGAACTCTGACTGTGGGCTACACTTTTCTCAAAAAGCTATCAGATCTGTATTGCATGAAATTGCTTTTATATTTCAAATCTGAACTTGTATAAGGAAGTTATGCTGTGGATAGAGGAAAGGGCACAGACAGATTCATTACTTAATTTTTTTAGAAACATCTTGTATTCTGTATCAAGAAATAACATGCATAGATCTTATCTCACAAATTGCACTCAGCTGTACAAGTAATACATATCTAGGAACTAAAACACATAATAGTGTCAGTCAGATCAGCTGATTAAATCTAACTGCAAAATTCTCATGTGATAGAAGCAGTAAAAACTGTTTACCAAGCACAGTTTGATGAGCAAAGCAGAGATGACTAAAACTGTATTATAAAAAAAAAGAAAGAACCGATGTTTGTGTAACAGTACATGGGGTTTTAAAAAGGTTATCCTTGCCATCATTTAATGAAATATTATGACACAATGCTTGATATATTCTGATGGAATGAATCGCATTTCATTGCTTGTATACTTTTATTTTTAGGACAATAAAATATATTGGCAGTTGTCATGTCATCTTACCTAATCTAGTAGAATTCACTTTATAAATCTCTAATAACATTTGCTCAAATTTCATATCTTGATTTAGATAATATTTCATGAATGGATTGTTAGGCATAATGCTTTAATCATTTATTTATTGCCATAATAGCAATCAGTCTTTTATTAATTAAATCTGCCAGACTATACAAAGAAACTGTGCCCAAATTGCAATCTCAGATTTAATAATCATCACTCGGGCTTAAGGAAGTATTGTCCTTGAGTTTTGTACAAGTGCTAAATTAATATTTATATGCTACTGATTTATGTGCACAGACACTCACACATTTTAACTGTTGTGGTGCCTACTGCAGAATTTATTATGCCTGAAAGGCTGACTTTTCTTTGTATTCTTTTGCTGTCTTAGACCAGTTTTAGCTGTTGAAGATCACACTTCTTTCAATTCATATTTATTTTGTCTTTCTTTGACATTTGTTTACCAGGATAGTTCGACTGGACACATGCCCATTTTCAGTGGAGGCCCGGGGGAAAGCCCCAATAGATACGAAAGAGAACACAATAAAACATATGATAAATAACTCATACAGCAGTTGTAAGTACAAAGGAATGCAAAATATACATAAAAAAGATAGTTGAAAATATGTTACTTGTAAAGCATTTGCAAGGAATGGATGATACATAATGTGCTTAGAGTGATGTAAATATGGTTTACATTATCCACGTAGATTTTTCAATTTATAGTATACAATATATACTGTATAAGGTATTGTTGAGGAGTGCAGGAGTGAAAGAGAAAAATTAGGATGAGTGTAAATGGCTTAGACAGAGAATCTGGAGAGAGAATGTGGGATATAGCTATTGGTGAAGTAATAGGTGGGATGAGTTAAGAAAATATCAGGTAGAGAGAATAAAAGTCTACAGAGTGGTAGTAGAGGTACACATAAGAAGCCTATTGTGTGGGAGGGATGTTAATCAGCCAGGAGGTAGACAAGAGCACAGCCAAGAGTTAGATAGGTACGACTTGAGAAGTATTTTGAACTTTGAGGGATTAACAGTAGTTAGGATGTGCAGGGGGTTGAGTTCCAAGGCTTGGTGATCTCATTGGAGTAGAGAAAATTTCCAGAACAATTATTAGCTTTTGTGACTTCTGATAGAAATTTTTCAGAAGATTTCAGGTGTCTTTATTAAATTGAGGTTGCAGTAGATTATGGAGAGCTAGGCATTTGTCAGGTTGGTATACTGTGCCATGGGCCATTGTGAGTTGGGTACCTGGGTCTATATTATATTTGCGAACACTTAGGTTGTCAAATACAACATAATCGATACCTATCAGTGAATGCACAAGTCAGCAAAAGCTCACAATGCAGAAAAACACATCACTGAATACTTTTACTTGGCCAACACCGTTCCACCCACTAATGAAAACAAAACGCACTTCCCACTACACCGCTAGCTACATACTACCCACCTAAACAAAATAAATAAACCACATACATACACTAACATAAACCCTACTTCTAAACATTACTTTCTATGCACTTACCTTAACCCGCACCCTAACCCTAAGGTCCATAACTATCGCACACTTACCTTAATAAGCTATACCCAAACAAAACAAATAATCCATACACATACACTTAACTAAACCCTACTTCTAACCCTTACATACATTGCTATCTATGCACTTACCTTAACCCGCACCCTAATCCTAAGGTCCGTAACTATCGCACACTTACCTTATGGAGCTTCACCGCAGAAGGGCCGACTATGCCAAATCGGGATTTCACATTTCGCGGTTTCCAGCATTTGATGTACTGGTGGTTCACTCATTAGGTGTCGATCATGCCTTATTCGACAACCTAAGCGTTCGTGAATATAATATAGACCCGGGTGACTATAAGGAGGTTGGGTAACTTAAGCCAGTTTAGTTGGCATATAACAGTGCAGTGGTGGGATCTATACAGGGAGTTGGTAGCAACTTTGGCAGTCTTATTGAGGAAGGTGTCTAGCTGTGTTAGGTCTATTTTCTTCAGGTTGGTGAAGATAGGAGAGGCATAGAGAAGAGTAGAGTGTAGGTGAGTCCTGGCAATAGATTGTCTTGTGAATAAGGTTTAATTCTATAAAGAGAACCTAATTTTATAAAAACTTTTTTTATGATTACAGACAAATGTTTATCAAATTTCATGTTATTATCAATTGTGACACTGAGTAGCTTAGTATGTGATACAGGTTCCATCTTGGTATTATTAGATGACTATATTAGAAAAGGGAACAGGAGGTCAGAGGTTCTAATTGAAAAAAACATTAGTTTAGTTTTATTGGGATTAAGAATTAACTGGGAGTCAGAGAGCCAAGATTCTACCACTGAGAAGGAAACCTGTGTTATTTCTTGGAGTTTAGAGAACGAGGGGGCTTTACAGATAAGTGCAGAGTCATCTGCATCCTGCATAATTGTGGTGAGGTGGATAGCAGTATGGAGCTTATTGGTGAAGATGTTAAATAGGACTGGGACTAGGACTGAGTCCTCTGGCATGCCTAATCTAACAGGTAGCAGAGAGGAGAAATCATGTTGCCATTTTACCACTTGTTGTCAGTCAGATAAGTAGTCATGGAACCATGCAAGGGCAGAATGTCTTGGATTAAGAGATAAGAGTTCATTGAGGAGTTTTTGATGGGAGCTGGTATCAAATGCTTTGAACATGTCTAAGAATATGGAGCAGACTAGTTGATCATTATTTCTGAATTGGTTAATAGTGTTTGTGGTATTTAGGAGAGCTGTAGTGGTATTTTGGTTGGATCGGAAACCATGCTGGGAATTCATTAGAAGGTTATTGGATAGTAAATAATTCATGAGCTGGGAATGGATACATTTTTTTTAAACTTTGGACAGAGGAGATAAAATTGCAAATGGCAAGGTCTGTATAAGTCCATCCTTTATGTAGTGGTATGATATAGGATAAATTCCAGTTTTAGCAAAGTTAGTGTTCTACTATGGAGCGATTGATCAAACTAGAGACTGGATAGGAGATAGCGTTAGCAGCTAACTTGAGATATTCAGAAGGCAGATAATCAGCAGTGAAGGAAGTAGGTTTAAGTTTGTTGAGCAATTGTTTTATGGTGCTGGTTTATATGAGGTTGAAAGAGAAGGCATTGGATGTTTCCTTCAGACATATGGGAATGGTTATAGGTGTATCGCTGTTAGTTTTGGTTAGAGTTAATATGGTGTTTGTGAAGTAAGAATTCAGCTGGGTGGCTATACTGTGTATAGCATTTTCAGTGGTAGATGTTGGGTTTCTGGATTGACCTGGCAGTAGCAGTTGATTTATAGTAGCCCAAAACTTGGGGGAATGGAATTGTATTGGTATTTTTTGGGGGGTGCAATGTAATAGGAATTTTTGTTGTTTTTGACCTGTTCTTGGCTTTATTTCTTAGTTAATCTAGGGTGGCTTGTTTTTTATTGGACTTATATTCTATCCAAGCTTTATCTCTGGTTTTAGATAACAGCTGGTTTCTTTTGTTAGCCAGGGAGCATAGTTTGTCTTCACTCTAGTAGTTATAGGAGGCACTTGGCTGTTCAATATGTCTAGGAATGTATTATTAAAGTATGAAATGGCATTATCCAGTGAGAGTGATGTTAGTGGTGCCCAGTCACATTGCTGTAGGGTTGATAAGAATGTTTGAGGCAAGACATTTTTTTCTTTTACATGTTTGCCTATATGTAGTATTTTTTGTGGGAGTGCAGACATTGTCTGAAAAGGTAGGTGGGTAGATGGTCCCTAATGTTATCCGGGTGGCAACCTGACTGGTAGGCAAGTGATGGTGTATTAGTTAAAATCCAGTCCAGTATTGATTGTTTGTTATTTTTTTGTCAACTCTAGTTGGAGAGTGCATTAACTGGGAAAATCCATACAGGTTTATGAAATGTTTGGAGTTATCTGAGGTGCAAGTTAGCCAGTCCATGTTAAAGTCACCTATTGCTATGGGTTCCTGAGAAACTGTTAAGGATGACCAGTGGAGGAAGTCCTCGACTATGGTGGGGTTGTTCCTAGGAGGGATGTAAATTGCTATAATAGTTATGTATTTATTGGGATTTATTTCAAGCATAGTAAATAGTAACTCAGCATTACTGAGTTTTGGAGGGTTTGGTTCTAGGCATTCAAGTTTGAGTGTGTTTTTATAAATAATAGCTATACCTCCACCATGTTTGTTTAATTTGTCTAGTGTACGGATGGTGTAGCCCTGGGTAAGAATTTCATTGTTGTTTATCTCAGGCTTTAGCCAGGTTTCAATTAAAACTGCAATATCAGGGGAGTGTAGTGAGAGAGATGCATGAAATGTGTGCATTTTACTTGCTGGGTTCCTGAGATTCATGTTTAGTAGTAAAAGGTCTGATTTAATGTGGACATTTAGCAGGGGTGGTGTGCTTGTTCCTTGTAGATTAATTTTGGGACCTGGGTTTGGGTGGATATCACCACTAAGTTTGAGGTATGATCTTAAATGTAGTAATGGGTTTGGGTGCATAAGTATTAGTTTACTATATTTGCAGAGCAGCTGAGGTATCATATGTTGATGTGCGTGTCTATATCAGAAAAATGCTGTTTTGTGGTGTTAAAGAGGTTTATAGGTATATTGAAGTGTATGACTTTAGTATGGAATGTTGAGGAAAATGAGACGTTATGGGAGGTGTAGACTGTAAGTAGGTTATGTTGATAGGATGCTAGAATAGAGGACAGGATGAGAAGAATTAGAAGAGAAGTATGGAAGAGCAACATTGAGGAAATTGGGATGGTGACAGCTGTAATCTGTTTATGGGGTTAGGCTAGGTGGGGGGGGGGGGTAAAGTCCTGGTTGGCTATGTTAGTGTTTCAAGTAATAAGAAAGATTTGGATTGAGATGAGGTGAGATTGTATAGTGGCAGATTTGCCTGAACGAGTTAGGGGGAGGAGTAGTGAGGAGGGAGGTAATTAGAGAGGAGATAATGAGGAGGGAGGTACTTAGTGGGTAGGGTGTGGTTTAGTATGTGGTGAGGGTAGTAACTGGTGAATGTTTGGTGATGGGAGTGCTTAGGTCAAAATAAGTTTATGAATAGTGGGGTTGAGTGGGAAATGGGGTTATGGTAGAGGATCAGAGTCAGCTTGAGCAGAGCAGTGTGAACAGAGTAGGCTAGACCCTCATGACAGCAGTTCAGCAGGCCACCAAAAAAACCTTAAGCACTTAATTTTCTCTTTTAAAATATAGGGAAAAAATGAGCTATGGGAAACAGTAAAGTGTATAGGGTACAATTATCTGGGTACAGCTGTTAAAAAATTAAGAAAGTCATAAGACAGGGGTCAGAAAACCAGACAAAAGTTATTTTGGCAGTGATAATTGATGCAAAAATTAAATATATATTAACATGCAGTATGCAAATTTGAAGACAGCCTAAGGCCAGAAATATCAAGTGAATAGAAGGTGTGGGGAAAGCTAGAGATAGCACGAGGTAGCTATTAGGAAGTGACTGACAGCTACACTAAGAGGGAAAGGTAGACAGAAGTTCAGCAAAGAATATGGGACCATAAAGTGGGCACATAGGGATTGGAAAGAGTGGTTGTTAGTCCCGGTGATGTGCTATAGTTAATTACAGGACACAAAATAATGCAGTTCTAATGTCAAATATATAAAAATATACATACTGTAAGTTTTTATGCAGATGCTGGTCCCTGATGTGTCAGCATTAAGAAAGCTGTTATGTTGGTATGGTTTAGGTTGCTGAGACAGGGAAGATGAGTTTGAGTGAAGGAAATGGTGGGCTTAGTACCTAGGAGTAAACGGGAGAGCAGGGAGATAAGCAGAGTTAAAATATATTAGAAATATATTACAAATGCCATAAAACTTATAATGAAATGCAGTTAGAAAGAGGAGTAATAGACTTGGTGGGGAGGGTATAATACAGGTAGAGTAGAGAAGATGTGAACAGATACCATAGTAATAGCAGACACAGTAAGATAAGGGTGAAAGCAGTAAGTTAAATAGGAGTACATTAAGATATAAGAGAGTTGTAAAGTTAGAAAGTGGATAGAAAATATGGTAACAGATGATCGAAAAGCATGAATGATACGCGTTAAAGTACCATTGATTGTGAGTTTCTTTTCTTTCCTCCTCTTTTTTTTCTTTTATTTCCTTTCCTTTTCTTTTCTTTTCTTTTCTTTATTTCTTTCTTACCTTCCCTCCTTCTGTAATTGTACTTAACTTTCAGAACCTTTTCTAACAACTGCAGCATTTGATACTGACTTTTCACATCTTCAAAAACTCATTTCACAGATTGACATTTTGGTGAAATTAAAAAAACAAAATAATAAGTGACAGTCAGATTTCATGTTCTCTTAATCTTTTATTGTACTTCAGTTATGAGTCAAAGTCAAGATTACATGGCCTAGACAATATCAAAAGATCAAAAGGTGCTTAGAGCTGTTTTGGGTATCTGTGTCAGTTATGTCTCTGCAGCTAAAGCTTATCACTTCCAAATAAATAGCTAAATCAAAGTAGCAATTAGAACTATTGACTATGTCTTTGTTATTCCATGTTTACCTGTGTGCTTGTCTGTCTGTCTTTCTCAAACATTTCTATATATCTTTTAGGAACTTCATTTTGACCTCTAATTTACAATCAGCAAATTATTTGTGCTGTTAAAGTAAATATATTAGATAACATAAGTCTTTTTTATGTCATGCACATAACTTCTGTACTGTAGGATTCATCAACTATTCCTTCATCTTCATCTGCACATCAGAGATACACCGAATGAACTTTACCTTGTCAATGGCCTACATAAACTCACCCATGGCACTAAGCTCCTTTATATGCATATAACTAGATCATCATCAGAACTGTTTTTCTGCTCATGTTTAAAGTGATGATAAGAGGTACTGTCAGCCATGCCAGGAGAAGTAGGACAGTGGATGTGTAACATATGCCAGCACCACTAGCTAGAATTTAATAAATAATTATATGTTATTTGAATATCAAACTGATTTGTACAGATGCTGGTGTTGCAAATGTATTTGTAAATTATCTTGTGTTAAAATGTATCAACTGTATGCCCTGCTGGAAAGAAAATAAATGTATATGCATTATTGTAACTGCTTAAATTAATATTCCACATGTCTGAAACTCTGGTGTTTATTGTAAATAGATATTTAGTATTTTTGTGTTGTTTTATTATTTATTATTAAATATATTTAAACTTCTCATTGTGACTGGTCCTTTTAGAAAAAATATTTTATGTTTTGGGAGTATTTGCATATATTTGTTTGGTGATAACCCTGGCCACTCCTAAAAACCTTGTTGTTTGGTCAACATTACCATTAGTATTAATATTAATTTCATTCAGTATAATTGCGTACCCTTGCAAAAGCCTTAGGTAGCTGGCTTTGTAGTGTCTAGTGGCTGTGATAAATACAGTATAGTCTGGGCAGAAGAGGGCATAGTTAGTAAAGTAAGTGTGTGTGGGTCTGTGTGTGTGTGTGTGTGTGTGTGTGTGTGTGTGTGTGTGTGTGTGTGTGTGTGTGTGTGTGTGTGTGTGTGTGTGTGTGTGTGTGTGTGTGTGTGTGTGTGTGTGTGGGTCTGTGTGTGTGTGTGTGTGTGTGTGTGTGTGTGTGTGTAGCTGTGTGTATGCAAATCAAATTTCAAAGTGTGTGTCAGCCACTTGGAGCAGGGATACAAAGCAGTGGTTTCACAGAGAGAGTGGTGGAAGACATGGCATGGGCACTCAGCTTACTAGGGACCTGGAAGGAGACAGAGAAACCCAGACCCTGGGCTGAGTGTGTTCCCTTTGTGATCTTAATGGAAAATGTGCTTGATGCAGAGAGGTCTGCATCTGGAAATACCGAGTGTATCCATTTGTATTCCAAGTGAACATCATTCTCCAGTGTCATTGGTGAGGACTGAGGCTCCTTAATTACTGGCCCAGAGTGAGAATGTCACATTTAGTATCATCTTCAAGTTAGATCATTGCTAACCTACTAGATGTCTGCTATGGTCACAGAATTTGTGTCAGTTATTAATTCAGTTGCATTAACCTCATCTGCAGTCAATGCCATGTGAACTATTGTCACTTGTTATCCAAGAAAGCTATAATAATGATACTATTTCATAGGATGATAAGACATTACTATGCTAATGGCCCTAGGACCCTTACAAGCCTAACTAAGTTCTTATTACCATGATCAGCACCTAATGCCCCTGTCCTAAAAGGACACACGTGGAACCCTGGGTGAATTTACAGTCACCCATCCAATCATCCAGATTGTGTTTGAAGAGGACCAATGAGATGCTCTGTTTGACATGAAGTGGGAGTCTGTTACAAAGGTGGGGTAACCTCTGTGAGACAAATCTTCCCTCCAGCAGGTTTTATTAATGTCAAATACAAGGTTAAGGTCTTTAGAACGAGTAACCCATATACCATTTGACTTACGGATATGCAGCAGTTCCAATAAAGTAGAGTCAGAGATTGCCTTGTATGCAAGCCAAGGATCACCATTGAGTAGTCTGTATGAAACAGAATAAAGTGTCAGTGATTTCAGATGATCCCCATATGACAGATGCTGATGACCTTGAATTTTCCTTGTGAGGAACTTTTATGGTTTCTCCAATTGCTGCAGATGCTTGGAAAAGTACATACCATAAGGGGCAGCATACTCAATTATTGGCCTGATGAGGGAAGAGTACAGGGAAGTTATAACTTCTTTTTTTCTGGAGACAATGCCCATACTTATGAGCTGAGCTATATAGAATGCCCTTGTAACCATTGGAAAGACATGATGGCCAAAGGTAAGGCTTCTTTCAACCTGTGTGCCCAGATTTCTTGCCAGTGAGTGCGTACTTAAGGTGTTGCTATTATTTTGGTAGTTAGCAGGAATATTGCTTTTACCAAAAGGAATGATAATACATTTTTTGCATTGAGTTTAAGGCCGTGACTTTTGCACCAATCATTTGTTTGTGTAAGACCCTCTTGTAGGATGTTGACATCATTTGGAGATTCTATAACCACTCCCAATTTGCAGTCATCAGCAAACTTTGTCAGCCACAGACATTTAGTTTTTACTTGTACTTTACAGAAATAGATTCAAAACAGTAGAGGTTCCAAGATTGATCCCTGTGGAACACCACTGGTTGCAGGTCTGTTGTTGAAGGTGGATTCCCCTATTTTGACTATATGAATTCTACCAGTGAGCCAGTTAGTGAACCATCTAATTATATAGGGGTTGATGCCAATTTAGGTGAGTTTTGTCAGTCAATAATGCCTGAGTGGTGGATAGTGTCAAATGCCTTGGCTAAGTTCAGGTAGGCTCTATGCACAGATTTCTCTCCTTCCAGGGCCTTGGTGACTGTCTTAAAGAAGTCTAACAGGTTTAACAGGCACAATCTCTCTTTGACAAATCCAAAATGAGTAGGGTAAAGTGTTTGGTGATTACCTGTATTTTTGTTGATAAGGTCCATGATGACTTGCTCCATGGCCTTGCAGATAAGGCTAGTCAGGCTAATAGGTCTATTGTTCCCAGGGTCAGTGGAAGCACCACCTTTGTGCAAGGGAATAACAGTGGCTGTTTTCCATTCAGTTGGTATGAAGCTGGTGATTAGACTATGAAAACAGTACCCAATTGTTTGCTAATTCATGTTGGAGCCCATGTAAGACACAGCCCGGGATGTTATTGAGTACCATAGATGCTGTGTTTTTGGCCTTAGAGAGGGCATTTATGACCTGCTCTTTAGAGATACAAGTTAGGGGACTGGTGGTAAAGATGTCATGGGGTATGTTTGGGGAGGGCAGGGTAGTGAAGTTTTCACAGAAGCTGTTGGAAAACAGGTTAGCTATGTCCACAAGCTCAGTATATGTGGTATCATTAACTACCTGTTTGACACAAATCTGGGTCTTTCCTTTTAGGTTACGGATGTAACTATAGAATGCCTTATGGTTGTTCTTTGTTGAGGAAGCTAATTTGAACTTGTAGTTTGCTTTGGAGGACTGCACAAGAAGTCTTATTTGCTTGCTTAAGCTGAGGAGAGGAGGGAGTGTTTCCAACTTGGAAGCTCTCGCTGCCTCTTACTCTTAGACAGCAATTTCTTCCTCTTATTTTAAAGCCTGTTAATGGCAGTTGTCCACCAGTTAGGTTTCCTCTTCCTTGAGGAGCTTGTTTTGGTCCTATCAGGTATGGCTGAGTCAATGCAGTTATACAGGTGTTTGTATAAAGCACTGGTGTAGAGCTCAGCATAGCTGCCAGTTCCATCTGAGAGAGGAGGTGCAGTGAAGCTATTTATACCATCCTGTGAGAGGTTATAATCTGCTTTGGAGAAGTTTTTTTCATTTAGTTGCTGCTGGGGGGGGGGGGGGTCAGGTGTAATAGTTACTTCGAATGAGACCAATTTGTGGTCAGAACTGACTAGGGAGGACCTCACAGTTGGGGTGCTACAGTCGTCCCCCATATTGGTAAGCACCAGTTCAAAGACATTGGCTCCCTCTGTGGGGGTGTCAACCAGCTGGTCCAGGGCATCAGAGTTAACCAAGTCAAGGGACTTTTTCACAAGTAAGTTTGAGCATGAGTAATTTACTGAGTCAATGGATAGGTAGTTAAACTCACCCAAAACCATGGTGTTTGGATATATCTTGATAGACTCAATTAGATCCAAACAGGCAGAGTGGGTGCCCTGATTCATGGAGGGGGTCCTGTATCTGGTAATGACTTGAATAGGTGTCCTACCAAGAGTTAATTTCACCTGAGGTGCCTCCAGGGAATCTGGAGGTGTATTCATGTTTAACAGATATTGATACACCGCCTCCTTTAGTTTTCATGCCTTCAGTTTGAGGTCTGAACATGTGGAAGGAGGTGTAACCCAGTATGGCTGGGGTGCTGTCCATATCTCTGAATCAGGTCTCCATGACTATAGAAATGTCTGTGTCTTCCAAGGTGATGACAGCTTCCAATGAGTGCAGTTTTGTGTTGAGACTCCTAGCATTTATCAGCACAACCTTGAGGTTGTTTTAGATAAAGTTTTTACATTGGGAATTTTAGTCCTTGAGCCTCTGCCTAAAAAAGTCACTATGAGGGTGGCAAGAGCCTTAGCCAGTAGCCGAAATCCCAGGGGTGACAGATGAAGACTACCTCTGGCAAAGCATTGAGGTCTGTTGATCATGTCATCCCAGGATGACACATAGTGGATCCCCTTAGAATGACTCCAGAAGCTAAGCCAATTATTGGAGGCAATCATTTTCTTTTTGTATTGAGGCATCATCCTAGGTGAAGGAAAAATTCTGCTTAAGGCTAAGGACATACCTGACTGAGACACATAGTTCAAGAGGTCAGTCATGTCTGTCTTCATATAGTCCAGAGTGGTACATCTCAAGTCGTTCACACCAACATGGACTATGACAAGGAAAATTTAACAAACAAAATGTTTGCATCTATAACCACCAATGGTAACAACCGCTATGTAGCAGTGCATGACGAAGCACTACATGCAAACAAGTGCAAACATGGGCTTAAATAAAACATGAAAATACCCTTTTTAACTCAAACCAGCCAATAAGAACTCTCTCTCTAAGCTCTAGTCCAAACACTCTCAATTTGGGTGGCGCAGTGGTGCAGCGGTTAATGCTGTTGCCTCACAGCAAGAGGTTCTCCGGTTCAATTCTTGGCTGGAGTGCCTTCTGTGTGGAGTTTGCATGTCCTCCCTGCATTCGCATGGGTTTCCTCCGGGTACTCTGGTTTCCTCCCACATTCTAAAGACATGCTTCTGGAGCATTTCTCCCCGGGCCTCCGCTGAAAACAGGATTTGTGGAACCTAGTCGGACTTTCCCGGTCAACAAATGATAAATAAATAAAATAAATAAATAAATTAGATGGGACCCAGTCAGAGTCTATATTATTATGTGGGAGTGCATGATGAAGTACTACATGCAAACATGGGCTTAAATAAAACAAGAAAATATCCATTTCAACTCAAATCAGACAATAAAAACTCTTTCTCTAAGCTCTAGTCCAAACACTCTCAATTAGATGGGATCCAGACAAAGTCTATATTACCAGATCGAAACTTTAGTTAGTCAAATAACTAAAGAGCGATCTGGTAATATCGAAATCCCAAAACTGCAAATGGCCGATTTCACGCAGGGAAATAATTCCCTTTGCCACATAAAAAAAAAACTTTTAAACTCAAATCAAGTGGGGGCCTTTGCCCCCCATACCCCCCAATATGAGGAGGCTGTGCCCCCCACCCCCCTAACTATATATACCAACTCTGAGATCATTCTGCATTGGAAAAAGTGGCATAATCTACATAATGTCCAAGGAAATTCTTTCCCCTGTGTGAAATTGTCCGTTCATGATTTTTGGATTGTAATATTACCAGATTGATCTATAGTTATTCAACTAACTAAAGTTTCGATCTGGTAATATAGACCCCCCCCCCCAGGCAGCACTCTCATCACACAAACATGCAGAAGGGCTGTCACCAACATAGGTGACTAGAAGTTGATGTTTAGAAGTTACAAAACAGACCCAGAAATAGCAATGGTGAAACTGGGCAGTGCTACAGCTGAACTAGGACAGCGTACAGTAAAATGTGACAAAAAATAGTTCAGGCAATCCAAACAGGCAGTAGAATGCAAATACAAATTAAAAGTGCAATATTAGAGCAAAAACAGGCATTTATAGTTAGTTGGACCCAACAGATGTCTCAGATATTTCAGTATCTCAGTGAGGAGCTAGTTTAAGTGCTCAAGTGATACCAAACAGTCTAGATTCAGTGAGTCTGAATCTAGCCTATGCCATAAAAGGCAGAAGTACTAGAAATTCAAAGTGCATAAAATCACAGTCACAACAGCAGAAAGCAGTTTAAATAATGCAGCATTTCACCAGCAATTCCCAGCATAGAAGGGTGTAGGCCACACTCTTCCCGGCACAAGAGTCTTGACCACAAGCATTCCTAATGTAAAATAACTGATTTTGGAGCACAAGTGCTTAAGGCAGAACTAAGACGCATCACAATAACAGACACAATAGGACTTCAACCATTAATTTCCAGCTAGAAGGGTGTAGACCATCCCCTCCTGCCACAAGAGTTTAGACCACAAATTCTCCTAATGTAAAATAACTGGTTTGGAACCCAAGTGCTTGCACCAGAATAAAAATACTTAGAGCAACAGGAACAATAAGCCTTCACCAGCAATTCCAAGCTTAGAAGGGTGTAGACCACAATCTCCTGCCACAATAGTCTAGACCACAACCCTCCCAATGTAAAGTAACTGGTTTGGAGCCCAATTGCTTAAACCAGAACTAAGACTTTTCAGAATAACAGACACAATGAGCCTTCAACCAGCAATTTGCAGCTTAGAAGGGTGTACTAGACCACAACCCTCCAATGTAAAGTAACTGGACTGGAGCCAAAGTGCGTTAACCACAACTAAGATACTCACAGAATAATAAGCACAATAAGCCTTCAACCAGGAATTCCCAGCTTAGAAGGTTGTAGGCTATACTCTCCTGCCACAAGAGTCTAGACCACAAATCTTCCTAATGTAAAATAACTGGTTTGGAACCCAGGTTCTTAAACAGGAACAAAGACACTTAGAACAACAAGCACAATAGTTCATCACCCAGCAATTCCCACCTAAGAAGTGCAGAGGCTACCCTCCCCTCTGACAAGAGTGCAGACCACAAGCCTTCTTAATGTAAAATAACTGGCCTGAAGCCCAATTCCTTTAACCAAAACTAAGACACATAGAGTAATGATTACAATTTAATCAGGCTACTAATAAGCAGTAATAAATGCAGCAAAATAAATGCAATGGAGCAATTTAAGAACAATCAGTAAAAGCAAAATAAAATAATAAAGTAGGAAGAGACACAAAAACAGTAAAATCCACTGAATAAAGTGTTTTTTTTTTTAATTTAAGTAGGAAGAGAGGAAACAGAAGCTAATTCAAGGTTAAGAAACTAAGGAACATGGATACAGTAAAAGCAGATGAATACAATTTTTTTTTATTAAGTAGGAAGGGAGGAAACAGAAGATAATTCAAGTTTAAGAAACTAAGTGGGTGGGCCTTCCCAAATGATCTCACTGTACATGATCGAATGAGCTGTTGTGATGGGACAGGGAGGAGTGTCCAATATCAAATTTATAGTGGAGGCAGGCAACTCAAAAGCCACCAAGTTTTAAGAACACAACAATAATTGGGCTGACAGGTGGCAGAAAAAAATGGAGACTGAATCAGAAGAGAAGTAAAGACAAGGAAAGAAACCTTGGAGCTTAACCTTGAGCTGTTCCCAAAACTCAACTATTGCAGAATACTATTAAAGGTACAACTTAAGAGCAGCACAATATAGTTAAATATCACTGAAACAGTTAATGCAATATATATATATATATATATATATATATATATATATATATATATATATATTAATATCAGCTGTGTATATTTATATCAGCATTGTATTTCCAAATGGCTTTAGAAGCATCAATTATTGTAGCCAGCCACAGGTGAAGGCAAAAAAGAGAAGAACCCTACAGACTTTTCTAAAGGTAAAGTCTCAGTGCAATGAAATAGAAACACAAAGAGCTATTGACCAATATTTCACACCTAAATAACAATGGAGACTGAATCAGAACAGAAGTAAAGACAAGTAAAGAAACCTTGGTGCTTAACTCTGAGAAACCACCAGTATAATGCTACATTTTTCATTTATTTTCTAAGCCTGATCCTATATAAAGAAGATATACATCAAAGATGGTATTCATAGTCCCAAGGTTCGCATTTGAGTAGTGGTTATCCATGAAGAACAAGCCTATGCCTTTATGCAACTGCACTAATTGCAGGTTTTTCATACTGAATAAGGAAACGCAAAGGTATTTTAAAAAGCACACCTACATGCAGCAAGACTGTAAAGTAGTTGAAGCTAATCCTTAAGAATTTGTAAAGTACTATTCAAAAAAATTAGTGTTGGTACACTTTCATAGGTTCATAGGTTAGTACTAAGCTAACTGTCCTTCTGAGCCATTTTATGCCTAGCCAATTATCCCTTGTGAGACTCAAACCCTGCACCTTGTGTTTGTAAGGCAAACACCTTCCATTAGGCCACCCTCCCCCCATATGTTTGTAGATGTTGTGGACAAATGTGGCTATGCACAAGTACACTTAAGGTAAGCAAAAAATAACACACCTTTTATTGTTAATTTTTAAAAATATAGAAGGTATTATATATTTTATTTAAGGGTATACTTATGAGGACACTCTGTTGTTTTCTTTAAAGAGGGGAAAGTGAAAAATAGTAAAGTTTGTAAAAGAGTTCCATCGCAAAGAGGAAAATACAGAAGGAAAATATCAAGATGTTTGTGCTGGAGAAGGCGGGAAAGCAGGTGTACTCTGTTTTTGGTGGGAGATAGACCTCTCTAATTTTCATTTTTTTTTTTATATAAGAGGGTAGATTGGGTGGAAAGTAAGTAAATAAGATATAGACAAGAAGATTATAAAAGAAGGGAGGTGAAGAGCAGTTGAGATCAGGAGGAAGCCCAGTCCACAGGACACCAAAGGTTGCTACTACCTGATGATATTGTAGTGGTGGACCCCAGTGTTGTGGTGACAGGGTCTGTGGTGATGCTGTGGTTGGCAGCAGCTGTGTCACTGAGTTTTTAACCTGCTAAAGAGTATTCTAGACTGGCTGCTGGCATCTCTCCATTAACCTCACCACCACATCCTCAAACAAGTCTTTAAGCCAATGATCACTGAGGTTTCCAGGCTATCACATGGCAGGGTGCCCACATGACCCTGACCCTGTAAAGACAACCCTGGGTGGACAGAGGCTGAATGCTCTCTTCTCTGGGAGGAACACCATTAGGCTGCTCTGAAAGATTCTAGACTTGTCTAAACATGAATAGAAATGGGAGAGAAAAAAAATAAAGAGGCAAGTAGGATCTAAAGCCATAAACATGCACTTCTCTGCTATCTCTGCAGCCAGCCTGGTGGACATGGGCATCCTAAGGCAATGCAGCAATTGCTTCATTTATACTGACTACCGCCTAATTTTCAAACACATAAATAAGGTACACAAAAGATGTAGCTACACAATGTCTTTGGAGGAAAGGCTCTCACATGCAAACAGTCACCCTACCATACAGAATGTCAGTAGCACATACATGTCACCCACCTGACATAGTACAGTTGAATCACATAATTCCACATATGCTGAGGCTCTTACACGTAATCTCCTCAAGCTGCAAACCACCTCCCAGACACTACACATACATAAAAAAGTCCTCAGAAACCTCAGGCGCACTCCACAAAAACAGCTAACACTGCACATATTGCCTCACCAATGGTGTCTCAAACTCTTAGCTCATAAGACATACCACTACACAACCCAGTATTTTCTTCATAGGAGACTCCATACTTAGGCATGCAGACATGTTATTAAGAGATTAAATTAATTAATCAATTAATTTTATGACAGTAATGACATTAAGAGGTGTCTTAATATAAATCAAAAACAAGCTCAACTCAAGGCTGGTCAAACATGATAATGCACTTGAACTTCTCCATGTCTAAATTACTATAGGTAAAGTCCCATACAATTTGCTTGCAAGCTACTGGCCCCACTCTATGACACCCATGATTTGTACTTAGAAGTATTGGAAACCCTAACCATTCAACCTAATACCATATTCTTGGACAGCTTTAACTACCCCACCACAAACTACAATTCACACATGACCTTTAGTGTGCAGCCCTAAATATTTCTTGACTTTAACACAAACACCTGTGTCAGATAGTCCCCATGCCCCCCAGGGTTCCTAACATATTGGACCACATCCTCACATATAAGGGAGAATGATAGACCCACTATTGTAATTTTCACTCTGGTAATGTCAAACCATAAAGGCTGTCTCCTTCAAAAAGAAAATAAATCCCATGACCCCAGCTAACTGTTCTAAAGAAAACTTGGCAATATTTCAATGCTCAACATATTCAGAGAACACAGCTGCCTATGCAAAATTGTTCACAGAAATTCTTTTGGCAGCTTTGCCCACATAAGCTTAGAACCATCTCAAGATATAACCCCCCAATGAAATCCTAACATAAATAAGTTGCACAATGAAAGAAAGAAAATCATTGCAAAAATTAGGAAATGCAACACCTAAAAGGTTAAAAACTCCCTCATCAGTCTAAACAAACAACTCTGAGGATAAGTCAAATCTACCAAAGACACATTTGAGGTAAGAATAGTCTTCCCAGGCCCAGGCCATCCATAAGGCTTTCTTTAGCTATGTCTGCAACCTCAAAGGCAGTGCACAATCATGTGCAGAACTAATAGTAAATGCAGCCATCTATTCAGAGTAGAAGATAACACAAGCCTACTGGCTGACAAATGCAGCACCATTCTTTCCTTGGAAGGGCCATTGGATGTGGTATTGACAAGATACATGGAAGTATATCACATGGAAGTACAGCTGCTTCTCAAGAAGGTAATGGAAATTAGTAGAGGTAATAAACCCAACATTTCATGCAGACCATGGCAGAGTTCATCTACATGTAACAGAACCTCTCAGTCATAGTTCCAATCCCACAGCACTGTGAGACCAGTGCCTGTTGCACACTTGCATCAAGTAGGTTGTGGTATTACAGCATGTCACCATATAGCTAACAAGACAGCCCCTCCTCATGATTTAATGCACTTTATCTACCCTACCCCATCTTTTTGAAATGTCAAGTACATCATACTTGACCTTAAATTACTATGATTCAGGGTAGACATTTGAGGTACTTCTTCTACACAGAGATGTCAATGTTTAACTTGAAAGGCAACGAGTTATTAAAAAGTTAATAAATAAATAGACAGAATATGTGATTGCAGAATGTAACTCAGTACTGAGACACTTTTTGCACCTGCATGCAATTCGTTTCAGTAATAGCACTGCTTACTCTTAAAGGAGATATTTTGAAAGAAAGCATTCAAATTGCACTGACGTATA
The DNA here is from genome assembly GCF_019279795.1 of Protopterus annectens. Lineage (NCBI taxonomy): Eukaryota > Metazoa > Chordata > Ceratodontiformes > Protopteridae > Protopterus > Protopterus annectens. The sequence continues at coordinate 234,810,517 of NC_056729.1, read as the reverse complement.
CCATGAATGGTCCATGCAGCATTAATGTCACAGCAGTGATAGTTGCTTAGAACATAAAACAAGTACTACACACTATTTAGAAAAAACACTCCTTAGAAAATAAGAAAAGATTACAGTGCAGATTCAATAAAGCCTACATGGTCCATTAAAACTGTGTTCATGTTGCGACATGATGTGCACAAGGTAGTGTACCATTTTGTATAAAGTAAGTAGCTGCACATGGTGTGTAGAGTTGCACAATCATGATAAACATCTGGCATGATAATTGCAGTATAAATAGCCCAACTGTATGCTAATCAACCAATTCAAGATGGAAGAGCTATTCAACAAGCTATAAAACAATCGTATAGACTCAGTGTAGGTTTTCCCGGTGAATTCCTAAACCTATTGGAATACAGCCACAGAAGGTACTCTACACAGAAACACGGTTAGGGAATGTAGTTACTGTTATAAATATGTATGTGCAACAGGCACAAGTCTGTGCTGCTGCTGAAAATACACTCCAGCCAAGAAGGAAAATTATATTTTAGATCCCTGTTAACGTACTATGGTCTGTATGATGCTGAAATTGTAGAGTGCATCAGGGTTGATAGAGAAAGACTACAGAAAGGCTCCAACCTCTGTCATCCACACCTGAGACCAAGGGCAAACTCAGGGGAACCAATACATGTGGAGACTTAGGTATGTGTAGCACTTTGAGTTTTAGCCACAGGAACCTTTCACTGGCCAAAAGGCCATATGCTGGTGATATTACAGGCATAAGGATCCAGGATCCTACATCAATTCCTAAATGCAATGCTACAAAATGCCACTGATAACATACAATTTTCTCCATACACACGTGGAAGTACTAGGATGGCAACAAAATTGCAAGAACTAAACTCTTGAAATCCAACTGGTGATGTGGAAACACATCAATAGAACTTGGCCCCCCCCCCCAAAACAACAGGAAAATGACAGTTTGTAGAATCCAAGGAATAAAACATAATTCACCTGTTATGAATGCTTCCAACAAAATTTTCACAAAATGTGTACGCATGTACAACTCAAAAGTAAATTGTATATGATTGCTAGAAACCTCTCACTCTGCCCAGCACTCCTCTGTTGGTGTCTATGGACCATCTTAGAAGCATTACACCTCTGTGTCATTGACAATATGGTACTTTACAATGCAATAGAATAAGATAGAAAAGACTGTAAGGTAACCAGTTTTAACAATAACAATTGTAATGATAGTTAATAAGGCCGTGTACCTGTGAAAGTCAATGCATAGCAAAAATCCCTATGACAGCAGTGAAGTATAAGAAGTGTATACAGATAAGAGTTTAATCCCCTAATGCATATAAATAACAGTTCTCTTCATATAATGTGAACACCTCTAGCAAGTACATGGAAAAATACAAGCATACTTTAGCAACATCAGAAACCTTCCATGCAGACAAATTTAAAGGAATGCAAATCCTCTGTATTTTATAAATACACAAGTCCTATCACCTTCAAGTTTCCCTGCTACATGGTTATCTATTTATAGGAAAGACTCATGTGTTTCAGCACAGTGAGGATGCAAATGAGGCATGAACTCATTAGAATTGCTGAATACAAAATGTTGGCTTCGTGTAGCAAATGTAAAGATAGTGTAGGCACTACCTCTGTATTTGTTGCTAATAGATTGCAAATGTGAATGTTTAGTTAGAGGGAAAATGAATACACAGCATTTCAAACTCCCTTACATGCAGTAGGTGTGTCAGCCAGGATACACTTACAAAGTGCGTCAGCCAGGATACACCTACAAAATGTAAAAGCAATTGCATTAAGATTTTAAATGGAAGTGAGCAGCACACATTTCTCAGTTTCTGTTCACTGTTATCCAAACTCCCCTGGCTTAGTTGAAAACTGTATATTATTGTCAATTAATATTCTCATACATTTTAAGTTCAATGATACAAAATGCCTTATAGGCTACATGTCTGAGATCACTGCTCCGATAAGAAAAGAATGAACACAATACAAAGATAAGACAAAGCTGCATTGCTACAAATAATATTCATAAATGGTTGTGTGCTCAGTCTACAAATAATATTCATAAATGGTTGTGTGCTCAGTCATTGCACTAAATATGTAATTAACAATTGTACAAATAGCTGAGAGTGAACAAGTGTTATAGGTCTTGTTAATACTGTGGATGAAATGGGGATTGCTTGTATGCACAATGATTTTCGTTCATGTTGCAAAGCTGTTTCTGTGGCAAAGAGGGATAAGACACCCTTACTGTGCATTGTAGGTAAATTGGTGTGAGAGTACAAATCCATTCTTGTGCAAAAATGTTTAGTGTATACTAACATTTACTTCATAATGTTCTTTATTTTATTTTTTAATAACACTATTTGTGTGGCGTAGTGCAAACATGGGAAATGGATAAATAGAAAAAAATGCCATGTAATGTAATTCTATGATAATCTATTACTAAACTACACCTGTAAATCATGTTTCTGTGTAGCACATCTGCTAAACACGGTGATCTACACAGACTATGCTATCTGTAGATCACAATTCAAATCCCTTATTTGTCTTTTAGGGATGAAACATAATAAACACTGCTGACAAGGACAAAACAAGACAAGCTTTGCTTGTCAAGTTTGCACGTTGCTTACCTTCATCCAAACCTTGCCTAATGGCACATGCAAGAAATCAGAAAGAAAACCTGCATACATGATGCAGACTTATCAATTTCAAAAAGAATACATTGTTACATCTTTTGCTTTCCATCATACAAACCCACTAAGCAGCATTGCACTGTGGTTAGCGACTTTCCCCAACACCTGTACGTTTACAACACCTGCAGACATGATGCAAACAGTCGACAATTTCAAAATGGCTAGATTATATCCTCTAATTTTTGCTGCCATACAAACATGCTAAGCAGTGTTGCATAGTAGTTAACACACATACTTAATCATACTTAATCATGAATATGAAAACATACAGCTGTTTGCTAAATGTTCCTATGTCAGCAGGTGTTAAGTGTAGGACTACAATACAGGTAAGCGTGGGATCTAGCACACTCCCGTTTTATTAATGCTTGTCTACTCAAGTTTAAAAAAAAATAAATACAAAAAAAAAAAAAACAAACATAATTATAAATAACAGTAAGTATGTATAGTAGTGGAGCTCATATGAATTACATGCGTGATGGAGAGTGTGCGTAATATTATGTTTCTGTAATCATAATTATCTTCTCTTGCCTTGGATAGCCTTCAGACCTCAGTGATACTCATACAGACATGAATGTATAAACCAGTACCTTGTCATATCACACACACATGGTTAACGCCTCGTCGTGTGTGTGTGTGTGTGTGTGTGTGTGTGTGTGTGTGTGTGTGTGTGTGTGTGTGTGTGTGTGTATATATGTATCTAAATATATATATATATATATATATATATATATATATATATATATATATATATTTATATATATTACATTAATAAACATATTCAGCAAGCACTTTTGCTGTAGCAAGGATGAAAACTCACCCATGTGGAAAAATATGCTTTGCCTCTAATTCATATGTTTGAATCCCACATTGTACAAATTATTTTTTATCAGTGTGTAAAGTCACACAAAAAATGTGTCAGGTCATATAATTTATACCCTCAAAACATGCCTACAATATTAAATCAAGTAACAGGTACAGCAGCATCCAAACCAAAAACCAATGCCAATTGTCACATGACCTTTCTTAGTGCATAAAGTGCTTTCCTCTCTGTCAATATTGCACTCTCTCTTTAACATCATGCAAACTCAGTCGGCATGGTTGTATGGGTTTGTGCACTAGTAGTAAATGCAATAACATGCATTGCTGGGAAATAAGTTTTAACTATTTCTGTTTTCTCAGGTCAGACATGTCTGCTGGTAGAAGGAAAGGTGCCCAATTTAGGGTGAAGAGGTGGGGTGCTGAGGAGTCCAGAAACTTCATTGGACTACACCATCTCCCAGTACAAGTCTGAGGCATGGAATATTCTGGCCAAGGCTGTCTTTAGTGTGACTGGCATTCCACATACTGGACAGCAGTGTAGTACTATAATGACCTTAAAAGGCACAAGCAGGATACACTCAGCCAGTGGCTGGATGAGTTTAGGACTGCTGACATTCCACAGTTGTGTAAGTATACAGATACAGAGAATTAAAACTAGATATGAAAGCTGCATATATGCAAGACTGGTATGCTTAATGCTCTTCCTTGTTCTTTTCTTTTAATTCCGCAGCCAACCAAGAGATTATGGTGAATAGGGAGGCCCTGAGCATCTAGAAAAACTGAGGGAAGCAAGGGTTATGTATGCAGCACAACATACCTGTTATTTTAGCAAAAGTAGGAAATTAAGAATGCATAATATCCTAACTGTGAAAGCAATCATGATTGCTTCAGTCTGAAGCACAAGCCAACTCTAGGAGTCAAGTCTAATACTGTAGTCAGGTGTTGTTTGTTCAAATACCACAAGTAACACAACTATAGTAAAATCCTTTAAAAATATTGCAAACTTTAATTTCAACTGAAGTGGCATAAATGCACTGCTGTTAAGTTAATCTGCATAATTTGACCAAGAATATGGTGATATATGCACATTGCAAAGATCACTTTGAGCAATTATTACTTAGATTATATAGTTGTTAAGAAGTATACTTAAATGTAAAAGTAGAGACAAATACTTTATTATTGTGATAATGCATTGTATGTCAATATGATGGAACTGATTATCTTTTTTTCCTCTTAACCCAGCTCTTTTCTCTCTTTTTTTATTTTTCTGTGTGTCATCAAAACATTTTCATGTCATCCATCTCTGACATATCACAAAATGCTTTACAGCACAGGGAGGTTGGCTAACTCCCATGGCTCAGCCTGCCCTGCTCCACCAGCTCCTGCACCGATGCCCAGCATATCTGGGACCAAACCTGGCAGCACTGCTCCCACTGCCCTTGCACTACCTGGGACCTCCACGCCAAGTAGCACTACCTGACAGCTGGCATAGTGGTATCCTTCAGGAGTACTGGCAGATGTGGAGATTTTACCACTCACCAGGAATTGCCAGGCATGGTGTGTAGGGTCATGCACAGCAGCATTGGTGCATGTCTAGACCAGATAGAGAGGATGCTCTCTTTTATGGTCCGTAGAAGAAGATGTCAAGAATTCTAACAGCCAGTGGAGTAAGGGGACAGTGATGACAGTCCTGTGGGTGAGGACAAGATTCTCACTGTCCTCATGTTTGATGGGTATGGGCATCAATTGTCCCGTCCCAAACCCCAATAATGGTGTACCTTAACCTGTCTTGTCCCTCACCATCACTGAGTATTGTTTTGTTTGTGCTGTTTGTTTGCATATGCTTCCTCACCTGTCCTTCTTACCGGATTGAGAAATACCTACATCTCTTACCCAATATTCCTCTCTCACTGAAGTAAAAAAAATGGGCACCAGCCCATAAAAAAAAAAATTGTCTCATACATAGCTCTCCACTTCATACACATTTCTTCTTGACACACTTGATTCAGTCCAAATGGCTATACTACATGACTGTTGTGTTGTCACCACTCTTTATTGAGGTGACAGTACAAATGCAGCTGATATTCTGTACATATTTTCATTTTACACTGTTGAAGAAGTGGATAGCTATAGTTTTTTCCTACCGCCCTCCGGCACATTCCTATATTGCTTTCCCTTTGTTCTTCTCTCTGCTTTCCCCCTATTTCACTACTTTTCTATCTACCCATTTTAATACCTTTAATCTGTTCAAAAACTAGAGTCACACAATACACATAAGTGAAAAAAAAAAAACAATGAAGCCCTTCACTTTTTGTGTTTGTGTGGAATTTGACACTGTGGACCAATGTAGAGCAATGATGAATAGCTCCTCAATGATGCGGTTACCTCTGCACAATGCTGCTTAAACATGCTGCGCTAAGGTAACACAGAGTGAATGTAGAATGAGAAATGATTTCATTGCATTATAAGTACATATTTAAAACTATCAGATACACCTGGATTCGAACCCTGTATTATATGGGCTCAAAAAGAAATCTGTCAATGTATTTTCACCTGCTGCCACATAATTAATTATGCTGCAGGTGTGTTTCTTACACTCAGTACTATCCCCCCAGCTAACTGCCGCGTTTATATTATGCTGTCGAAAACTCAAACTGTCAACAGCGTAATAATCGACACAAAAATGTCTAAACCTCCGAACATCGAACACACACAAAAAACCCCCCAAAAAACACCCAAACACAACACAAATTGCTCTATGCAGGGGGGCAAGCCCCCACCCCTGCTACTTAAATATACCAACTCCGAGATCGCACTACATTGCAGAAAATGGAACTCTCCCATTACGGAGATTTCCATTTACATGCGTGAGGAATTTCACTTTCGACATTTTGGTGCCGACAATATCAGCTTCGATTATGTCGGCCTTCGACAGGGTGAAATAGACCCTTACTGCCACTCCTCTCCACTTAATGTGATTCACAAAGGTAAGCAAACCAATAGAGCTCTCATAATTTTATCAGTGAAGCAGAGGGTCATATTTGCTCATCACTCAACTTCTCTCAAAAGGCAAAGCAGTACAGGAAAAGCAGTAGAAATGTGCATCTTTCATGCACAGACAATTTGCTGCCAATCGTGAAAACCAGCTGTTTGCTTGTGTGCTAATGAAAGTGCTTATTAGCATGCATCACTTATATTTGCTGTCTATTTAGTCTTCATCCCTCAAAAGGTTGTGTAAAAAATACAAAGGGAAGGTACTTTTTAAGTAAAGAACACATATTTACATTGTAGTCATGTCGCCTTCGTCCATGTACTTGAAACTTTGTCTCTCAGTACTTGTTCCCAAATATATCAACTACACTACAGACATAAATAAAAATAATGTCTCATATGTGCTGTACATTTTTATACTGACATTACACATTCAGAGTTTCTAACACTTGCAGTAATGTGAATAGCTGTTTACATATAGTTTGCTGTCTTTTTAAGGTATACCTGCACTTTGGAAACACAACAGCAAATACTACATTTTGTACACTCATCAATCTGGTAACATGCAGATCTTTAATATCTTAACAGTTGTACATGGCTAGCCATTTATTTCAGACAAGCCTCCCAACTTCTTATCTCAAACATCTAGTTCTTATGTCAACCACAAAATATTGTTTTGCAGCAATTTAATATTCAGACTTGTGTCCTGGTGTTTGTCTACATAGGTTCATAGTTTCATATGTGTTTAATAGGCTAATGACCACAAGGGTAATTTTAAGACTAGTCATGCATCACAAATCTCTGGCAAGTTCAGATACCCTTGATAAGTGTAAGCAGGGGCTTGGCAGATGAAACATTTACAAGCAGGGACCTTGGAGATGAACCATTTACAGGTTGCCTATGTCCTGCTACACCAGGGATGTATTTCCTGTTCACCATCCAATTGTCCAAGTTGCACTTGAATTGGGCTTGGGAGTAACTCTGCTTCACATGGATAGGGAGCCTGTTCCATACACAGGCTAGTCTCTGGGGAACATACCTGTCTCTCCAGCAGTTCCTACTGATATCACAGGCAAGGTTTAAGTCTTTACACCGGGTAATTCTGGTGTTGTTTGTTTTTTGGATATGCAGGAGATCCATAAGAGTGGGGTCTGACAATGCACTGTATGCCAGACATAGATCTCCCCTCAAAAGCCTGTAGGAAGCTGAATACAGGGATAGGGCCTTGAGGTGGTCTGCAAAGGACATTTTGCATATGCCCTGTTAAGTGTGGAACCTCTGTTAATGTTCCAATTTTTGGATATGCCTGGTTATATACATACCAATTGGGGCATTGTACAAATACAGTAGAGCAATGGCTTCCTTGGACTTAGATGCCATACCTTTGTTTATAAGTTCCTCAACATAGAAAGATTTCCTCACTACTGTAGACATGTGATGGTCAAAGACTAGATTACTATCTATGTGTGTCCCTACGTTCCTGACTACTGGGTCAACTCTAAGGGGTATGTTGTCAATATAATAGTTACCAGGGGTGGACAACTTCCCCAAGGATACTATTATGCATTTCTTGGCATATAGTTTTAGTCCATGACTCTGACACCAGTTTGTCTGTGTCATCCCCTCCTGGAGAACATTTGTTTCATTTTGGGATTTAACGACATCTCCTAATTTGCAATCATCTGCAAATTTAGTCAGCCAGAGACCAATGACATTGGCCTTGGCTTCAGAGAAGTTAATGCCCAAAAAGAGCTGTCCAAGGACTCATCGCTGAGAGACTCCACTTGCAAGTTGCCTCTCTGTAGAGGTGGACTCCCCAGTTCTAACTTCCTGGGTCCTTTCTGGGAGCCAATTGGCTATCTACTGGGTGACATGAGAATTTGTACCTAATCTCTTGAGTTTATCAATAATGTCTGAGTGGGCTACTGTGTCAAATGCCCTGGCCAGGTCAAAGTAGCCAGTGTGAACTATTTTGCCCTCATCCATTGCTTTGGTTACTTCTCAAAGAAGTCCACCAGGTTTAGTAGGCATGATCTACCCTTGACAAAACCAAACTGGGTTGTGTCCAGTGTCTGGAAGTTTACTATATCATTATTGATCATTTCCATGATAATTCTTTCCATGGCTTTACATATAAGACTAGTGAAAGTTATGGGTCTGTAGCTGCCATAGTCTGGAGATGGCCCACCTTTGTGCAGATGGATGACTGTTGCTGTTCTCCATTCATGAGGCATGAAGCCTGTTTGAAGGCTACAGTTAAATAGTTATTCCAGAGGCCCTGATAATTCATGTTTCATGTTATTTATAAGGCATGCTGGGATATTGTCTGGGCCCACTGATGCAGTGTTCTTGGCCTTAGAGAGAAAGCATTAAGGACTTGTTTCCTAGTGAGAGCAGGGGAGTTATATTTGATGGTATTTCCTGAGGGAAGGTTGGGGGGGGGGAGAGAAGGGCAAAGTTGGAGCTGAATGTATTGGCCAGTAGGTTTGCTATATCTTCTGACTCAGTGTAGGTGGTTCCATTTACAATGAGCTCTGCATACAATTGTTTATTGCCTTTGAGGTTGTGGACATAGCTAAATAATGCCTTGTGGTTGTCCTTGCCATGGGATACCACATTTACCTCATATTTGGCTTTGGAAGACTATTTGTCTCTGAGTTGTTTGTTTTTATTTAATGAGAGTGCTCTTATCCTGCTGGGTGCTGCAACTCCTAATATTTGCCATGATTGTCTTCCTTTTGTTATATAGCCTACTGATTTTGTGATTCCACCAGGGTGGCTTGTTTTTTGAGTTAGTTCTATACTTCTTTCTGGTGGGTATAGCTGCCTACATGCAGCTATTAACATGCATAGGCAGCAGTGTTCTCAGGGTTTATGGGGGCTTGAAATTTTGCCAAGTTATCACTTAATAGCAGGAGGTTATCCTTAGAGTAGTTCCTGAATATTCTAGGTTTAGCTGGGGGTCCAGGTTTTATTTTTAAGTACTGATTTTTCTAGTCAGTGTACTTAGCTAAGAAGGGTTCTAATCTCACTGTAGTTGACTGTTGTTTGTGTATGCCTGTCTTGTCAGACGAGCATAATGATGTATCCTACAGTCATCAGTACAATCCCATGGAGTACCAATATTATGACAGTTGTATGTCTACACATCCATTTCATTCAGGCCTCTCAGCATCTTCTCTGAAACATGCAATGCTGATGTCATTCACTATAAATTGTCCTGCAACAGTGTAAATGTCAGACTTGTGCTGTGGTGTTTTCATTAAGTACTGGGTTCTCTAGTCAGTGTACCTAGGTAGGTAGGGGTTCTAATCTCACTCGGTGTGTTTGTATGTTTGTCTAGTCAGAATAACGTTACTGTATATCATGTAGCCATCAGTACAACCCATGGAGTACCAATATTTTGAAAGTTGTACATGCCTACACATCAGGCCTCACAACATTTACTCTCAAACATCCAATGTTGATGTTATCTAATATGAACTGTCCTGCAGCAGTGTAAAAGTCATACTTGTGCTGTGGCTCTTGCATTAAATGCTGAGTTTTCTAGTTGATGTATTTAGTTAGGTAGGGGTTCTGTCTTCACTGCAGTCAACTTGTGTGCATGTTTGTTCAGCTGCTTGACATTTAACAGGCCATTTTACACTAGCATGTGAAACACTGCTATTACTATATTCTTCTCACAAGACACTGATGAGGTCATCAGCTATAAAGTTTTGTCAGTCATTATAAAAGCCAGACTTGTGCCATGGCACATGCATTAAATACTGAGTTATCTAGTTGGGGTAATTAGTTAAATAGGGGTTCTGTCCTCACCGCGGTCAACTGGAGTATATGTTTGTTCAGTTGCTTGACATTCAAGAGGCCATTTTACACTAGCACATGGGACACTGATATTACAATCTTCTTCTCACCAGACACTGCTGATGTCATCAGCTATAAAGTGTTATTAAACACTATAAAAGTCAGACTTGCCCTGTGGCTCTTGGATTAAGTTATGTGCCTCCTAATTTGTTAGGGAGGGGTTCAATTCTCACTACAATCAACACTCACTATGGTGACAATTTTATAATGATATGTGAGTACACAGTTGTGTCAAAGTCTACTCCGAACATCTCATTGTAGCATACAGTGATGATGTCATCCTATATACACAGTTGCAACATTAAGTATTGTGTTTGCAAGCTTTTTTATCTACACATATAGGGGTCCTTATCTGACAGCAAATGACTTGTGTGTCTGTATATACACCTATCAGTTTTGAGAAAATTTTACACAGGGATATGACACAGCATCTCTGTTCTAGACTACTCCCAACATGTTCTCCTCAGCATACAATGATGCTATCATATTCCATAAAGTGTAACATGGCAGTGTTACAGTCACAGTCAGGCATATTTATGTTTCTGCCGTGAAACTGCATGGCATTCATATTCTATACATACACAAGTGTAATATTCAAGTCTGGCCCAGCCTACTGCTGTGTGTGTGTGTGTGTGTGTGTGTGTGTGTGTGTGTGTGTGTGTGTGTGTGTGTGTGTGTGTGTGTGTGTGTGTGTGTGTGTGGTTGGTTGTACATTATGGCCATTGTATGATCTTTGGAATCATTCTTCATTGGACTACCACCTGGAAAGCCATTCACATAGCCCATACATTCACCATCCTCTTTTCTCCACTGGCCACATGACATACTTCCTGCAGAGGAGGGGAGGATGTCCTCATGTGAAATATGCATATTCACATCATGAAGCAGAGTCCTTCCAAGATCCTCTGCAAGTTATCTCAAGACCACTGCATGTCTGATTGCTAATTCTTCCATGCTGTGGTGCACATATCCCATATGGACAGTGTTAGGATGTAATGGAATCAAACAAGTATACACATAAGTACAATATACAGGAATATTTTACAGGGTATAATAATGGCTAGAATTTCATGAGGGTCTCACCCAAACAATTGACTGGTACCAGAAACGTGGCCTCAAACTGAACACCAAAAATGCAAAATCATCCCCTTTGGGGAGAGTGACATCCCCACAAATTATCACATTAATAGCAAGGTCCTAAGCATGCAATCAGTTGTGATGGACTTGGGCATTCAGGTTAATAGAAAACTGACTTTTGAATACCATATTGCTTCCGTTGTACAGAAAGCTTTCGACATGGCCCATCACATTAGTAAGGGTATCTCATCCAGGGACAAGATGGTCATAACATCCCTGTATTCTTCCCTTATAAGACCCATAATTGAGTACATTGCCCCTTTTGGTATGTACCTCACAAAGCACATGCAGCAGCTGGGTAGATCACAGAGGTTGCTCACCAGGAGAATCCAGAGCCTCAAACATCTACCCTACAAAGATAGGCTATAGGCCCTATTTCTTTACTCAGTCTCCTGCAGACTCCTCAGAGGTGACCTCTATCTGACATACAAAGCAATCTCAGACCCTGCCTTGATGGGACTGCTGCATATCCACAAGGCAAGCTCCACTTGAGTAACCGACATGCCCAACCTCAACCTGGTCTGTGACTTCAATAGGACATGTTGGTGGGACAGATTTGTGTCCCAGAGACTCTCTCTTCTGTGGAATAGACTCTCATTCCACATCAAGATGAGTAACTCATTAACCCTTTTAAGCACAACCTGGGTAACTGGATGGGGAACAGAAAATACACCCCTAGGATTCCACCTGACTTGTCAGAACATGGGCTAAATTCTTGGCTAGGCTTGTAATGGTCTCAGGGCCAATAGCCTAGTAACTTCCTCTGATCCTACAATCATATGTGATGTTGGCCATTAACCTAATAATGTCCTATGACCCTATGAACTGTTGACATGTCAATTTTGCTGTCATTGGCATGTGCTATATTGAGGTGTGGATGTACAGTATGGCTACAAAAGGGTCTTACAATCTATGGTGTAAGCTCATGATTTTATGGCCATTGATACCATTGTAGTACATGCTCCTTCTATAACAACTGTAGTAATATGCCTACTGAGAACTGCTGACATGATATGATACACTGTTACATATGTTGGTGGCATATTAGGACATGTGCTGTTGTAGTGGAGCAGATCACCCTTCTACACCGTTCACATTCCACCGTCACAGTGACGCAGTATGGCACAGGTGTGCATGTGTCTACATACCATTAAATGTTCTGTGACTGACATCAATATCAATTCATATTGATTACATGGTCAAATAAGTCTTGTCTCATGTACATGGTTCTTACGCTGTGATATACACAACCAATGTATGAAGTTTTTGATGCAATTGCAGCCTTGTGGAATTCATTGTATGTGCAGTGATGTTGCTACACCTAAGTAATATTGAGGTGGTCAGAAGCACCATTGTGTGACTATTAACATTTGTGTCAGGAAATGTTCTGCATGAGCCACAAACAACTGATCTCTAATGTGTCCTGCTATGGCATCAGGCCGCACAAACTTAGCTTGCTCATGAAACACACATAGGCATAAATTGTGCAAGTGATGTAAGTACGTGAAATCGGTACATTTGTATGGATGTGTGCATAGCTTTAGTGTGTGGAATGTAATGAATGACCTAGGCTGTATGGAGATCTTGTCACAAATCATTTGTTCTAATACATATGAAATGTAAGTGTAATACACAACTAATCACAGACCTGTTTGTGGATGTCTGTAAATATAAACACCCAGAGGACATAGACAATCTGCTTGTTGATGGTTTGTCTCACATTCTACCACTCTGTCACCACTGGCCATCAGCCAAAGTATACATGCAAACAGTACTCAGTTTTTATTCTCAACAGGGCACCACATCTGTGCACCTTCTACAGTTAATAACACATAAGCAATGGGTTCTGACAATATCACAGGTTACCTATAGTGTGTAGTGAAAATGCATAAAAATAGTCACAAGTATAAATACTCCTGGAACAGCCTCATGTTGATCAGGATCGAATACAGGAATGGTTAAGAGAGGCAGATTCAAACCAAAAGATGAAAGGTTAATATTGGTGGCCCAAAACAGTGGACTAAGTATACAATGGTTCACAAAGTCCAGTGAACATGTGGGAGAAACAGACAAATGGAGGTATGTAAAGCAGAACTGGAAACAGTAGCACACCTTGTTGCTGGTTGTGACATACTGATGGCAGGACTGTATTCTAAAAGGCATAACAATGTGGCAAGACTGTTCCACTGGGGATTGTGCAAACATTATAATACTGAAGTAGCTGAAAAACACTGGAAACATTAGCCACAAAGCATCATAGAAAATTATGAAGTCTGCATCACATGTGATCACCCATTACCAAAAAGTTCAAAAGACAGATTTGAGAAAAAACAGATATAGTTGCCCATGAAAAGAAGACAAAAGTAGAATTGATCATTGAAATCACTACACCCAGTGACTACAGTGTCGTGCATACAGAGAGACACAACGTTATGAAATATCAGGGTTTCCAGGCAGAAATGAGAGCAATATGGAAGAAAGATGCCCAGACAGTTCCAATAGTAGTAGGAGCAACAGGTCTTTTAAAATGGATCTACAATCATATTTAGATATGTCACAGATATTTGTAAATCCATACAAATTGCAGAAGGAGTCATTACTGGGCACATTGTGGGTGCTGTGAAGAGCACTTCTGGGTGACATCAAAGATTGAAACAATACTAATTTCATGAACTTTAATCATAATTTAACTTAGGAATGGGGTCCATTCCTGTCCTGGTATTAGAAGCCCCCCAAATTTGGAGAAATAAAAAAAAAGTTACTTAAAACCTGATCTATCAGGCACAGTTGGATCCGTACATCAACATACGCTCCAGACAGCCTCTTTTCTCATAGAAGAGTGTACAGCAGCATGCATCCTTCTGACTTGGGAGTACCATCACCTGATGCATAGAGTTATAGAGCCATCCTGACTCTCCTCATCTGTGAGATAGTCCAAGGAGTCAACGTGGACCTTCTCTAAAAGAACACAGGTAATATCCTAACTGTGTACTAAACCCACATTTGATTTGCTCAGGCTATATCATGTCTGTTACATCTGTTCCCTGTCTTCAAAAAAATTACCAAGGCCATGCATGATGGCATCACTATCATCCTGCATAACTTGACCTGGCCAAGGCATTTAACACAAATCAACAGTCAGATATTGCAAAGAAACTGTCACAGATGGCCATAAACACCTACATCAGCAATGGGGTAGACAACTGGAACACATACATAACAGATAAATATGTTGTGGTGTGTAAAGTCACCTCTCTTTGGAGTTCGTTGACCAGATCCATACCTCTGGTCTTTGGTAAGCCATTTCCAGTACATATTTAAGTCTCAGACATCAAAACTGACTTACACATCCTTTCTCCAATCAGCTTTGTGGAGGACAGTAAATTGTAGACAATCATTGAATCCAAGTTGGTACTGGTATAATGTATATACTATCAACACACACATATGACTGACACAACGGCCATGGAGACATGCTGGATGAAAGAAACTCATGGGGGATTAGTTCCAATATGGAAGCAAATGCACAAGATAATTACAGTATGGACAACACACCACTATGAGTAGACCAAGTGGTATGTACACCTGTCAAGAAGCCAGGACTGCTTGCTATTTCTAATACAGATGTAACAGTGTCATTCTGAACACCTACAGCAGATGTTACATTTTGAGGGAGGTGTACTTGATTCCCCGTACAGATTACTGGTGAATCAGTGGAACAACTGTGTTCTAGTAGAATCATCACTCACAATCACATATGCTATGTTGAAGACATGGGATTACTGGCAGTATTATTATGTTATTGTCCCTGATTGTGTGTGTTTCTGCCTGCTTGATGTCCCTGCACCTGTTACTATGTGCCCAACCTGGTTGAGATCTATGCTGACATTACATACATATTCAAGCATCTCATTTTACACAGTTTCACAGTATGCACATAATCTGTATTGTATATACCATTCCTGATATATGTCCTGTCCACTATTCTTGTCAGAATGCTTATATCACAAAGTATCCACTCCAATGATATGTCACATTGTGCGACAGTTACATAATGTACAATAACTGTGCAGTCTCTACTGTATCATGTCAATAACTGATTAGTGGTTATGCTATATCTGTCTTCATTGACATGCCCTTATCTGCTGTACGTTACCATGTTTCACCTGTCCTCTTCCTGTGTTCATTCCTACAATTCACCTGTGTGTCTCTTTTCGATGCACACACTTCCCCTGACTATTCATTTATAATGCAGCCCATGTACCCTTACTGAACATTTATGTAACTTTTATTCAGTATGCCTGACACAGTTTCTACAATACTCTGCACTGTATATACTTCCATGCAATGTGCTGGAACTATAAACAGTGCATTATTAACAAACCTGATAGTCATTGTGGATTTCCTCACAATCCTGCAGACCATGTTTGCCAGTAAGTAAACAGGTTTACATGTGTGCTGCTGTCTATGTTGCTTTACATAGTTTCCTGGCCAGCAATACTGTTGCTGGCCATGAAACCACACTTGTTTAAGTTTAAATGCGGTGTGTGACATGCACATGTAATTAGTGCTGCTGCTGACCACGCAAACATGTAAACTCCATATAGGCTTCACACTAAGCCTACATGGATTTCATTGACTCTCCAGGTGTATCAGTATGCTATCATATTAACAAGCACTATTGCTTCTTCACCCTCATCACAGCACAAATGAGGAAATCTCTGAGAACACAACTTATTGTGTATGACAAAAATGAAGTAATCCAATGTTCAGTACCTTAACAGAGAACAGTAGCACATTTCAAACATGTATTGCCCCCCTGTAATAACATAGATTTTTGTTGTTTTGTTTTGTTTGAGTTTTTGGTAAGTTGAACATATACCCCAGGATTTAATAAAATCTCTGTAGGTACTTTGTAGAGTATACATGGAATGTATAATGTTCATGGTAACAGTTCCCCCTGACAAGGCGCAATCCACATTAATGATGGCATGTTGCTGAGGAAGAGCTGAGGAACATGGTTATTGAATCAGTGTAGGGAGAGGTGCAGTGCTAACCATAGCTGCAGTTGAGTATGAGACTCCCTGCAATGTCCTTTGTTTTATTTTTATTTTATTTTATTTTTTAAAAGCACGTTTGCGTGGCATGGCGTGAAGCACAGCAATGCCAAGCTGCACTCACATATAAGATAATACACATCTGCCAGATATCTAAAAATTGAAACCGGATGTAATAAATTATTTATTTAAAGGTGTGTTTAATCATGTCAGCACTGCTTATAGGTAGCTCAGTGGTATATGTGAAGGTATAGCACATTTTTAACACCCTCATAGCTAAATGTGTAGAGTTACAACTTCATGTGCAGTAGGTTGAAGGTTTGAATACATGGAAGGAAAGGTATATATTTAATTTTGATATACATTAAAAACTAAAAAAAAAAAACCACAAAAACTAGTAATACAACTACAAGGAAGAAGCGGAAGGGTAAATCAAGACTCAAACATTAAATTTTAAATGATGTAAGTGCTTTCATCCTTATTTATTAAAACAAACGTCTTCAGACAAGAAGAGCAAACTAAAAAACAGTTTAAGTAGCCCTCTTAACTCATTCCCTCTGGTACAACTCTTTTGAGTGTGTACCTTTAACTCCTGGTGGGTGTGGCCTGAGCCTTTAAAAATGAAGTTATCACCTTAAAATTTTAACAAATACTCATTGACAGAGGTCAAATATCAATATAATTGTGTTTGCCATCATGTATGCTTCAAGATAAAATATTCTGATACCTTACATGAAGCATGGTTTTGGAATTATTAATGCAAGTATGAACAAGTAATATTTGATGCCTAGAGAAGCAGTAGGAGGTAACTGCAGATGAACCTGGAGGCGTCACTCGGATGTAATGAGTTAAATCATGTGATCCAAAAGGAAGTTACATCACTGAAACAAATTTTTAGAACACCACCATCTTGTGGTTCAAAGACTGAACTACAACTAAATAAACAGTTCATTCATAAAAGTACCTGGCTACCATAAATGATAGAACAAAAAACACATTGAATTGAAATACAGCCATAAAAACATCACATATAAACTCTTAAAACCAAAAATATTACCTATCCAGTACCTTCAATTTTAATAAGCACTGTATTGAACATGTATCAGCCAGTCCAGGAAAGCTATAAGCATTTAATTGAACTTGCCACTTAAGTTCACAGCATTCCAGTTTAAGAGTCCATGGACCCCTCTTTCATCAGACAAAACTTGCTCAATTATTTTGAATTTAAAATTATGTTCTGGGAAGGTCATAATATGTCTGGCTAGGGCATTATGAACTTGCATTTTATTAATACTATAAATATACTCATATAGTCATAGGTTCATAGGTTCATAGGTTCATACTAGGCTATCTGCCCTAGGGCATTTATAAGCCTAGCCAGAGTGTGTTTGGCTTTCGCCACCCATTTTAAATTCATTTTGCTATGCCCTTTTTCGAGGTTAGTATACTGTGCCTCTATCTAACAGTGGCACAGAAGTGATACCCGGGGTAAACCTACAATCTCCCATCCACTCATCAAGATTCCTCTTGAAGAGAGTCAGTGAGGGACTCTGCCTAACCTGGACTGGGATTTTATTCCAGAGTGAAGGGAGCATCTGGGTTATGAATCTGTCCCTCCAGCATGTCCTATTTATTTCAGTGATGAGATTTAAGTCTCTCAAGCGCGTAGCTCGATGGGATTTGGATTTTCTGAGGTGCAGCATGTCCATTAATTCTGGGTTGGACATGGCTTTATACATCAGGCACAGATCGCCTCTGAGCAGGCGGTATGCCACTGAGTAGAGCTGGAGTTTCTTTAACCGGGCAGCATATGGCATCTGTTTGAGCCCTTTGATCCTCTTGGTGAGGTACTTTTGGGGTCTTTCCAGTTGCTGCAGGTTTCTGGTAAGGTACATCCCAAAAGGGGCATTGTACTCAATTATGGGCCTGATGAGTAAAGAGGCACAATGACCTCCCCTTATCTAGATGTGAATCCCTTCATGATTAGGTGGGCTATATAAAATGTTTTTCTAACCACTTTGGCCACGTGGTTGTCAAATGAGAGATTGCTATCAACTTGGGTCCCCAGGTCCCTAAGTACTTCTTCTGTACTTAATGGATTACCATCTATGTGGTAATTTGTGGGCACTTTTTTTTTGCCAAAGGGGATGACTGTGCACTTTTTGGCATTTAGCTTGAGGCCATGGCTCTGGCACCAGTTGTCTGTTCCTATGAGGCCCTTTTGGAGGATGCTTGTGTCGGCTGGAGAGTCGATTATGGCACCCAGTTTGCAGTCATCTGCGAACTTGGTCAGCCACAGTCCTTCCGTGTTGGCCTGTACCTCCGAGAAATATATACCAAACAACAGAGGTCCCAGGACTGAGCCTTGTGGGATGCCACTTGTAACTGGTTTGGAGTCTGACATGGCTCCAGCAATTCTAACCATGTGGGTTCTGTCCTTGAGCCAGTTTGCAACCCATCTAGTGACACAGGGGTTTATATTTAAGCTGGTGAGCTTATCTATAATGCCCGAGTGGGGTATTGTATCAAAGGCTTTTGCAAGGTCCAGGTAGGCTGTGTGGACCACCTTCCCCTTGTCAACGGCCTTGGTGACTGTTTCAAAGAAATCGACCAAGTTTAAGAGGCAGGATCTGCCCTTAACAAAGCCGAACTGGGTAGGATCCAGTGTCTGTAGGTCCCCAATATCTTTATTTATGAGGTCCATGATGATCCTTTCCATAGCTTTGCAGACCAAGCTATTCAGGCTTATGGGGCGATAGTTTCCAGGATCCGTTGAGGCACCACCTTTGTGGAGAGGGACCACTGATGCTGTACGCCACTCTTTGGGTACATATCCTGTAGTAAGGCTGAGATTGAACAGTAGTTTTATGTTTGGGTTTAGCTCTTCTTGGAGTTCATGTAGGATGCAGCGTGGGACACCGTCTGGTCCCATTGATGCTGTGTTTTCTGCTTTGGAGAGGGCGGCTCTTACCTGAGCATCTGAGATGTCAGCAGGGCAGCACTCTGCTGGGATAGATATTTGCCTTTTGGTGGGGAGGGGGGGGGGGTTTGCGCTGAACCTGTCAGCTAGGATGTTGGCAATGTCTGTGGGTTCGGTGTATTTTTTGTCATTTTGGACTAATTCTGAGCATATCTGGGAATTCCCACCCAGGTTCCTAACATAACTAAAGAAAGCCTTGTGATTATCCTTAGTGTCCTGTGCAATTTTTCTCTCGAAGCTGGCCTTAGACGATTTTATGAGTGCCCGTAGTTTTTTGCTAATACTGATCAGAGATGCCTTCCCTTTTTAGGATTTTGCTCTATCATGTGGTAGCTTCCCCCTTCTATTGTACAGTTTGTTTATGGCTGGGGTCCTCCAGACAGGACGTCTGCCTTTGCAGGATTGGGTCTTGGTTTTATTTGGGATTGCATGATCCATGCATTCCTGAAGGTGTTCATAGAATGCGTATATAAAAGATTCTGCGGTCTGGGCCATATTTTCCACAGGCCCGGGGGCTTTGAAGGATGCCACCTCAGTTTTGAGGAGTGTGAAATTTGCTTTAGAGAAGTTTTTCACTGTGGTTTTCTGGGCAGGGGGGGGGGTCGGGATGTGAATATCCAGTGAGATTAGTTTATGGTCTTATCTTACCAGTGAGGGATACACTTCTGGTCTGGAGCATAGAGTCCCCATGTTGGTGATGATCAGGTCCAGTATGTTTTCCCCTCTTGTGGGAGTGGTAACAAGTTGTTCCATAGCATTTGAGTTTATAAATTCTAGGAACCTTTGGGCTAGGGTGTTGGAGCTAGAGTAATGCTCCCAGTCTATGTTTGGGTAGTTGAAGTCGCCCAATATAATGGTGTTTGGAGAGACCTTCATATTTTCAAGTGTTCTCAGCAAGGCCCAGTGGGGTTCCTGGGTTTGGGAGGGTGGTCTGTAGCAGGCTATAAACTGGAAGGCAGTTTTACCCACTGTTAATTGCACATGGATAGTCTCTGATGCTTCGTGCTTTGCCACCAACCTGGAGGTGTGGGTATCTTTGAAGAATATTGATACTCCCCCCTCCTTTTTTGGTTCGGTCCAAGTTATGGGGCCGAAAAGCATGGTATGAGGTATAACCTGGTAGTGCTGGGGTGCTCTTGGGAGCCTTGAACCAGGTTTCTGTTACTGCACAGATATCTATGTTCTCCATGCTAAGGAGAGTTTCAAGTGCGTGCATCTTGAGGTTTAGACTTCTGGTGTTGAGTAGCATTACTCTTAGTTTCTTATCCCTTGTGATACCTATGGAGGTGGGTTTGTCTTTTGAGCCTTGCCTAAAAAAGGCACTATGGGGGTAGCAAGAGCCTTTGCCAATATCCGAAAGCCCAGGGGTGATAGGTGCAAGCCGTCCCTAGTGAAGCATCGTGGCTTGTCGAGCATGTCATCCCAGGCTGACAGGCATTGGATCCCCTTTGAATGACACCAATACTTAAGCCAGTTGTTGAAATTGATCATCTTGTCTTCATATTGTGGCATCATTCGTGGTGAGGGTAAGATGCTACTCAAGGTCAGGGTCATACTGGCCTGGGCTACATGCTCAGAGAGCTCCTCTATGTCTCTTTTCATGTAGTCCAGGGAGGTACGTCTCAGGTCATTTACACCAGCATGGACAATGATTGAGTCATATTTGTACTTGCCTTGGAGTGACCTGAGTGCTTGTGTTATGTGGCGGATCCTAGCGCCCGACAGGCAGCTCACCGTGACCTTCTCCTTGTTCAGCCTGGTGAGCGGGACGTCAGTGTGCCTGACAATAGAGTCACATATTACAAGTGTATCAGGTGTGTTGTTTAGCCTTAAGGGTTGTGACTGTTCGGCACACTGGCTTTGTGAGCTATGTGTTGCACGTGTTTTGTTTTGGGGTAGCGGTTGCTTGGGTGTCTGCTTTGGAGGTCTCTGCTGCTTAGGCAGATTTTTATTTAGAGCCTCCGAGTATGTTTTTGTGTGTTTATGTGTTTGGTTTGCTGTCGTGGTAGGTCTATGTGAGACTGGAATTGTAGTGAGTGTAGTTTCCTTCTCTTCCTGACTGGTTACGCCAGTACTGAGTTGAGAAAGCTTAGCCTCCAGTTTGGCTATATGGTTGCATCTCTCACATGTGTTGGAATTTGATGGGAGGAGGAGAGGGTTGTCTGTGTACATGAGGCAGTTGTAACATTGCCTCAAGATTCCCAGATTCACCAGCTGGACAGGAGAGGAGATTGACAACTGACCTTTGGACATGCTAGTATAGTATTGGGAATTCCTTTATAATTGAAAAAAGGGCCAATGGGGAACAAGGTACTCAAGGGGAGTTTGTGAGGGTGTAGTGCTTTTAATTTTTTAGTACTGACTTATATAATTGCTTTAGTGAGCAAGTGCCAGGTAACTTAAATGCAATGTGTTACAGGTAACTTAAATGCAAAAATGACAAACAGTAACTTTCTTTCAAGTGAAACAAGGAAATAAGTACAGTAAGCAATGCAGATATCACTAGGGATCCACAGAAGCACTGAAAAGCCGCATTTTAGGTGGAATTAGCGTTTCAGGGAAATAACAAGCAAACAAACAACAAGCATACAAACAAAGCTAGATACAGCAGGCCTGGATCTAGTCTATGCTACAGCAAACAAGGTGTACCAGTTTCAGTAAGAAACAGTTCAAATATGCAGGCACTATAAGCCTTTAACCAGAAATTCCCAGCTCAGAAGGGCAGAGTTCAGGCTCTCCTCCCACAAGAGTGCAGACCATGAACCTTCTTAATGTAAAATAACTGGCCTGAAGCCCAAGTGCTTAAACCAGAACTAATGCACTTTTAGAATAACAGACACTGAGCCCTCAATCAGCAGTTCCCAACTTAGAAGGATGTAAGCTACCTGTCCTGCCACCACAGTGAAGGCCACAACCTTCCTAATGCAAAACAACTGGTCTGAAGCCCAAGTGCTTAATCCAAAATACTTAGAATGATAGCTACACTTTAATCAAGTTACTACCAAACAGTAATAAATACAATTGAATACTTTAAAGAATGCCTGGATTAGTGCTCAAGTTATACAAACAAAGCTAGATTCAGCAGGCCTGGATCTAGTCTATGCTACAGCAAACAAGGTGTACCAATTTCAGTAAGAAGCAGTTCAAATATGCAGGCACTATAAGCCTTTAACCAGAAATTCCCAGCTCAGAAGGGCAGAGTCCAGCCTCTCCTCCCACAAGAGTGCAGACCACAAACCTGCTTAATGTAAAATAACTGGCCTGAAGCCCAAGTGCTTAAACATTGTCTAAATATGCTTTTTTACCTCTATAAAATTTTTCACAGAACAAGCACTTAGCCAGATAAATAATACCTTTAGAGTTACAGTTAAACCTACCTTGATCTCATAATTGATATTATGGACTGTAAAGTTATTGTCAGTATCAACAAATTTACAAAAAGGGCAGTCTTCACTCTTATACATTCCAGGCATCTAGTTAAAGGAAATATCTTAGAATCAAATGAATTTTTAGAATCAAATTAATTTTTAAAATTAGTACTTTTCTTAAAAACAACTCTAGGATAATCACCCAATTTCTGTTTTAAATTAATATCATCCAGCAATAAGTTCCAATTTTTATGTAAAAGTTCCTTAAGGTAAATAGCATCAATACAAAAAGCAGTAATGAAACTCAGACTAAAGCCAATTGTTGATAAATTACTCTCTTGAACTCTATGGTCACCAAACCTTCCAGGACTTTCCAACTAGACATTGTGATTTAAAATTGGTTTAAAGAACCCAGTAGATCCCTTACTTTGAACTTCGTTGATTAATTGGACTACTAAAATAGATGAATACCCTTGTTTAAGAAACATATCCTTTAAATTCTTGCACTCATTGAAAAAGTCTTGTTCTGAATTGATCATCATAGCCGCTCTTATCAATTGGCCTTTTACAACAGAATGTTTTTGGTGAAAAGGATGGGAGGTAAAAAATGCAAAAATGAATTGGAATGTGTACTTTTTCTAAAAATCTTCAAGGTATATCTAAAATTTTCCTTGTCTTTCTTTAATTCAATATCTAAGAATGAAATCACAGCAGAATTGTAATCAGAAGTAAATTCCAGAAAATCTGTAGAATTATTAAAATAGTCAAGTAATTCTAAACCTGTATCAGCATTACCCTTTATGATGATAAAAATATCATCCAGGTAATGGGTGTAAAAAAATATCTTTTTTTTACTAATTGGGTTCATAAATAAAAACTCATGTTCCCACATGGCCATGACAATGCTAGCAAAACTGGCCCTATGTGGTGAACCCATAACAACCCCTCTTTTTCATAAGAAATACTGGCCATTAACATATAAGAACTTGTTAGCCAAAATTAAATATAATAATTCCCCTATTAGGCTGATGTCATCAGTGGTTGCTCGTTTCTTTAAGAAAAAATCAGTTACCCATTGAATCTCTAATTCATGGGGGGGTGACTGTATAGATCTCTGACATCAGCAGTTAGAAAATTAAATTTGGCTTTAAACTCGAGATCATTGTTATTTTCAATAAAGGACCATGAATCTTTAGAAATTTGGGGTTCATGTTTGAGAAATATTTTCAGCTTACTATCTACAAATTTCGCACATGCATGAGTGATGAAATTTCTTCCATCCATTATTGGTCATAAATGGGGGTCATGTAAGTCCTTATGGATTTTGGGGATACCAAAAATAACTGGGATTAATGGTGAAGGCATATTCAAATAATTATACAAATTTATATCAATACGGAAATCAGCAAGTCATTGATACA
The DNA here is from genome assembly GCF_019279795.1 of Protopterus annectens. Classification (NCBI taxonomy): domain Eukaryota; kingdom Metazoa; phylum Chordata; order Ceratodontiformes; family Protopteridae; genus Protopterus; species Protopterus annectens. The sequence goes on along the minus strand of NC_056729.1, from coordinate 234,786,166 downwards.
AAATGTAATTCTTGCATAAGCGCCATTCACTTCATTCAATGACCCAGGTTCATATGTATCTGTATTCAATATTTTAAACATCTTAGACTGATAGTCACCCATATCCATAAAGATCAGCCCTCCCCCTTATCGAGTTTCATGACCCTTACATTAGAATGACATAAAGAGCAAATCAAGTCTTGTTTATCCTTATTTAAGTTATACATATTATCACATTTATGTCATTTACACAATAGTGACCTCATGTCCATTTCACATATATGCTCAAAAGTAACTAATAAAGGGTGGCGTGGTGAATTAAATGGACTACTGACTCTGAATTGTCCATCAAGACAAGTATCAGAACCAAACAATAATGTTAAGTTCATTTTACATGTCAACAGTTTTAAGTCCAAAACTAGCAAGTTCTGTTCTCCTTGACGGAAAAAAGTTAAACCTTTAGCCAAAATATTGGCTAAAGAAATTCCAACATCAACATCAGCATAATTGAAAATTTTAAAGTCATCTTGTGTATTAGTAACAACTCATGCACGTTCTCTATTGACATCAGGTCCAGAATGATCACTCGTCGCTGGGATTTACTGAGGCAACAATTGTTCAACCTCCGGGGCCACGGGTTCTGCCATTGGCCCCCTTTCCTTCTTGTGTTGGTTTAATATCTCCTCGAAGATGTATGAAAACACTGGTTGTTAGTGGTACTAGATGTAAGCCCTGGCTGTTGACCTCCTTGCTCTCTTAAGCATTCACTACATCTACGTTGTTGTTGTTCCGATATGACATCATGATGGTCCTCATGAGTATTTATACTAATGTCCTCAATGAAATTAGTATCAGACACTCTTAGTTCATTGTTACCACCTAAATTACCCCAAATTTGTGAAGGTGGAGGTTGGGGGTAGGCTACTCCCTTTTCATAATAACATTTGCCCCTTTCAAGTTTTTTTTTACTTTATTTTCTCTCAGTTTATTCAAATACTGATCAATGTTTTGAAATAATTTACTATATTCATATTTATACCTTAAAAAATAGACATCAGTTCTAATTAACTTATTGAGGACATCCAAATCCCCTGCAAGTGAGTCCAGCAGAATAATGCTTGATCAGTATTTCTATAAAGTCACAGCCTTGTTTATCAAATAATTTTAACAATTCAAAATAAAAGGGAGACTTAAGCTCAAGGCTGTTAGGAAAACCCCACTGTCTCAAGCCTTCAGAAGATAGCTGCCATCATAAACATTTTTTTAAATAAACAATTTCCAGCTGTAATGTCTCATATTTAACTAACGTATAGTCAAACAGTTTCAAATGTTTATTAATATCACTTTCATTGGCTGATGCTGCTAAATTTAAATCATCAGAACTGCTCATACCTTCTGGATGCTTATTGAGCCAGTCCTGTAATACTGGAACACTAATAATCCTTATGGAAAACTGCGATAGTGTGGAAGAGTCACCCAGTCCACTAGTGCCTTCATTAATATCATTGGCACTGTTTAGTTGAATGTCTGCTCACACATTATTCGTTTGGGACACATGAGAGACAGTAGAACCAAAACACTGATTTCCATTGTCCACAATAGTATCTTGCCTATATTCTACAAATTAACAACAGGTGAGCAGTGATGTCACTATATTAACATATTTGTAGTATTAATAATTTGCATGTTAATAATGCCCTAGCCAGACATATTATGACCTTCCCAGAACATCATTTTGAAATCAAAATAATTGAGCAAGTTTTGTCTGATGAAAGACGGGGTCCTTGGTGTATTAAACTGGAACGCTGTGAACTTAAGTGGCAAGTTCGATTAAATGCTTATAGTTTTCCTGGGTTAAATTATACATGTTCAATACACTGCTTATTAAAATTGAAGGCATTGGATAGGTTTTTATGGTTGTATTCCAATTTAATATGTTTTCTGTTTTATCATATTATATGGTAGTCAGGTACTTTTATGAATGAACTGACTATTTAGTTGTTGTTCAGTCTTTGAACCAGAAGATGGTGTTGTTCCTAAAGATTTGTTTCAGTGATGTACCTTCCTTTTGGGTCACATGCTATAATGGAGGTATATTTAAACTGTATTCTTTACTTTGCCCTTGTTGTCTGAAGAAGTTTGTTTTAATAAATACAGACAAAAGCACTTACATAATTTAAAATTTAGTGTATGATTCTTGATTAACCATTCCACTTCTTCCTAGTACTTGATATGCATATTATGCAGACAATTTTAAAATATGGACCTGCTGTGCTCTGCTAAGCTATGCCCAACTGTTCTTAGATCTGCTAAGCACAGCATAAGCATAGTAACGGCTGCCAAGGTTTGTGCACTGCTTGGGTCTGCTTGGCAGGTTTGGCAGCTCTGCTAAGACTATGGATCTGCCAGTTTTGCAAATCTCAGCTCATCTGCACTGGTTTGTGTGTTGCTAAGTTGCATGGCACTTTTTGAATGTTGCCCAGTGATGTGGAATGGCAGGAAAACAGCCTATGTTGAGCCCAATAGGCAGGAATACAGTAGAATCCATTGGAGTTCTGTCAACTGAAGGTATAATATGGCTTGATGGTGGTGAAAGTGTATGGTTTCTGGTGCAGCATTGGTGCATTCTGGAGTCCAGAGCCATGGTTGGGCTCCTCATGAAAAACCATGGACAGGTTGCTGCAGGGTGATTTCCAGGGCTTGGAGTGTAAGGCAGAGGCCTGGGACCGGCTGGCCAGAGAACTTGCCACTGCTACTGGTATCCCCTGCACAGATGAGCAGTGTTGTCACCACCATGATGACTTAAGTGGGAACTCTTGTACAACTGGGTCCAAGAAACTAGGGCAGTGAATGCCCCACAAGTATGTAAGTAATTTTACCTCTGTTTTACAAATATGTAATCTGAATGTATGCAAACTGGTATGCATAAGGGTGTGCTTCCTTTCTAATAGCTGCAGTTGAGAGGGCTCACAATGTCTAGTTGCATGCCATGTGCTTGGCCAGGTGCCGTGAGTGTGGTGAGTGTTAATGTATTATGCTAACTGTAGTGAAATAAAGAGAAAAAGAGTAAAGCATTAACTGCAATAAGGTATATACATTAAAGTTTGTAATGCAATATATGTGGACTTAGAGCTGTAGTGCAATAAATGAATAACGCCAACTGTAGTGAGATAAAAAATGAAACAATACCAGTAACTGCATTAAAGTATATACAATAAAGTTTGTAGTGCAATAAATGTGGAGCTGTAGTGCAAGAAATAAATAATTCCAACTGTAGTTCAATAAAAAAACATGAAACAATATGAATAACACCAAGAAAAATGGTGTACATCAGGATTGTGTTATCGTAACCATTGCAGTAGAGGTTTATGCATTGAGGCTTTAAGGTAAGGAGCTGCAGTCAAGCATAATACTGTAACAGCTGTAGAATGCAAATCAAATGGTTGCAAATTGTATTGGTTAACTCATATAGTATTGTTCAAGTTTGTCTCATGGTCAATATTGGTCACATAATGCTCTGTCATCCACAGTCATAAGGTAATAAAGGTATATGAGTAAGGTAGCCCACTCCATGAGCTGATGTTGTTTGTTGACTTCACAGATATACTAAAATATAGCTTACCTACTATCTACATTATGCTTGTATTTTATGTATGTACATTCTACTATCACTGCAGTCTAGTTTAATACTGTAGTAGTTCTACCAGGTCATATTTTGCTTCCAGGTGAGCTCTAGGCAAATCTCAGTCAGTCAGCAACTGGCAGTGACTCAGTAGATCCATTTGTTTAATGCACTGTGTATAGTACATTTTGCCACACAGAGTCCAGGGTTCAAATCCAGTGATATGTAGCAGTAAATATTACAGTAGCAGTCATGTTGTTGTTGTTGTTGTGTCTTTTGGCTTTTCCCGGTTAGGGGTCGCCACAGCAGAACTCCAGTCCGCTAATGATTGGAAGTAGATTTTTATGTGCCGAGTTGCCGGCCCTGTCGCACAACCTTCAACAAAAGTACGCCCATTCACGCATGTCTCTACACAGAAGATGCTCTAGCTGAGAATCAAACAGGACAACGTCTTATTGTGAGGCGACAACACTACCGCAGCACCTCACAATTTCTCTCTCCACAGGAACTACAGGTAAATTGGTGAGGTAACCTATATTATGAGTAGATAATTGTGTGTTTAGATGTCACAGACTGTTAAAATTGTTAGCAAGAATGTATTCATCAGCAATGCTCAGTCAAAAATAAAATGTGTAAACTCTGTATGGCTGTATGCCTGGGGTGTCTGTTAAAAGTTGCTACAGTCAGTTAATACAGTCTATGCAGATATGCCCTGCAGCCACTGGTATTGGGTTCTATTCCCATTCCTGTCAACCAATGCATGGCAGCTATTTAGTGTCTGTACTGTACACATACATGTGTCTCATGCGTCACGATTTTATGTTATGTAATTAATAGTGTGTAATCCATCTGCTCCGGAATTACCATGGAAATGATTACCTAGACTGGAAAGTATCACCAAATCAACCACAGAGCACCTTGGTAGTTATATAGGTCCACCTGATGTGCAAGTGTTCTGTGTAGTTGTGTACACACTTTTTACTGCTAGGCCCATAGTGTCTCATGCAAATAGCTTGAGAGGTATATACGTGCTACATCAGCTATAAGAGACTTGTAGTCACTGTACACATAAAGAAAATGCAGACCTATAGAGTAGATAGTAGTACTGTTGTCAAGGAAGTAACTGGCAATGTTACTAATGGACTGTTTCTCTCTCTCTCTCTCTCTCTCTCTCTCTTTCTCTCTCCACATCCCTTATCTTCATTCATTTCTAATTGGTATTCACTGGTTATGGTGTACTACTAACATATATTATATTAACTGTATTTTGGGACGCATATTAACATATCTTGGTAAATTACCTATTTTGTTGGCATCATGCTGTAACTGTTACAGGCATGCTGTTAATTCACTGTTCTGTTATTTATTGTTGTATTTCACATAATATGCATTGGAATGTAATTGGGTTATTTCCAATGTTCTGCCATTCTATTACTAACAATGATTTGTTCACAACTAACTTATAATTATTGCTATACCTCCATTACCACAGCACATTAGGGTAGGCCGGTTCCAGGTGATCTGCCTACCTTGCCTCAACTAGCGATGGCACCAGGTTCTGGCATGTCTGGGACCCAGATGGTGGTGCCCCTGCACCACCTGTAGCATTGAGTGGGACCTCCTCAGGAGATGGGTCCCGACCTCCTCCTGGGAGCGGTGGTGGAGGGGCCATTGTCACCCAGGATCAACTCTCGGTCATGGTGTGCAGGATTGTTCATCATTGCTATGAATGCTGCCTGGACCAGATTGAAAGAACACTGGCTGACCTGGTGGGGCAGCCTCATCTCTGGCTCCCAGCTTCGAGCACAGCCATCCTTAAGACAGTGAAGGAGCAGTGCTGACAGTCCCATGGGTGGAGGTGTGAGTCACACTGCTGCCGCCTGGAGGCATGTATGATTCCACAAGACCCACCCCTACCAAGGTGTTCATCCACCTCATGTATCACACACCACCCCTATCTGCTGTCTTATCTGTCTTGTCTGTCTGTGAATGCATCCTCTCCTACCCACCTTACCTCCCCACATGCCTATGTCCCTTCTCCAACATTTCAATCTGACCTTAATAAAAAAAAAAATGGGCACCTATCCCAAAAAAAAATAACGGCTCATACATAGCTCTCCATTTCACATGTGTCCACTGGACACAAGTAATTTCATCCAATTGGCTTGGCAACGCAGTTATGTTGTCCTCACCCCTATCTCTGGGGTTTGAGAGCCCAAATTCATCTACAAAAAACACTGTCACTGTGCATAGCTGTTGCTGTACAAGAAATGGATAGCTATGGTTCTTTCCTGCACATCCCTACCTAACTTTCATTATGGTTTTCCCACTGCTTGTCCCCATTTTACCACTATCCTATCTTCCCTTCTTTCTTTTCTTTATATTTTTTTAGCGTGGAGCTGTGAGACTATGATAAATAGAGCACTAATAAGTATATGTGTTTTTAAGATTGTAAGTCATGTGTACAAAATAAAAACCTCTCCTATGTTTTGAACCCAAGCCCATCACAGCTACAACACACTGCATTAACCCATCACACCATGCAGACCTTAATTGAAACAGGTGTTTACATCAAAAGATAGTCATTTCCACTTACATTCATTAGACGTGTCTCAGCAGAGCTGTGCACTGGGCCGCACCTCAAAAACATGAATCAAAAATTAATGGGAAAAATGGAAGTGCACATTGGACTCTGGTGGAATCATACACCACTAGACAGCCAAGCACATACAAATGGATGTACGTGAGGCCCGTAATAGCAGGTAAATGTGCCCTTGTTTCAGCAACATGTAGAAAGACTCCCGCTAAGGCATCAATGGCAAAGAACATGTTCAACTTGGACCCTGGTACAGAAACACAGCCATAGAAAGCCATACACATACTGATGGATGCAGACATATGCCTTGCAAATATACTTGCTGTAGCAGTGACTCAGTAGCTCAGTATGTTAAATGCCTTGCAGGCTATGCATTTTGCCACACTCACAGTCCTGTGTTCAAATCCAGTCTTGTGTTGCAGTTCAATTATATTATTGTGAAGACAGCAATTAATGACTGAGTCTTGCAATCTTTATCTGCACAGCTTACTGCTAATTAAGGAACTACTATTCAGTTTTTCTAGTTAAAGGCCTGCAGGTAGGGACGCACTGCATCTATCCATATAGCATACCTATATGTTGCATACTACTCTGTTATTGGCACCATTGCAGATGAACCTTAATCACATGCCCAATTGGACTGTAAAGGGTACCCTTACACTGGCTCTGCTGTCACAGGTGCCACAGTTACATGTACAGCTTCTTGTCCTCCAAAGTGTTCACACTCCCCCATGTGTTCTAGGCTGCAGCTTAGCACATACACCTGTATGTAAAAGTAGCTACTACAGACCTACCATACCTCCCAAACCCCTAGCACAAGGAATCTCAACACAACCATACTTAATGGGGGGGGGGGCAAAAGTCCAGATATTGGGAAATGTTTTACAGTTTGCTCCTATATAGTTAGTAAGTTGATAGAATAACAGCTATTGCATTAGCATGCATATTCTGAGTGGCATGAAGTTTGACACTCAAATGTGTGTCTTCCATTACTGACCTCAACCTGCAATGTTTGCCAGTGAATTGTCATTTGACTACAATGTCTTGGGACATTGAGGCTAAAATGTGGACATACTGTAAAAATCTCTACAGTTGACAGCTAGAGTACCTACCCTCTGAGATGCTGTAGTCTCCACACCTCACTAATGTCCATTTTAGCAGCTAAGAAAGGGGCCCAGGTCTACATGAAGGCCTTATATATTGCACTGTGGTGGCATGTCACTGGCTAATGATAGTACAATTCAGCTGTTTTGGCTGCAATTACTATATCAGAGTCACATATTGGTGGAAAGGCAGGGACCCGCTAATGAGCAGTACCCAAAAAAGGCAAACAGCTGGTTATGCGAAACAAATCTGTATGAGACTTACCTCACACAGGGAGCATATTTTCAAAAGATTACTGGAAGCAAACTTCAACAAAGGAGTACTGCACTCAGGTATGTAACTGACTTCTCCATATAACAGGATTCAGATGAGAGAATGGAGGTATGGGGAATAGGGATTATGCTAGCAAGTCTGTCTTAGATCTATGGTAATGACATATCATTGATACTCATCTGTCCTACACCTACAGGCATACCTCTCAAATGTCCCTAATTTCCCCTCACATCTTAGCTCCGTCCCTTTTAATCCCTCCTACGATGGTTCGCTGTTGTAAGAAAGCTAGTGAATTACACATAATACATAGTGACAATAGGTAAGGGTGCATACTCCTGTAATATCAGAAGATGTACACTAATTCCCCTCCTATCATTCTGTCAATGTCTCACATAAATAGTTCTAACATTTTAAAAGTGACCCTGATTGTCCCTGATGTACTCTGGTTAAGTCCATGATTCTGATGACATTTCTCCCTGTCTGGTTGAGAGCTATGCCTAACATAGTTGTCAACTTGTTACACTCAGAAATCTGAACAAAACCATAACTAATGGAGGAATAAATGCCCCAAATTAGGGACACTGTAACTATTGCTCGTGCAAAGTAAGAAAGTGAATAGAATAACATATATTACAGTAGAATAACTGTGTTCTGAAGGGTATGATGACTTAAACTCAGATGTCAGTCTTTATTTCCTGACATCAGCCATCAATGATTGTCCAACCTTTTACTAGAAATCCACAATGCTGTCTGAAAATGGCCAAAAGTGTGATGCAAACATCTTGACATTCTGCAAACATCTGTATAGTTGAGAGGTATGATGCCTACAGGGAATGCATTCTAAAGAAGGTTTGCATTGTTTTCTGTCATTGTGGCACACTGGTGTTGCTGGACTGTTCCCAGATAGTGATTTCAATAGCACACTGCTATTTGTCTGGCAGTGGCTGTATGACATAGTAGTGGGAAGTTGCCCATAGGGGACACACCACAGTACACTTGCAGTGTTGAGTGTAGGAACATACAGCAGGATCTGTCACAGCACACAGGGACATACCTCCCGAAGTGCTGCTATCTTGCTGGGACCCACACATGTAGTATGTTGCCTGACTGTGGGTATGATGTCTGAGGGAGCAGTGAGTAGTGCAGGCCATTATGGATGTGCCAAATCTGTACATAGTGGGCATCCATGTATCTGGTCCTGTAATGTGTTCCCCTTCTGTTATCTTTCAGGAACCATGTATCACAGATGACATGCCCCCTTCTCTGATGCAGAGAATGAGGTAATAGTGGATGCACTAAGGCAGCATCATCAGATGTTGTTGTCCAGAGGGAGGCATAATCATGAACAAGTGGTGGCATTGAGGGCAGACCTTGTGCAAGATGTGAATCAGATTGGCCAGCAGGACAGGACCTATGAGTAGGTGCAACACAAAGCCATAGATATGGTGAATGCTGCATGAAAAAGGGCAACTGATGTTACCAGTGATCATGCCACCACTGGTGGAAGGCCTTCAGTGGCACAACCACTCTCAGCCACAGAGGAATTCCTGAAGAACCTAGGAGCACATGACAGCTCCTAAGCATCCATCACACCATACATCGTGGATGTGAATGCCACAGTGCCCCCAGTAGTGGAGCATCCAGATAAGCTTATTGTGTCCACCATTTTAATACTTTATCGGTCATTGTGAAAGGCTGTACATACCTGTACATGGGTGTCAGGTCTATCTGCACTGGGGGGGGGGGGGATTTAACATTTAAGATCAGTTGTGCACACATACTCTGAATCTCAACATTACAGCCATTAACAGTGGCTACTGTACATGTGGATATATGCACATATTACCCTTTAGTGCTGCAACATATGGTGGTGCTGACAATACCTCTCCCTCACCCTTTCATAGGTCCATCAGGAGTTGCACAAGCCCATGCCCTGTACCTAGTAAGCATGATGCTGCTGTTTTGTGGATCATAGATACCTTATGAAAGTTAAGGGATACTATATTGCACTATGTACAAATGGTGTGTTTAGCCGGATTACAATATTTGTATGTACCATTCTGGAACATTTGACTACAGTTCATAGACTGGGTAATCACAGGTGTGTATTTGAACAGACATTAGCACATTTGTACTTATAGTTATGAGTGACTACACAACCTGGTATACATGATGCAAGTAATCCAAGATGCCTGTTCAAGCACAAAAAGTAGATGTTACATACCTGAGGAAGTGACACTAGTACTGGGATACCATTCTCAAGATACTGTAGGTGCATGGCGTTTAATGTGCAGTTCTATCATGTATAGTGTCATATTGCATGCCTTACAGGTAAGTTGCACTGGTAACTTTAACTGGATGTAGCTGATGTGCATGTCATAAAGGCTTTGACTTGTATGTGTATGTTGTAAGGTTGTCTGTTGTGCATGGGAGAGGAGAGGAGAAGATGTGAGACTAGCAATGCAGTTGTGGATCCTCATTTGTATGAGTATGTGTGAATTACTATACATAAAAGTAAGTTTAGGTAGTAATGTACTGCTTTTGTCTTGGTTTTCTCAGGTGACTAGGAGGGGGGGGGGTTGGAGTCTGTCCTCCTCAGAACCTGATGTCACTGTCTCATTGGACTCTGATGGTGATGGTGGCCATAGTTAGGCAGAAGTGGGGTTGTTGTGTCTGAATCTGTCCCAAAGGTTGACATCAATTTTCTGCCCCAATTGTCTCTGTACCCAGTTAGTATGGCCACACTTACCCAATCCCCACAGGCCAAAGATATTAGATAATCAGAGGGTGAACACATTGAAGAGAGAAATGTGGCAACTATGGCTCCAGTGAGTGTAGACACTGGCCATAGCCAGAGATCTAGTGATGTTCCACACATGCAGATTGACAGGAGTGCTTGCAGGAGGCCTGCTATCCATCCACCACCTTTTGCTGGTGTTACATCTCAAGTCACTCGAAGTAAGTTTCAGGCTGTCATGGAGGCACAGGCATGTTCTGAAGGGAACACCAGATGTATGCTTAAGGTTATGGATGCAGCAATGTCTGACATCTGTGACTGCCTCCACTGCACTGGGCACACCCTGTATTTGTGGGCTAAGACAGTGTCTGTCTTGGGCCGTACATTGTATGTGCTGGAATGTCTGGCAGGAGCTGGGCATTGGACCCATGTATGTAGACCAGCAACACCAACTGCTGAGAGTCAACATGCCCGTGTGCAGTTATGCTTCTGTAGTGGCAGTACCTCCAATACTACAGAGGAAAATGTGCTGTCCATACCACAACATGGTAGACCATGGGCACATGGTGCTGGGTGGTCTCACTGGGGACATAGACCCAGCAGACAGCAGTCACTATCAGGTACTAGCACCACATCTGACCTTGGGCATAGTGGTGCCAGTGCAAATCCTGGCGGAGCCAGTGTCCACTCTACCATGTAGAGTTCATAGCTGTCCGACATACACATGTGTAGGGCTAACACTAGGCCTGACTGTGTACACACACACACACTCAAACACCACTGTCACATGCAGGTCACCAACAGGCACACACAACACCTCTCCATGGTCTGTCTAACCCCCACCCCTTCCTGACTCACACACATGCTGTCGACTGTTTGGCACAGTCTAGGCCTCCAGCACCCCCACACCACACTCTGTGCATGTGATGATACCAGTGCCACATCCCTGTCATCCTTGTCATTAATGCAGGGAAGTGAAGCTATGTGTCTGATGCACAGGATGACTACATTACTTGACATGTACGTGTGCAATGCAGTATTGTTTTGCCATGCCACTTATTGTGATACACAATGGAAATGGTATGCCTGCATGTGTCATGACTATGCACCAAACTTTGTGTACCTTAAGTTGTATGATGTTGTACTGGTGGTAGTGTTACAGGATGACATGTGCCTCATACACATGTATATGTTTTTATTCCAGGAATCTGAGGGAATAAATTATGGACACATGGTGGCAATACAGCAACACAGGATGGCATGGCAGCACAGCAGAAGTATGATGTCAACCAGGTACGGCAGTATACATAGATGGCTCCCAAGGTGCCTGTGTCTATAACAGTCTAACAGAGACAATGGTGTCAGTCTGTGTAATCATGCATTCATACTTTGTGATAAGGTCTACTACCCTTGATACTTGTCACCTGGGGTCTCTGAACTTATATCGACAAGGTGTGGTGATAGAGCTGACATATCTACAAATATCCTGTATCCGGATGTTATGTTCCCAGGGTTTGACTTTCAGACACATGTGTATACACCAGCTGACATACCAGTCTGTCCATGTTGTACACTTTTGGCAGCATGCCCTGCTGCTCTACTATTGCCATAAATCTTGTCATGGCAGCCAGCAGGGACATGGGGGGGTACATCAGGATGTCCAACACCTAGACTGAGCCAAGCCATCTCACTGTACTGCCCGTTTAGGCAACATGTACAAAGCACCCAGTTAGGCATCCACAATACTATCAATGTGGGGGTCACTACATGGCCTACTGATGGCAGACATCAGCAACATAGAGTCATCCAACTCTGATAGCTGTTCTGTAAACAGCAGTGCTCAACAGGGCACGGACATGGGTCCTCTACTGCTTTGACTGCATGTCTCTACAGTACATGCAAGTATTGACTTACTGTAGTTAACAATGTTGGCTGCTGCCTGCTATTTGTGAGCACTCGTACTGTCACTGTGTTAGTCGGTGTCTTGCATGACAGTATTGCAAATACATGCCTGGTGACATAGTAATGGCCATAAACCTCAATCAAATATATATGTGTTATCCTTTCCATCAGGGATACCAGTTGGTAGCATGGCAGTCCCTACATGTGATGGACATACACAGGGGTGACAGGTAGCCACACCGACCCAGTCACACAGGTGTACAGCTCATGTGCCACACATCATGTCTGTACAGTGTTGCGGTAGGATTCATATGGCATAACTGTGGTCACAGTCACTGGTAAGTAACATACGCATACCCACCTTATACTCCTCCCTCAGCATGCCATCATCCGACTACAATGGCCATGTGTTGACATACTTTCAAACTGTATTGGCACATGCAGATGACAGTATGGCCCTTCATGGGGTCATATCACATCATCAAAATGTGCTCATGACTGTTCATCTGCAATGCATCTCAGTGCTGCCTGTGCCATTCAGCATACTCACAGGTGATCTGTGCCATGCATACAGGACAAGGTGTGACCCCACCTGATTATATATGCTGTCTATCTCTAGGAAGCCTTGTAGATGGATTAGTCACCCTAAGGACATTAAGTCACTATGTATGAAATGTTAGTAGTACATCCTTGTTGGTGTAATTTGTGTAGCAGACATAACACACCTTTAACACATATTATCCGTACTGGTACAGTACAGAGAGCACCTCAGTGCACTTCCACGCATGCCATCTGTGTGATTGACTGGGTGGATGTAATCTGAACACTGGGGGTGTGGCTGTGTCTCCCATGGACTTGCGCAATATTTGCTGTCCCTGTGATGAGGGGTAGCGATTTCTCCAATTGTGACAGCTGTATAGCCATCATGCTAGTGACATGCACCTTTCCTATTGCTCTGTGACATGATGTACAGTGCTGTCACAGCCTGATAGGCACACATGGCCACATTCAGGCTAGCAGCACTTACACTCACTGCATACAGTACACATCATGGCACACAACATAGTGCATGTTGGCTGCATGCACAGTGGAAAACTTACCTACGTAGTGGTACACAGTACAGAGGACAATACTGGATGGACATACCACGCCTCATGTCTGCTACTACTATCCACGTATGACACATAATGCTTGTTGATATAAGCAGACCATGGTGTAGTCATTCATTTGGGAGGCCACGTCACCTTCAACCAGTAAAATAATGCAAAACCCTGCCAATGTGTACATTACAAAGGTTAGCACACATATGAGGCACAGATATACACATGCACTCAGTTGGCTGTTGGAAGATTTGAACTCCTTCATATCTACTGCTATACACAATAGTTTACAGTATTTATTGTATGCACCACAGAGTTTATCTGATGCTGTGTTGTCAGCCAGCACTCTTAAGGTGGATAACATCAGCAGGCCATGTAGAGGAGAGAAATTTAGTGGGCGGCAACTAGTTACAGGGCTAAAAAGTGCATAACCATTACACAGGGGTAGCATGTCCACTGTGATCCAAGGGGATATATTTACTCACATGCACTGAGTTAGTTGTTGTGAGATTATAACCCTTACATGTCAATTGTTACACACTATAGCTCACACTACCTATCACGTGCCACAGATTTCATCTGTTGAGTATGTGATCGCAGGGACTGTACTTGTGCAGTGCACAAAGTAGGCTTGTGTTGGACAGCATGTGTGGCCTACACAGTGATATTGCTTGGTACTGTTATTGTATCTATTTTCCTAGGAGTGGGGTATCTGTTAATATCCCTGTTTTGTGTGTACAGTCACCAGTATGGCCATACGTGGCTGGTCACAGTTATATAGCAAACATGTGGCCAGGGACATTTTTCCCTGTTGAAAGCATGGATTGGAACCATTATACATTACACCACTTGCTTACCTTTGTCTGTCTACATGGGTGACATTCTGCAGGCGCAGGGGTCTGAGGGTGAGTGGAATATGTACTGCTGCAGCATTGGTTTGGTTCCTTTGGGCAACTGCATTGATGTGGGAGTGCAGATAACCACATCTTTCGTAGAATATGTGGGGAATTCATGCATCCCACATATATATATTTAAATGTGTATGACAGGGATGTTTCTATAAATCTCGCTGTGTGTGTACATTATGTATATGTGTTATATAGATACATGAAGAGAGTCTATGTATCATTGTAATATATTATATATATATATATATATATATATATATGTATATATGGGTATTATATGTATTTGGGGTACATATTGCTAGATACACTACTCATGTGAGTGTGGGTTATGGACAGACATAATGTATACATAGCTGTATGTATGTACAGACATATTTCCACATAGCAGGTCTTTGTGATGGAGAGGCAACAAAATTGCGCTCAAGTTAGCTAAGTGTAGGAGCATGCCCAGTGGGACTGCCCATGCTTACAAATTGAGTCCAGGCCAGAACTACCTGTTTTCCAGTCTGGGATTTTATGTGCTACAGACATTGGCAGCTGCACCTGTTTCCACAGTACAGTACTTCCATGAAACTGTCCATGGCATTACCCAGCTGTGTGTTGTACTTAATATGTGAGTGGGGCACATAATGTAACACTACACACAGGGTGACTGTCTGCATACCTCTCACTGTACATGTTTTTGCAGAAAGTCCAGCATTTTACTTCATGTGTCTGGTCTGTTCCTCATACATTTGTGGTGTTCTGGTAACTTATTGTATAATGCAGTCACTGAATAGTACTACCTACAGACACATTTTAGTGATGGACTTGACATCCTGCAGATATTCTGTTGTGATGCAACCCGTCATTATACTAACCACCTTCTAGGTTAATCAGCACATGTATAATGTCTATCTGTAGTTATGGCCATTTGTCCCCTCCATTCTCTCTGACTTTGTCCAGCTTTCTTTCAGTAACAGATTGTGGAGTATGACAGTCTGTGGGAATACCATCATATGACTTCCTCACCTGCAAAAGATGTGGATGTTGCCAGATTCAAACCATCAATACCACCACCCATGCTAATGTCCTAGCCCACTGAGCCACACAGGCCACCAGGCAGATATGTGTCATTCATCACACAAGCAATAGCATACAGACATACATTATCATCCCTGCATTACATGTGACATCCAACGTATGCCCAGGTTCTATGTCACAGCCCTGATGTTGGCTGGTCTGCTGATATATCATTGCTGACATACTGTCACAGCAATTGTATGGGAACACTGATGTGATGGGGTGGGGGATGAGCCGTCCATGATCTGCTAGCATAGACAGTTGTGTGACTGTCCTCTGACCCCACTGTTTACCATCTCCCTTGACTAATGCAGTGGATATTCCAGCCATGTGGCCTAGTGAATATTATGGATCACATACTATGGTACTGGGTATGTGTTGCTCCATGTTGCTGTTAGAGCTCTCCAAGTAGTTCAGTAGCCCATTATATTCCCTTGCATTCATGCAGCAGGTCCATACATATGCTACCATATTCTAGTACACCTTACAAGTGGTGTATAGGTGAGTGACTTAGCTTGCGAATGCAGCAGTTGACAGACCTGCAGGTTGGGGCTGACTCTGTCAGATGCATGCAGTGCACAGCCAATACATGGCTATGTGCAGGTTGTGTGGGATGGTTGGCATCATTTTAGTATATTTATGCAAGTCAGACTAAGGTGTCAGTCCCTAGGGGCCCTAGCTTGTCAGTGCATATGCTATGCATTGTCTCTTGGCCAAGGCCAGGGCATACTGGGCATGCCAACATCTGCCTTCAGGGACAACTTCAGGGGTTCCTCCTCTGAGTCCTCCTGGGACTGTGGCTGTGGGGAAGACTTTTTCTATGTTTTGTTTATGCATGCTTTACTATTAAGAATAAGTCTACTTTTGGTCTATTTACCTACACATTTTATTTATTATTTTATTTTATTTATACTTGTTTGGCAGGGGTAGTGCATTGACCAATATTTACCAATTTCAGGCTCAACCCAGGTGAAATGCAAAACATTTCATAAAAAAAAAAAAAAAAACAGAAATGTAATCAATAACAGGGTAGTTCAGCATAATTACATAGAAAAAATGAGTATGTACATTGTAGTGAGCAAGAATTGTTCAATGTATAATCAAGCAGATGAAATGCACAATATATATACATTAGTTACTAAAGTGGGTCCATCTTCAGTGAACCTTGACAGAGGAGAACAGATGCAGAAAGGTAACAGGTTAGATGATGCCATGTCCTGTATAGAAGCAGGAGCATTTGGCTTGGATGAAGAAGAGCTTTTCAAGTTCCATTCTGAATATGGAACAAGGGTTGATTTCCTTAATGCTGATGGGGAGGGCTTGCCAAAGAGTAGGTACCTGAGAGGAAAAAACATGTGCAATGCTGTGTATTTTGGTTCTTTGGGTACTGAGAGTTGATGTGGCTTGTGAATAGAGTCACAGGTTGCATAAGGAGTTTTTTTCATGAATTCTAACAACAAGTGAAGTTGATGTGTAGAGCTACAGTAGTTTGTAGTGTCAAGATCCTAAAAGTAGGTTAGATTTTTGTTTTATGGGTACCCATTTAGCTTTTTCTAGGATTATACAGTGATGCTCACAGAGACGTGAGTTTGTAATGAATTGTAATAAATTGGCAGATGCTGTTAGAGACAGCCTGGAGTGTGGCAATGTTTTTCTCTGAAGCAGAAGCAAACATTGGGAGCCCATATTCAAGTTGAGAAAGGAGAACACCTTTGCCAATGGCTGCTCTGGCTGGTTGGGATAGAAAAGAGGAGGTCTTGGCCCAGAAGAGGAAGAAGTTTTTTTTATTTTTGGGGGAAGGGTCTACTTTGTCTGTGTAGAAATAGAAAATAAGTGACTGATCAAGCCATAGTCCTAGATATTTGAAGATGGAGATTGAATGTTTGTAATGGCTGTGTAGCTCATAAGTAGTTAAAAATCATAGGTGGTTGCTCAGTTTTCTGTGGAGTTCCAAAAAGCCTAATTCTAATCTTGGTGGGGTTGAGAAGTAATCTACAGTTTATGAGCCATTGGTGGAGCTCATGTAAGTCTGATTGGAGTAATTGATACTGAATCTTGATGTGAGAGTGACCTGAACGGTAAGTGACCATGTCATCAGCATAGATGATAAATGGGAGTTGACGGAGGTCGCAAGGACATTTTTTTTAATGAATATGGAGAAGAGGAAGGGACAAGAATGGATCCTTGTGGTAATTCTTGGTAAAAGGTACAGATTCTAATAGGGAGTATCCTATTTTAATTTGGATTTGTCTGTGAGGAAATTTCTAAACCCAGTAGTGGAATCTGGACTGATACCAATTAGAGTTAGTTTGTTTTGGAGAAGATAGTGGTCAATGTGGTCAAATGTTTTTGATAGGCTATAAACAGGCCATTTGTAAGGAGACCCAAATCAGAAGGATATCATCAGATGGGACCAAAGTGCTGTCATTGCACTTCATCAAGGCCAGAATCCATGTTGTATGTAGGAAAGCAGGTAGTACCACTGGATATCTATAGAGAGATAGTTTGGTGTAGACTATCTTTTCAAGAATCATGGTCAGAAATGGGAGGATGGATATTGAATGGAAGAGAGAGGTATCTTTTGAGTTGGTTTGCTTTGTAAGGGGTTTAATTACAACAAGTTTTCTAAATCTATGACACAAAGTTTTGAATGAGACATATATTATATATGTTGGTGACGGGAAGTCATGCATATACTCTCTGCAGTGGTATATGAACCTGGAATTTATGTTTTCAGATCTAGGATGAGCGTCAGTGGAAATATTTTCAAGTAGAATAGAGACTTATTTGGGAGTTATGTATATGAATTGGTAGAGAGGAATGGATGGTGGTGAAGTGGGCAACACATGATCTGTAGGAGGCATGGAGTTTATGGATGGGAGATTGCTAAATTGTTTAAAGGAAATCTTCTGGAGAATGTTTTATTGTACCATATTGAATAGTATTTGTAGAGATGGTATGATGAAGAGGTTTTCTTTCTGCAAGTAGGTTAACCTATTTCCATAAGTGTTTAGTGGAATGTAAGAGCATAATTTGTTTCTTTGGATATTTTTTTGTGCCTACTGATGGAATTTTTGTCTAGGTTACTCAAGACTATAAAGGATGTTCAGTTGTCAGTTGTGGGGGACTGTTTCTAATTTTACCATGCTCAATCCATTAGCCATTAACAACTTCTATTTTCTTTTTCATTTATAATTTTCTATTACCATATATGTCTTTTCATATTGTTTTCCAGGACAAGGATTAACTTCTTAAACTTCTTGCTTTTTACATTGAACAAGACATGTTGTTGTTGTGTCTTTTGGCTTTTCCCAGTTATGGGTCGCCACAGCAGAACTCCAGTCCACTAATGATTGGTAGTTGATTTTTACGTGCTGAGTTACCAGCCCTGACGCACAACCTTCAACGAAGGCACGCATCTGCCTTCTTAATAAGCCTCGTATTCTTTTTGTTCATTTCTTGATACAACTCCCTTAATTTTTCTAAACATTCCCCATTATTGCTTTCCATTAAATTCCACATTTTCTTTCTTTTTTAACACATTTACTCTTCTTTTCATTCATCATTTCTTTTTCCACTCTTACATATTATATTATTTTTATATCACCCAAAAATATTACCAGTTATCACACATGAATCTCATAGTATAGTGATCTTTCAATAATAATTCCATGCATTATTACCTTTTTTAACATTTTGTTATTTAAAATGTTGATCCCTTGTATATTTCCCATGTATTGTCTTTCTTTACTAAATCTAACCAACACTACCTATGGTCTGAAAAATACACTTCTACAATTCCACCTTCCCTTTTATCTAATCGTTCTATAAACCAAAATATATAATCTATCTCTGTTTTGAATTCACCTCTTTTGTATGTACATTTTCTTTTTTACCTACATTTAACAGCCCAACATAATAATTTCCTGCATTTTTTAGTATCATTACCATTTTACCATTTTAAAGAGATCTTTTCTTACATTGCAATTAAATTCTCCCTTCAAAATAATACTCATGTTAGCTATAACATAAGGTATTAATGTATCAAAGGATTCTTCTTTATCTTTACTGCCTATGCATGGATATATTACATTTATCCTAAATACCCCAATTTTAGTTCAATATCAATCACAGATATTCTTCCTGCCTTAACAATAATACTATCCAAATTACAACATTTTCTTTCTTAAACATCACCACAATCCCACACACCTCTCTATATCCAAGTTCCATTTTATTTAACTACTCCAAACATTTTCTGCTTTCCTTTTTCCCCTTTAACAAATCTTGTGTCAATTAATGCAATTAAATGTTTTACTTTTTTATACCATTGATGTGGCATAAATCATCTCACATTCAAAATACTATTCATATTTAAGGTGCAATCAGCAATTTCCTTTCTTTCTTTCTTTCTTTCTTTCTTTCTTTCTTTCTTTCATCCTTCCACATTTAGCCCTTTATTTCCCATGTCTTTTAATCTTTTCTCAATGGAGACATTTTTTTTTACTTTTTACTATCTTCCAACTGATGTCTTCATCACTTAATTTATAACTTTTTTTTAAATCATTTTTTATTGTACCTCTACTTTTTACTTTCTCTTTAGTATTCCTTCTTCTCTGATACTTTTCATATACCATCCCTGTGACTACTTTTCTGGGCTAGCAAAAAATCAGAGACCTGCAAAGTGCAAATTATCTGCACACACCTCAACATGTATAGGAACCACTGTACATAACAACAAACATATGAGTGTATCACCAAATAAGACCCTAAGGCAAAATACCTCAAAACCTAATGTCTTGGTTATAGGAGATTCCATAATTAGACACACAGATGTCCCCCTCTCCAAGCTAGACAAGGAGAAGGTCACAGCCAGCAATGTATTGGTGCCAGGATGTGTCAGATCATGCATGCACTCAGGTCACTCAATAACAAGTATCATTATGACTCTGTCATAGTCTATGCTAGGGTGAATGACTTGAGACATACCTCCCTGGATTATATGAAGAGAGACGTGACTGAACTCTCAGATTATGTGTGCCAGGCAGGTATGACCCTAGCCCTAAGCAGCATTCTACCTTCACCCAGGGTGATGTCACAATATATGCAAAAAAATATTGATTTCATCAATTGGCTTAGCTTCTGGTTTCATTTCAGGAGACTCCAGTTTTTGTCAGCCTGAGAAGACATGGTTGACATGCAAAGCAGCTTTGCCCAAGATGGTCTGCATCTGTCTCACCTAGGCTTTTTGGTACTGGCAAAGGTGCTTGCCTCCCCCATAATTCCTTTTTTTAGGCAATGTCAAAACAACAAAATTTCCAACATGACAAAATCCACTTGAGACAAACTCAAGGTTCAGCTGCTTACTGCTAGGAGTTTAAACACAAAACTGTACTCCCTGGACACATTCTTCACCTTGGAAGATGCTGATGTCTGTTCAGTCACTGAAACATGGCTCAAGGCTGCAGAGAGCAGCCCCAGCTGTGAAAGAACCAAAGATGGAGGTATCTCCATTTTCATTAAAGCAAAGTACACCTCCAGATTGGTCAAACAGTATGACTTTCTCAAATTACTCCATGCCCAGTTAACTATAGACAAAACACCCTACCACATCATTGCTACCTATAGGTCCCCCTCCATGAAGCAAGATAAGCACAATGACTATCTGGACTTACTGGAGTCACTCAACATACAGCCCAACACTTTAGTCATGGGAGATTTCACTTATCCCTCCATCAACTGGGTAACATACACAAGCTCAAATATGCTCGTTCAGAGGCTCCTGGACTTTTTAAATGCAAATGCTCTTGAAGAGATAGTCTGCACCCCCACAAGGGGCACTAATGTCCTTGCCATAGTATTTCCAACATGGGTAGTCACTGCACTACCCCTTGTATGATCCCCTCCCTGGTAAGGACGGATAATTAATCAGCCTCATTCAAAGTGACTATTGGACCCCACACCCCCAAAGTAGAAAAAAAAAACTAACGGACTTCTCCATAGCAAACTGCAGCTTACTAATTGATGATACAAAAAGTTATATACCCCCTGAAATCATAGGCAATAATGACTCCTATGCAGAGATGTACATAAATGTACATCTCTGTACACTACAGTAAATACGAGTCTGTAAATAAATGTAATTATACAGATATGTACACTGGACAGTGTGAGCATCTTCTTTGGTTGATTTGAGGAAAGAAACAACAGGTTGTCACTAAAGCTACCCACTGATGAGAAGGATGCAGTACTCAGCCTCAACACAGAGGACTGAATCACAAACTGAGAACCAACAACTACACAAAACTTCTAAAATAGCAGGCAAATAAAACAGGTCCCCGGATATTGCACTTTATTGTCAAATGGATTGAGCGCTTTCGTAATGATTATAACAAAACTTAATCAGAATCAATTGTAATACACCAATGTCAACCATAAACAGTAAAATTACAAAAATCACCTATCCTAACCCCACCGATAAAACAATATACTTAATGAATATTAAGTCAATGGTAACTAATAAAAAACAGAATATGTAAAAAAATATGTACTTTAAAAATGCATAAATGTGAATAAAAAAATGCAGTTTCAAACATAATAGGACCTTAACTGTAAAACACTAGCTATGGAGATAGATAATTTCAAGCCAGCGGGGACTGCAGCATTTAACCTCAATTGCCAAATCAATTCCTTATATTCAATTAGGTCACACCAAGTTCCCCCCAAAGGTGTTTGTGAACTGTATCAATACCAAAAAACAAAAATGTGTGATCTGGATGGTTAGATAAATGCCCATAAAGGGAATTACTTGTTTTTTTGTTCCTAATATCGTATAAATGTTTGTATATTCTCTCCTTAAATTGACAGACAGTTTTACCAATGTAAAAAACTGGGGCATTTTTGACACAAGGCCAAATAAATAATACCAACAGTTCACAACACAGAGGAGGAGATAGTCAACACAGAGGAGGTAAGAAGAGAGCTAAGGAGAGTGAACCCCAGCAAGGCGGCTGGCCCAGAGAACATAATGGGCAAGGTGTTAAAAGGCTGTGCTCATCAATTATTCACAGTGCTCAAGGAAATATTTAACACCTCTCTTGCCATGATGAAAGTCATGCTACAAGAAAACTAACATCATCCTACTACCTATGAAAACTACTTTATCCACCCTTAACAACTACAGACCAGTTGCTCTGACATCCACTGTTAAGAAATGTTTTGAGTAGCTGATCAAAAAACATCTTTCATCATGCCTACCTCCTGATTTTGACCCACTGCAATTTGCGTTCAGAGCTAACAGATCCACAGCTGATGTCATATCAGTAGCATTACAATCTCCCTTGAGCATTTAGAGGGCAGAGTCAACTATGTGAGGATGCTGTTCATAGACTTCAGTTCTGCATTTAATACTGTGGTACCAATGCAGCTGATAATAAAATTGGCACATTTAGGAATCAGTAAACATCTCTGTAACTGGATCCTGGACTTCCTAATTGGGCTTCCTACTCATATTCTCTCCACCTTCTATAGAGGTGCAAAAGAGAGCAACCTCACCTGCACAGTTACAGAAAGGAAGGTGCTACAAGGAGTGGTGAGGGTTGCAGAGAAAGCAACAGGTTCCAGTCTTCTATCAATACATCTTTATTTTGCAAGAAGCATCTGAAAGGCCACCAAAATAATACAGGACAACCCACATCCTGTTCATGGACTGTTTAAGCATCTGGCACTGGACAGGAGATATTGCAGCATCTAATGCAGGGCTACAAGATTCTGTATCAGTTTCTACCCTACAGTGTTTAGACTTCTGAAATCGGGCACTGGTCTCAGGGGTATGGACACATAATAAGTCAATTTTTATTTATTTCTGCAATATATACTTACATACTTACATAAGGTGGTTCACACAGCCTATCTAGATCTTGCCAAGGCTTTCAACACCATCTTCCACTCTGGAATTATAGATAAACTCACTAAACTAGGTATAAATCCCTGTGTCACAAGATGGGTTGCCAACTGGCTCACTGACAAAACCCACACTGTGAAAGTAGCAGATTCCAAATTTGACTTCAGATCAGTGACAAGTGGAGTACCACAGGGTTCAGTCCTGGGTCCTCTCCTGTTTGGTATCTACTTCTCTGAAGTACAGGCTAAAACAGAAGGTCTTTGACTAACAAAATTCACAGATGACTGCAAACTAGGAGCCATAATCGAAACTCCTAACGATGTGGACATCCTACAAAAGGGCCTCACTGAGACAGATGCCTGATGTCAAAGCCATGGCCTCAAGCTCAATGCCAAAAAGTGCATCGTCGTCCCCTTTGATAAAAGCTCTGTACCCATGAACTACAACATAGGTGGTAGTAGACGTAACACCGAAAGTGTGATAAGAGACCTTGGGACACAGGTGGACAGTAGTCTCTCCTTTGATAATCACATCGCCATAATAGTCAGGAAATCCTTCTACGTGGCACACCTCATCACAAAAGGCTTCTCATCCAGAAAAAAAGAGGTCATTGTTCCCCTTTACTCATCACTCATTAGTCCTATTATAGAGTACAATGCCCCTTTTGGTATGTACCTCAGAAGACATCTACAACAACTGGAAAGGCCGGAGAAATACCTCACAAAGAGGATTACTGGCCTCAAACAGATGCCCTACTTAGACCATCTCAAAACACTCCAGCTTTACTCCATTGCATATCACCTACTCAGAGGTGATCTCTGCCTAACATACAAAGCTATGTCAAACCCAGAGCTGTTGGACATGCTCCACTTAAAGAAATCCCAATCCCTCCGAGCTATATGCTCTAGGGACCTAAACGTTGTTACCACAATAAACAGAACATGCCAGAAGGATAGATTCCTGTCCCATAGACTTCACATACTCTGGAATAAACTACCTATCTATATCAAACAAAGCTCATTAGCACTCTTCAAGAAAAATCTTGATGATTGGATGGGAAATAGGAAATTCACCCTGGGGATCACTTCTGTGGCTCTGCTCGACAGTGGCACAGGAAAATAATTTTCCTGGGTGGCAAAAGCCTGGGTACCTTTTTGGCTGGGCTTGTATAGGCCCTAGGGCCGATAGCCTAGTACCTACCTATGAACCTATGAACCTATATATTCCAAGAAAGTGCAATATTTATTTATTATATCTATAGTCAGTATTATTTAACCCACTCAAGTGCAATATTAGACAAATAACTTAGGCATTGTTCAATCTATAGTGTGTTTGTATTACTTTAAACAGGAAGGTTAATTTAACTCAGAAGAGGGTGTTCTTTTCATGTATGAGTGTTGGTAAATATCTCTGCTCTTTCATGTCATATTGGGAGTAGTATTCTATTTGTTAGTTATGTTTCTTCCTCTGCTTGTATGTGTTGTTTCACTTTCCTTTGTAATGTCAAAAATTGAGCTGCTACACAAAATTTTGTTTAGGCTACAAGTGCGTAGTTCTTTTTTTTTCAAAAATCTTTATTGACAATCATTTTAACAAATGCATTGGAAATTAAATAACCATAGCATTCGAGCATCCATGAGAGTGAAATATTAAACAATATATGATTATAAGAAACAGGATATAACAAACAACAGTTAAGAAGGAATTAGCTATGTGCAAGCATGCTAATTGCCCACATTGTTAAGCATATTTAACTTTGCATGATGAAAAATTGAAAGGGGAAGAATCTGATACATTTGAAACCCCAGATAGAAAAGAAGAAGGTAAAATAAGGGTTTGTCAACATGATACAGCAAAAGAAAAACAAAAAAACTAAAGCCCAATCCTGAGATATTCACAGAAATTAGGAAATATTATTATGAAAATATACTGAACAAGCTATCCCAATATTCAGTAAATTGGGGGTGGCATTTCTGACAGTACATTAGGTACTTGTGGGCTAATAAGTATTTTATAGCCATTTGTGTGAACCCTTTCCATGTCATTACAGCTCTGTCTTTCCAACTTAGGGTGCAATAAAGATTAATTAGAGCAAATACAGTGATTAAAATATGATTTTGTAATTGTGTTAAGCCTAAAGGTGGAATGCGCAGCATAGTAAATTCCCAGGAAAGGGTGGCCTTCTCATATCCCATTTTTTGTAGTTGAACTCTAAGTAAACACCATAACTTATAGGCACATTTGCAACTCCAGAAAATATGGAAGATGTCAGCTTTTTGGTTATCACAGTACTGACAGAATGGGGAAGAGGATGGGTCAAATTTATTAATCGTAGCTGTGGTAAGGTATGTATTGTTCAAAATCATTAGATGGGTGTAATATAGCTTTTTAAAGGGAATATATTTTGAAGTTGTTTAAATGTAGTGGGAAATTTGAGTTAGGGAAATTGATGAGTTACTCTTAGTCCAGTAGTTGGAGAAGAGTGTTTCATTTTGATATCTAATGGAGTGATGAGCTTATATTTATTTGAAATCATTTTCTTTTTCATTAATAGAGAGGACTGTAATGTATTGCATGAATTTATTTCATCAGGAGCAGGATCAAGGTCAACCTAACATCTAGCACAAAGGTATCTAACCCCATAACCTCTTCCACAAATCTTACACAATTCAAAAAGTTACTTAAATCACATCTTATGAAAAACTGGATCTGCCCATGTATAACTTAACTTACTTCATCCTGTCACATTCCTTTTCAAATTACAATTGAACTAACTCACAATACAAGCCTTGACTTATTTACAACTAACAAGTAATCCTGATTCAGAGCCACGCATCTATCTATGTTTCTTTTTAACTTACTATGTAATTTTTGATTTGTCCTCTCATAGCAACTATTGTTATGCAGCTCAACTGTTGTATTCTACTTTGAAATTGTGTTTGTTTTTTGTATTTTGTATTATTACAACATTGTTACTGTTATCTTTTTTTGCGGAGCTTTTCTCCCTGGGCCTCCACTGAAAATGGACCCAGTCCAGCTGGATTTTCCCAGTTAACAAAAGTAAAATAAAATAAAATAAAATAAAATAAGTTGTCTTAAGGTAATGGTGTTACTTTTGGGGAGGTTTAACTCCAGGCTTATCTCATTGAGTGTCTGCTTCCTATACTGATAGCTGTCCAGTACAATTTTCTCCTTTAAGACGAGGTAATCATTTAGACAGAGCGTTCTATTATTGAGTTTAAGATTTGGGTTATAATGGAGTGGTTCTAAAGTGTTGAAGGCACTGGTCAGCTTGAGTGCATTGAAGAGCTTTTATATAGTGATTATTTTGCTCTTTATAGAGGTATGCAGTTTAATATTTTCCAAATTTTGCTCATTAAGAAATTGAATACCTCTAGGGTTAATATTATAGGTTGTAATATAATTATAGAATAGTTTCACCCAGGTTGGAGCCCAGGTCTTATTGCTTGTGTTATATTAAGAAATTGTGACTAATCTACTACTGTTAATTATGTCGTAGTAGTGTTTGAAGTCAGGCAGTCCAAGACCTCCTTTCTCTTTAGAATAGACTAATTTTTTGTACGCAACTCTGACTGACTTTGGTAACCAGATGAATTTTGATAGAGAAGAGTTGACTGTTTTAAATAAAATATTGTAGACTACAAAGTTAGAGGCACTGAAGATATATAACAGTCTTGGAAGAATGTTCATTTTGATAATGACCACTTTTGATAGAAGGGAGAGATGAAGTGTATTCCATCTAAGAAGATCTTGTTGTATAGAGGACCAGAGTTTCACAATATTGTTTTGATAAAACGCGTGCAGTTCTAAATGACAATAAAGTTTACTTTGACTTTGACTTAGACTCAGCTATACTTGACCAGATAAAAAACAGGCCCTCCTGAAAAAAACAAGCCACCTTAGTGAGCATCTAGTATAAAGAGATTGTATAACAAACGGAAGAAACTGATGTCCAAAAACAAGAGGCAACTGCCTCTGCAGAGGATGAATTCCCTCCACAGATTGAACAAGCAAATCAGAAGTCATGTAGAATCCTCTAAAGCTAATTATGAAGCTAAAATAGCATGCCTAGCCAAGAACAATCATAAGGCATTCTTTAACTATATCCATAATTTAAAAAGGAGTGTACAGTTATGTGCTGAATTGGTAGTAGATGGTACCACTCACACTATACTGGAGGAAATTGCCAGCCTGCTAGCCGACAGAGTTGGTGCAAACTTCACCACCTTATCCCGACCAGCTATACCTCAAAACATACCTGACAACAGTTCTCTACCTAGCATTTCTAGAGATCAAGTTATATCTGCGGCCAAAAAACATGGCCTCAATGAGACTGGATAACATCCCAGGTTGCTTACTAAGGAATCTAAAACAGGACCTAGCTGACCCACTTTCCATTCTGTTTAACCATAGCCTAAGAACTTGCTTTGTACCAGCAGAATGAAGAACAGCAACAGTAATCCCCTTACATAAAGTGGGCCATCAACTGACCCTGGGAACTATAGACCCATAACGCTAAGCAGCTTCATCTACAAGGTTATGGAAAGGATCATCATGAACCTTATCAGCAAGGACATAGGCAACCTTCAAACTCTAGAAGACCCAACCCAATCTGGCTTTGTTAAGGGTAGATTATGCTTACTGAACCTGGTAGACTTCTTCGAGAAAGTCACCAAAACCTTGGATGATGGAAAGACAGTGTATACCACCTATCTGGCCTTTGACACAACCCCCCACTCAGATATCATTGAAAAACTCTCCCAGCTAGGTATTACTCCTTATTTCACTAGATGAGTAACTAATTGGTTCACAAACAGAAAACATACTGTGAAAGTTGGTGACTCCACCAATACCAGTAGATCTGTCACCAGTGACATGCCGTAAGGATCTGTACTGGGCTCTTTATTATTTGGAATCTATTTCTTGAAAGTCCAGGCTAAAGTAGACAGCCCTTGGTTTACTATCTTTGCTGATGATTGTAAATTATGCGTAATCACTGAGTTCCTCAACAATGTTAACATATCACATGAAATACTAACACAAAAAAATGACTGGTGCCAAAGTCATGGTTTAAAACTAAATGCAAAAAAGTGCATTATTATCCCATTTGGCAAAGCAGAATTACTCACTAATTACAATATTAACAGCTAAGTTCAAACTCAGTGTGCAAGATCTGTGAACACAGTTCGACAACAATTTGAACTTTGACCACCAGGTTTCCACAGTGGTAAAGAATGCCTTAATAATAAAATAATAATAAGTAAAGGCATCACATCTAGGTCTAAGGATGTTATAATCCCAATTTATTCGACCTTAATCAGACCATTAGTAGAGTACAATGCTCCCTTCTGCATGTATTTTACCAGACCCCTGCAGCAAATGGAGAGACCACATTTCTCACTAAAAAAAATAGGAGGGCCTCCAAACATGACCTAAGTGCATAGACTGAAAGCCCTGTCACCTGTACTCTGTGTCATATAGGCTACTGAGAGGCAACTTCTGCCTGGACTACAGAGCAGTCTCTGATGCTGCCCTGATGGAAATGCTGCACATCTGCACATCAAATGGCACTAGAGTTACTCACTATTGGGATCTCAACCTTGCCAGTGCAATTAACAGAAAATGCTGGAAAGACAGATATGTCTCCCAGAGATTGCTGCTGTTCTGGAATAAACTATCAATGCATGTGAATCAGAGCTCCTCAATGATCCTATTCAAGTGCAACCTGGACAAATGGATGGTTGACCACAGATTCACCCAGGGGGTGGCACCCATCTCCCTCATGGATAGGGATAGTTGGTTCTGATCTGTAAAGTAAGTCCATCTAATCAAGGACAATTGGGGCAACCCGGGATTAACATGGCTAGGCTTATAAAGGCTCTAGGGCCAATAGACTAGTAAATTCCTATGAACCTATGACCTTACTTGCACACTTACTTCCCAGCTACCACTGAACTAGGAACAGGATGCGCACGCATTCTCAGTAGCTATATGAGATACAAGTAGTGAAAGTTCCCAAATGCCCTGGCCAAACTTCCCCTAGTAGTATAAATACCACATTGGAGTCTTGCCTGAAAAGAGACGACTTGTGGGGCTAACCCAGTCAACAAAAGGTAAATAATACAATATCATTAAGTAGAATTTATAAACATTTCTGTGTATCTTTGGTGAATAAGACAGAAATCTAGTGCATATTAACTAATGCAAGACTTTTTTTTGATATTCCAGCATGACGATGATGATATTCATTCTTTGTCATTATATTTAAATAAGATGTTCAACATTGTTATCAGTTTCTAATACAGTGTAGTAACTCCTCTTTTGTCAATATCAAGAGTGAATCAGTAAATCATTTTGAGAATGTTTGAATTCTATTTCTTCAATTTGTAAGAAATGTGTTTCTTATAAAAATATTTCTTGTGCTTTGTTTACATTCAAGAATAATTAAGCTCCACTCTCTTTTAGCAAGTCTTTGGGCCTTTAATATTCAATGAAAGAAAATAGCCAGTCATTGTCCCATTTAGATATTTTTGAACTTCTTTTCAAAGCTACTAGTTAAGCTGTGCACACTTCCACGCTGTGTTTCAGAAACAGTCATCACTTTTTGAGTGTATTGTCTCAGTTCACCAAAAATAGTAAACTATCTAAGCACACTACTTTTAGCCTACAAAATTTTCTAAAAAACAGTAAGGTAATATGCATGGACCACTGACTGGCTGAACGTGGATATAATCAACATGTCCTTAATATTTCCAAATCAGTATTATCAGGAACATGTTGGCATAATCTTATATATGGTAACAGGGAGAAAACTGATACCAGTGGTGTTTGTCTGCCAAGGTTTAATACGACATATGATAGTAATGATTTTAAGATCAGGAATGTTGTTTCCCATTATTGGCACATTTTGAAGAGGAATAATTTGTGGTTGCTATGTACCAGATATGTACAGTCTTAGTTTATATAAGGGCAACCAATTATAAAACCATTGAGGTTGAAGTCAGATATACTCAGGGGATGTTATCCATGTCATAATTGTTCACATTGTAAAAAGTATGCAAAACAAAATATTTTACACCTATTAATACTTCTATGACTTTTGAAATCTTATTACCTGCACAACTGAATGGGTTATATACAAGGTTGTTTTCAACTGCAGTGCGTTCGTTGTGGGTCAAACAAGCAGACCATGGAAAAAAAGATTTTCATTACACAAGGTGATAATAACTAAAAGAGAAAGGAGCCCATTGGGCAAACACTTACTGAAACATAATACAGCTGTCTTTATCTTCATTGGTGTTGATAAGTAGAATACAATGCCCTGGATTCTCAAAAGCTTGCACGGAGTGCAAGATCAGTGCAGGAGTTCAAGCAGGCAATATGTCTGCCGTGCAGTCCAGGAACAGCCTGCAGGGGTGTGCATGAGCGCTCCTGCACTAATCCTGCATGGACTAAGCCCTGGTATGCAAATCACCCCATTTTCAGGATAAATCTATGCAAATGAGGTGATTTTGCAATCCAGGAAGCTTGCAACAGTCTGCGCAGGACTAGTGCTATCTGCAGAAATGTACTCAGTTAGTAACCAAGTACATTTCTTCAAAGTCCAAAACGGAGTTGTGACAGCCCCAAATAAAGGCTGCATATCATGTAGTAAGCATGCCAATGGCCAAGTATAAGGGCATTGGCATAGCAAAAAAATAAAAATTACAAAAATCAACTTTTATGTTTTATTAGCCAATCGCGGTTGTTTAAGCGTAGGGCAGAGGCACGCAAACGGGAATTGGCATGGAATATACAGCATTTGGAGTAGTGTTGGTTTAACAGTGTGTGTGTGGATATGGCTGTCCTACATGTTTTAATACCTGCCATGTCAGGTCTATGTTTATGAGGAATCCACATCTGTAGGGTCATCTGCAGACTGGGCAGTGTGTTGTGCCTTTGGTGTCATGTGTTACCCACAGAGCGTCTATCTGTGAACTGCAGAAGGTAGTGTGAGGATTGCAATCTGTAGATGGTGGAAACCATGACAGTTACTGACCTCATACCCCTCAAAGGACATATGTTGCAACAAACCCTGTTACAACAGTAAATGTATGTGGTTATCACAGCAACATGTCAATATTAGCCCTGTGTATGTGCTTCCAGCCACAACTCTGTCAACCTTTGTACATATGTCGTGCATTAAGAGGTGGATATGTGCTGTACACCATCATTAGTGTCATCATATCTGATCGCAAGCCAGTGAGATATCAGACTGCTACACATGTTATGTACAGTAGGAGTTATATTTCATACCATGACCTGGACATTCTGTGGTTGTTTGTACAGTACTGGGGTCCGTGTACTTATGGTGAATGCCGACAGTGTGTGTATTGTTAATATATTCATTGACCTGTGTACAGATTGTGGTAGATGTCATTGTCCTAAGGCCCATCCTATCTGATGTTGCATGCTGCTCCACTGTATGTTACCATATTGGCTTACATGTTTGTAGAACCATGCACACATATGTCCCATACTACAGACGGGCATCAGACCACACTGTGTAGTGGCCGAGTATATGTAGGGTCAGTGTGTGAGTGGCACATAGAATGGTGTTGAACAGATAGTCCATATACTGTAATATAATGCTAGATTACCATATGTGGCTGTGGCAGTGTTCACATTAGTTGTGGTTATGCATTGTCACACAGGTGTATCTTAACCTATGCTGTGGCATGCCTGTAGAGCCTGCTATATATGTAGGTACATGTGCATTCCCCCATAGGAGATGTAGGCCAGTGTTGAGCCAGTCTGCCTGTAGCCTGCACAGTGCTTTGTTACATTCCTAGCAGCTCAGTGTACTTACCCAGTGAGGTGTCATGTCCAGATACTTTGCAGATGTAAGATTCACAGCCCCCATGCTAAAGGATAACACTGCCCAACATGCAGAATCCTTTACAATTGCACTCTATGAGCACCTACAAGGATGCATAGATCATGCCATCCCTAGCAAAACCAAGACTCACTCCTCTAAGAGAAGGAAACCAGTCTGGTGGACCCCTGCCATAAACAGGTTATACAACAGAAGGAGAAAACTAGTTCAGAAAAAAAGCAAATCCCAAGAAGGAAAGACATCCCTGATCAGTATCAGTAAGAAATTAAGGTCCTTCATAAAATCATCCAAGGCTAACTCTGAAAGAAAAATAGCCAAGGATTCGAAAGACAACCACAAAGCCTTCTTTAGCTATGTCAAGAATCTAAGTGGCAACTCGCAGATATGCTCTGAGCTAGTGCAAAATAGCACAAAATATACTGAAACTGCTGATATTGCCAACATCCTGGCAGATAGATTCAGTGCAAACTTCACCTCCCTCTCACCTTCAAAAGGGCCCACAGCAATACCGGAAAAGTGTAGTGTCCCAAAAATCACAGAAGCACAGTTGAGAACAGCCCTTTCAATAGTCAAAAACACAGCATCAGTGGGGCCAGATGGTGTCCCAGGCTGCGTCTTGCACGAACTACAGAACACACTGTTCAACCTCAGCCTCTCCACAGGCTACATGCCCATAGAATGGTGCACAGCAATGGTTATTCTGCTCCACAAAGGAGGGGCCACAACTGACCCTGGTAACTATCGTCCCATAAGCCTAACTAGCCTGGTCTGCAAGGCTGTGGAGCGCATCATCATGGAACTCATTAACAAAGACATTGGGAACCTCCAAACACTTGACCCTTCCCAGTTCAGCTTTGTTAAGGGCAGATCATGCCTACTAAACCTGGCTGACTTCTTCAAGACAGTCACCAAGGCCACAGACGAGGGAAAGGTGGTTCACACAGCCTACCTTGATATCTCCAAGGCGTTTGACACCATTCCTCACTCAGGTATTATAGAAAAACTCACCAGCCTGAACATAAACCCCTACATCACAAGGTGGGTTGCCAACTAGCTTACAGACAGAACTCACACGGTAAGAATATCGGGCTCCATGTCTGAATCTAAACCAGTCACAAGTGATGTCCTGCAAGGCTCGGTTCTGGGACCCCTACTGTTCGGCATATATTTCTCAGAAGTACAGGCAAACACAGGAGGACTGTGGCTAACCAAGTTCGCAGATGACTGCAAACTGGGAGTCATAATTGACCCTCCGGCTGACATGGACATCCTTCAAAAAGGCCTTACTGAGACAGTCACCTGGTGTCAAAGTCATGGTCCCAAGCTAAATGCCAAGAAATGCATAGTCACCCGGTTTGGGAAAAACAAAACACCCACGAATTACCACATAGGCGGCAGCC
This sequence comes from Protopterus annectens, assembly GCF_019279795.1. Classification (NCBI taxonomy): domain Eukaryota; kingdom Metazoa; phylum Chordata; order Ceratodontiformes; family Protopteridae; genus Protopterus; species Protopterus annectens. The sequence continues at coordinate 234,752,684 of NC_056729.1, read as the reverse complement.
CCCTTAATGCAGAAGAGGTAATAAAAGATCTGGGAACCCAGGTAGATAGTAATCTCTCCTTTGACAATTATATTGCCAAAGTAGTTAGGAAATCCTTCTATGTGGCCATTCTAATTACTAAGGGGTTTGCAACTAGAAATAAAGAGGTTATAGTGCCCCCCTACTCGTCACTCATCAGACCCATCATAAAGTACAATGCCCCATTTGGGATGTACCTCACAAGACACTTCCAACAGCTGGAAAGACAAAAAAAGCACCTCACCAAGAGGATCACTGGCCTCAAACATATGTCCTATGCAGCCTAACTGAAAAAACTCCGGCTGTACTCAGTGGCATATCGCTTACTCAGAGGTGATCTCTGCCTGACTTACAAAGCCATGTCCAACTCAGAATTGATGGACATGCTCCACCTAAAGAAATCCAAGTCACTGCGAGCCATGTGCTCTAGTGAGCTAGATATTGCCACAACAATAAATAGAACATGCTGGAGGGATAGATTCCTGCCACAGAGACTCCCCATGCTTTGGAACAAAATTCCTAACTATATTAGGCAGAGCCCCTCACTAACACTCTTCAAGAGAAGCTTTGACGAGTGGATGGGTAACACAAAATAAACCCCTGGGATCACTTCATTGGCTCTGCTTGACAGAGGTTCAGTTAATTAATCAATGGGGCGGCGAAAGCCAACAAACTCTGGCTAGGCTTATAAATGCCCTCGGGCAGATAGCCTAGTACTTACCTATGAACCTATAAACCTATGAACTTATGGGTCGAGGAGAGGCTGGGTTGGATGGGCCTGTACTGATCGGTCCACCTAGTGGGTGGGGGAGAGGGAAATGAAATATAAGAAAATAACAAATAAATGAAAATAAATGTAAATCCCTATTTAAATAAAACAAACAAAATACAATAAACATGGTAGTGTACTGCAGGGCGGATGTGTTTGGCTGTGGGGGTTATGCCAATTCGTACAAGATGTATATTGTTTGGGGCCTCCCTACCCCATTAATAGTGCATGTGGACATATATGTTTCTGTCAATCTACCATTGCTATCTATAGATGTATGCCCATATATACCTATATAGGTATATATATTTGCTAACATATTTATAACTATGTCCTTATATACCTATGGAGATATATTTCTGTGTACATATATGTAACTTGCTGTGTATATGTGGACATATAGGTGTTGACATATATATGTGTAGATGTCGACATTTGCATGTATATTTGTTTATATATATCTATATATATATATATATATATATATATATATATATATATATATATATATATATACATTATATATATTTCAGAATATTTATATATATATATATATATATATATATATATATATATATATACATATACATATATATATATATATATATATGTATATATATATATATATATATATATATATATATATATATATTTACATATGTATATATCCGTTGGTATACATTCTCTGTACGTTTGCATGACTGGGCTGGATGTTATGTTACTGAAAACAACAGATTTATGTGTATCTGGTATGGCTTAGTGGAAAATCACTTTGCGCATGGTGTGCATGGCTCTGGGCTCAAGCCTTGCAGAGGCTGTTTATTTTGTTGCTGGGCAGAACACAGGCCATTGGATACAGAGTGATTAAGGCACTTTAAAGCAGTTGTATGTGGGTTTGCGTGGGTTTGCATGGAGGTGAGCACTGTTAACTTCTGGTTACAAGTCCCTACACTCATCTTCTCAATTGTTTAATGTGTGTAGGCATAGCATACCCCCGCGCAAACAGGCGTAGACCTGCTTACTGTTGCTTAAAAGTGGTTACTCCCACTTACCCCCGCGCTAATTTCTTTAAAAGAAAGAAAAAGGGATTGATAGGGAAATGGTGAAAAAAGGGGTACAATGAGGGAAAGACAGTAGGGAAAATATCCAGGGATGTGCAGGAAGGGTTTAGGGAAGTTCCATAGCTGGCCATGTCTTCTACAGCTACAGCTGTGCATATACACTGACTTTGGAGGTAGATTTGGACACTCAACCACCATTGGGGGGTGAGGACAACAATAATTCATTGTGATGCCAATTAGACCAGATTACATGTGTCCAGTGGACATGTGTGCGACATGGACAGCTTTTTTGTGGGAACAGATTGCCCTTTTTTTCAGATGAGAGTGGGATGTTGGGGAGAGGTAGTAGTTATATTTGAGGAAATAAGCTGGGTAGGTTAACAGACAAGACAAACAAGACGCATACAGGGGCAGTATATGACACATGTGGGGGGTAAACACCTTGGACAGGGAGGGGTGTTTGCAAGTCACAAGCCCATGAGCCCTCCAATGGAAACAGTGGGACTGAGGACCCCACCCATGGGCAGTCATCACTGCACCTTCATGGCCCCAAAAGTGGCTGTGCTGGAGTGGGTAGGAGGGGCAGGCTCACCCTCTAATTGCACCACTCCGCCCTCAAGGTGGCGTAGCTTGTCTCAAATATCCTTGTCATCCTAGTCCTAGTCTCCTTGTCCTTGTGATTGGACGGTTTTGAAAAGGCTAAGGTATAGGCACACCTGCTTAACTAATGTTGGCATTTCTTAAAGGGGTATACCACTGGGCAGATTGAGTTAGCCAGCCTACACATTGCTTACACCAAGTAAGCTGAGCTGTGCAATACTTAGCACTGCTTAATATTTAATTAGCATTATATTTTCCTTTTGGCATTGATTTATTATTTGTTACATGTTATATCTGTGTCTGGTATCTGTGATTCATGTGTATGTACACTATATGGGGTCCTGGGGACTTCCACACTTTATTACAATAACACCTCAAATCTGGCCTTATGGCAGTACTCCAGTTCACATATTTATGTTATGTAGCAGGTTATACAACATCAACCTGTACATACATACCTTTCACATGTTCAGTTTAATTTTCCTATGGTGGGGATTTGTTTGTTGAAACCTAAATTTTATAGCACTCCTATGATGGTTTAGTGGTTAACTACTGTGACTGTAGTGTATAGGGTCTTGGGTTTGAGCCTTGCAGAGGCTGTTTATTTTGTTGCTGGGCAGAACACAGGCCGTTGGATACAGAGTGGTTAAGGCACTTTACAGCAGTTGTACGTGGGTGTGCGTGAGTTTGTGCAAAGGTAAGCACTGCTAACTTCTGGTTACAGTTTCTTATACTCAGTTAGTTTCCACATTGCTCAGTCTGTGTAGGCAGTGCTTACCCCCATGCAGACGCACTTAAACATGCTTTCTAGTGCTTACATATGCTTACTACTGCTTATTTGTGCTTAAACCTGCTTACTAGTGCCTTATTCATTCTGACACTGATACTTCACATGTGCATTTCCTGCAGTACTCCATTTCATAAATATGTGTTCTTTACTGGGTATTGCAACAAAAATATTGGTTATAAAGTGCTTTGCCATAGGGCTCGAACTGGGAATGCCTGTTTGTTAGGTGAATGCTCTGCCCACTGCACTATTGCTGTGTTGTTTCATTTGCATATATCTTCCTTGTTATCCTCTTCAACCTTTTAAGCTGCAACCGTAGCTAAGCGACGGGTACACCCATGCATCTACAGTTAACTGTACTTGGATTTTTAACAATATGAATACATGGGTTTCTTCATTTAATTGGTATGTACTGTTGCTGTTGTACACATGGGGGACTGTTGGTGGGGATATGCAGACACCTATGAGCAGTCTCGCTCATTTCTTTCCACTTTCTGCTGTTCAACATTGCAGGGGTGCGTTTATTCTGAGAGCTCTATTCTCAGACACACCCCCTGCACTTGTACACACTCTGTGTAAACCTAGGAGTTCAGGCAGCCTGCCTTCTTTATATGCATGGTGCGCTGCCATCCGGCTCCTAAACGGGTGCTTCCATGCAGGGCTAAGCTAGTCCTAGATGGAAGTTTAGTTAATCCAGGGGAATGCTTTTTTACAAAAGTAGTTGACACAACTTTCTATCCAGGAAGGAAAGTTACTGAATTGTGTATTTAGATGTTCTTTATCCCACAGGCTTAAATGAGTATATCTGATTACTTGTTTATGGAACAAAATTAATATTATATACAATGTATGACTTGGTCACAGGGATTTGTAATTTCTTTGCTTTTATATATCTATATCTATATCCATATCTATAACTATATATCTATAGCTAGATGCCTATAGATACAGATATATGTACCTTTAGGGTACATATTGATTTAATGAATTGTTACTTTGCATTATTGATTTTGAATGCATGATGGCATCAAGGGTAAATGAACTATTGTTTTCTTTTCTTGAAGAAGAAAACTGTTTGTTTTTATTATGCAAAGTCAGTTTTTATTTGTGCCCTTCTCTGGAATATGTTGGTGGAAGTTAAGCCTCCTTTTACCTTGACTGCTGGGATTCTTTCGGCTTACCTGGTTACATCAGCCTAGACTAATGGAGTTAGAAGAGGCAGCAGTATGTGTTGCTTTGGTCTGGTATTTATGGTAATGGATTTCTTTGTTATTGAATTGTTCATTTATTTGACATTGGAATTTCTATATTGGTTAATTTATTTTACATTTTTTTCCTGCATACTTTTTGCACTTGGGATTCAGAATATTTCTGTGCATTCCATTTGACCATGTGGTAGCAACAATAGTAATGAAAGTACTATTTACTTTTGTTCGGATTAAAAACAAAAAACACTTTTACTTTTGTTTCACAATAAACAGTTTCTCTAAGTAGGTCCCTCCCTTGGAATATAATGCTAATATTTCATGTCCATCTTTAATATGTATTGCTGGAATGTTTTTGGCTCTCATTTACAGACAGTGTAGTAACACAACTGATGTCTTAAAGCATGGTGAGTTTTATTATGGTTCGTCAGCCAATGTGTTTCAATATATTTAACTTTTAAATGCATGAGAATATGCTTACCATGAAATACACTCCTCATTTTTTATTGATTTTCTTTCTTCTTTATATTTGAATTTTTGAGCTTTTTGAATTGTTTGTTAAACATGCATAGGAATTTTATACATAGTTGGTCAGTGATCATGTGTTACAAGTGATAGGCTATGTAAACAGTTGATTTGGTATCTTAAGCTGATCACACTGATGATGCTTGATTGGCCAAACCAGCTTGTGAGTTTTAGAAGTCAATAGCCTAATAAAACACACTTTTTGGACACTATTTTGAGTACTAGATTTGTTTATGATATTATTTTTGCATCCATGCACCAATGTGGAAACATTTGCACTGTTTCTGCTTTTCTTTCTTTCCCTCTCTGTCTCTGTCTCTCTCGCTCACTCACTCACTCCCTCTGATTCCCTCTCTTTATATATATATATATATATATATATATATATATATATATATATATATATGGGCTCAAATGAATCCTAACTTAATTATTTTAATCTAACTAAACTTTCCACCTAAATTACTATCTAAAAACTAGCTCAAGATGGCATTATTAACTCAATTGAAGATTATATACCAGCACAAAAAAAACAGGATTTTAATCTCCCCTACAAATCTAATTTACCTCCCTATTGATTACTTTGTATTCCCTTTCACCCTTTTCCCATAGACTAAGAAAAAACAATCTAACCAATTACACTTAATTTAACTAAGTAAACAGTTTCACTGTCTGATATAAATCCAACATACATTCTTATGCAATTATTGCATGTATTTTCTTAAAAGTATTCCTTGTTTTAACTTTAGGAAACAGTTATAAGCATTATTTCTTCTCTTCTTTAATTTTTCATCTTTCTTTCTTCATTCTTTGTCTTCTTTTTGCATTATCCTCTTAAGCAGTCTCTTTCACAATCTGTACTATTTTTATTGTGGCTGTTTTTCATTGAATGCAGTTCCAAGTTCTGTTACTGTCTTCATTCATATATTTAATGTACAGTCAGAGTAGCCTAAGTGAGGCTTACCCATAATCCTGCTTATCCATGAGCTGAACAGGGGTGGGCAGAATAGCTACAGCTATTTATGGTGAGTGCAATGAGGCTTCTTTCATTTTTTTTTTTTTTTTTTTTTTTTTTTTGCAGTGGCTTACAGGATCGTATCCTCCAAGAAAAGGTATGTTATCATGTCAGGATATATGGAACCATCTGTCAGTGACCAAAACATGGATAGGTCCTAAAAGGAGTTTGGCTATGTTTCTGCTGTGTCTTACATAAATAATAATGAAAAGAAAAAAAAAGTTAAATGAACACCATACATATTATTGGGCACAGCTTGGGGATTATCTGTTGGACTACAGCTAGTCACAATTTTTCACTCGGGTGCTTGATGACTGAATTTATATTGGATTTGCTGTCCATATGCCAAATATCTGGATTTTATCTAAACAATCCTAGCTTGGTTTATGATTTACTATGGAGTTGACTGGTAAGAGAAGTTTTATTTGAATTATATGTTATTTTTACCACTGTTTTTCACTATTTGTAGAAGGAAGGGATAGCTTGTAGACAAGAAGATTTACTTTGATTTATGATTATTTTACCTTTAACTTTCACTGTTGGTTGTTAGAAAGGATTAAATTTTAGAAAGGAAGTTCTAGCCATCCCAAGGGTCCTAGCCAGCTATAAATTCACACAGACTGCAGACAGGACAAGCCAAAGCTTATCTAAACAATCCTATCTTGGTTTGTGATTTACTGAAGAGCTGACTGGTAAGAGAAGTTTTATTTGAATTAATATTTATTTTTTACCACTGTTTTTTACTGTTTGTAGAAGGAAGGGATAACCTGTAGACAAGATTTACTCTGATTTATATTTTGTTTTACCATTAATTTTCACTGTTTGTTGTTAGAAGGGGATAGGTTTTAGACAGGTCAGGTCTAGCCATCCCAAGGGGCCTAGTCAACTATAAATTCACACAGACTGCATAGAGGACAATCCAGAGCTTATTTAACAATGTGATTTATTGATCTTTACTACTATAAAAAATGCAACTGTGAGTTATAGTGATGTAAAGGAATTACAAGTTTTGTCTGTCTTTCAGAACTTGTATGGTCAGAACAACAAGTTTACTGTACTTACTTTAGTATTTAATTGAATATTGCTTGTGTGATTTTTTTCGTAGGATCCAATTTAAGTTCTCTTTGAATTTTGTGGTTACCGATTTTGATTATTATTTTCTTTTATATTTTTTTATTCATTTGAAGCTGAATAAGGATTCCTTAAATGAGTATGCCATTAATGATTTGCTAAACCACAAATATCTTGTACAGTGTATCACATGCTGTGCATATTTAAACATAACACCTGACAATACTGGTGATCTGTGTTCCTTATATAAAAAGATGGATGATCTTACCATTATTAGAAGTAAATCTAGACTTTCTGATGATGGTTGCACTTGCGCAATTGGAGAACTGTTGTTACATATGTTAATGACTGGACTTGTGAGATAAATAAAATTAGGCAAAGAGCAAATAGAACACCTTTTGGAAATGATGTGTCTATTGTCTGTAAAGATCACTCAACCCCTATGAAACAACACAATGCCCCTGACAACTTTGGATTTCTGGATGAAAGTATTCAGCCATCTGAGGATTCAGAGTGCTTGGAAGGAATGAAAAAGAAGGAAGGGGAGAAGTTCACAATAAATAACAAAGAAGAAAAAGAAACTGATAAATGTCTGTAAAGTAAAGAGAATATGTACTAAAAAGGGCACTGCTTTGTTATATAACACATAAATTACAGTGAATGATAACATTTTTCTATCAGAAAACCTTCAGTCTACAGAAAAAGACATATTTTTTCCAAAAGAGAAGGTAGAGAAAAGAGGCAAGGGGCAGGTGAAAAGGAAGAAATCAAAATTGAATGTGGAAGGATCGAAGAACATTACTCTAAGAAAAAAAGAAGAGAAAGACAGATATTGACTACTGTACATGGCTCAGGCTGTGGATGTACAATGCCATATAAAAATATAGCTGCAGCCGACAGTCTCTCTCCAACCAGCTCCGTTTCCACTTCAGTAAAAATGATAACGGTTCACCAAATTGTAAAAAATAAATAACGATTTAATGACAGTTGTTTGAACAAGTCCAGCTCAATAAATAAACAAGTAAAAATTAAACGCTTTTCGTCTTCTAAATGTGAAGACTTCTTCAGATGAACTAAATTCTCCTACTACTCCTTTATAAGTAACGTCCTACTAAGTCACATGATACATATAATTCAATTAGTACGCTGTTTATAATTAATTAAAAGTTATAACCTACTAACCAATTATTTACTTAGCATTTGCTGGTGCATTGAATTGTTACACTTGCATACCCAAGAACGGGTGTATGTATACACAAAAATGCAAAACATTTTAATCACTTACACTTCACTTCGTGCGTATGACACATCTATACACTATTTGTAATCCATTCGAAAATATAGACTAATAGACAAATGTTATATAGCATTTGCTAATATATTGAATAGTTGCACTTACATACCCAAAAAACATTTGTATAAACAAATGAATACAAAGCATATTTAATCCCTTTCACCTCCAGTGTCTTGTATTTTGTGTTTTATACTGTCCCTGCATCAATTGCATCTACTTAGATTTTTTAGTCTTAAAATGCATAAAATAGAATAAATTTCATTTATGCCTGGATATAAACAGGCATTTGTATTTAGTGGCCACACTAGTTATAATCTCTCTAATAAAAGGCTGTCAGGTCCACCTCTTATAAAGGAATAGTAGGAGAATTTAGTTCATCTGAAGACGTCTTCACATTTAGAAGACGAAAAGTGCTTAATTGTTGCTTGTTTATTTATTAAGCTGGACTTGTTCAAACAACTGTCATTAAATCGTTATTTATTTTTTTACAATTATTGAACCATTATCATTTTTACTGAAGTGGAAACGAAGCTGGTTGGAGAAAGAGTAATGTCCGGACTGCTGGCTGCAGCTATATTTTTATAAGTTGAGTCTGAGTTTTTTCTTGATGTGTTTCGATGTACAATGCCAGCTGGATGAGAATTGTATGCTTTCAAATTTAATATGCAATGAAAACAGTGGGCTTAATAAGACTAATTGTGATGAAGATTATCCCTAATTAATAGAGCAGATATTACTACATTAGAAATTGAACATTCTTCAGATCTGGTCAAAAAGATATTCTTGTAATGAGAGATTCTTTTATTAGAGGAATTGATGCTTACATTTGCAGAGAAGATAATGAACATTGAATAGTGTTATGCTTGCCAGGAACAAAAATAGAAACTGTGAGACAAGCCTTAGAACACATGACTTTAAAGAAGTACAGATCTGTTTTTATTCATGTTGGTACAAATGATGTCATCCACAAGGATTTTCTGACTGTTACTAAGGCACTTCCAGCTCTCTTAGAAAGTACAGCTTGTACTGATGTTAGGACATATTTTTTCACAAATCACATATAGATAGGATAGTCAGGTAACTGTGAGTGAAAAGATATATTGGGTAAATACCTACATAGAAAAAAATATTTTAAAAAATAAAAATATGTAGGCCATCCAAGTCTAGTTTTGGGCACATATGTGTTCAGACAGGATGGCGTGCTTTTGTCAAGATCAGGGAACATACTTTTTGCAGCAGATATTTTGCAATATTTGACAAACACTAGCAGGATTTTTGCCAGGTCAAAAATTTAACAGTTCACATATAGCAACATTTGATGCATCTTTGATGGTTGTCAATGCTAGCAGCATTAATAATATATATTTTAAACTTTTTTTATTGGAAAAAATGTGCTACATTTCCACAAGATTAATGTTGCCATTGTTTGTGAAACATGGTCAAAGGAAAATGACTGGAAACTGTTCTGTCAGGGTATAAATTTTTTTACTGTAACAGACATTCTAACAAAAATATTACGTGGAGGTGTTATAATAAGGATTAAAGATGGTTATCAGACTGTGATTATTACATGTTCAATGATCACATGAATAATATAGACTGTTTAACTATGACAATAAAGACAACCCTGGAACATATAACAATTGCTGGCGTGTACAGACCACCAAAGTCAAGTGCAGATGGCCTCGAGGAATTCATTAATTTCTTACATGAAACACAGGAGGTAAAAATAATATTAGCTGGTGACTTAAATTTACCAGAAACAGATTGGAATAATATTGATTCAACATTAGTAAGGAAATTATTCACCACATATGTTCAGGAAAAATAATTGCTTCAGATTGTTAAAAAAAAAACTACCAGGGAACTTAACATACTAGACATTGTTTGTGTTCCTAAAGAAAGTTACTTCAAGTCAAGTTTTACCACTGTTGATGTATGGTGATCATGGTAGTATAAAGGTTAATTTGTTGCTACATGATTCTGCCAAACTGACATCTAAACCAATGTACAGAAGATTAATTATAGATTATATGGAAGAAAAACAGTCACTATGTAAAAGTAACTGGAACCATGTGTTCAATGGAAAAACTGCAGATGGAATGTGGAAAGTTTTAAAAGAAAAACTGAGAGCAAAAAAAAAAGTTTAACATTAGGATCTAGGCATACACCATCAGGGGGATATATTTCCATAAGCTCAAGATAACTGATTAAGGCAAGAGACAAAAAATGTAAGAAATGGAAGATGGGTTGAACTACAACTTTGAAAACTGAAATAAAAAAGCTGGACAAACAAGTTAATCATAGTATGAGACAAATCAAGACAAACTTGAAGAAAATATATATAAAGATGTTCAGCATAATAGTAAACCTTTTTACAGATACATAAGATATGGTAGCAACATGCAAACTGATAAACTGTGTGTAGATTCTAAAATTTATTCTCAGACACAAAAGATTATAGATATATTTACAAAATGTTATGCATAACAGTTTGGCTTCACAAAGGGGATGATAAGTTGTCCTAGTAACATTCAGGTAACCCCAGATACTGGAATGAAATTAGGTTATATTGAAAAAGAACTGTATAGACTAGATCCAAACAAAAAACAGGGAGGAGTTGGAATTAGTAATAATGGTCTGAGAACACTTCAGCAATAACTTACAGTACCATTATATCTGTTATTAACTAGACCATATAAATATGGGAGAATTCCTCAAGATTGGAGACATGTACTTATTAAACCTGTCTTTAAGGGAAATGTGAGTAGGACACACCAAGACTCATATAGACCCTTAAGTCTACTTTCATGTTGTGGAAAAATAATGGAGAAGGTAATACTGGATAAGTTATTATCAGAATTTGATAGGTTGGGACATAAAACCATATATCAGCATGCATATTTTGAAAATAGATCTACTGCCACCTGTAACATGATGTTCTATAACAGTATAATAACAGGTATGAATGAAAAAAATGTCCTGTGATCTAATTTATATACATTTAACTTCAGCATTTGACAGAAATTTACACAAAACTACTAGGTATCAATGTATTCTTGATAAGACGGATAGCTGCATGGCTTACAGATAGGACATGGCAAGTTTCATACAGCAATTGGACAGGTGAAATTCATGCTTAGAGACAGGGTGTCCTGCAGGGCTTTGTCCTAGGCCCTTACTTGTTCTGATTGTATTTTTCAACCCTATCTTTTTCATCTGAGGTATTCCACAGTCTATATGCAGATGACCTGAAATTGGGTAAACTGATTACATGTTATACAGATAAGGCATATCTGCAAAGGAATGTGACACAATTGACCATTTGGGTACAGGAGAATAATATGCTGATAAATACATCAAAAACTTTGCATATAAGACTTGGGAGACATAATTTGAAAGGTAATTATTTAATATAGCACACAGTGATTGAAACTGTAGATTCATTTAAGGACCTGTGTATATGGCTAGATCCAGCTTTGAGTTTTAATAATCTTATCAACCAATTGGTTATTGATAGTTATAGAATTATGGGTTGTATAAAAAGATTAATAAAGGCTAGAAAATCAAATTGATAAAGTCATTGTTTGGTAGTTACATTAGACCCAAATTTGAGTATGGTGTGATGATATGGGCTAGTGCCAGCATATCCAGCTGGAGTTCTGTAAAGAATGATATGCCCTTTGAATATCAAACTGATTCATATAAGATGCTTATGTTACAAATGTATTACAACTATATGGCATTTGAATATCAAACTGATTTGCACAATTGCTTATGTTGCAAATGTATTAGAACCATATGGAATTTGAATATCAAGCTGATTTGTACAGATGCTTATGTTACAAATGTATTAGAACTGTATGGTATTTAAATATCAAAATGTGTTTGTAAAGTTTCTAGTGTTAAAAAATGTATCAACAGTGGGTCCTGATGGACAGAGAAGGAAAAGACATGCGAGTCTGCAATATATATATATCTGTTAGCAAAGGACACTGGAAGAGAAGAGGTTAAACAGCTAGCTTACTTTTTACTTTAAGAAAAATACTGTTAATTGAACCTCCTGTTGAGCCATGATTGTGCTTATCTCACAGCTATGAATAGGACCAGAGACAACATGTCTGGAAGAAGCCTTTGTTTATTAGCTCAGTTAAAAGAGGGGGAGCCCCAGGCACTGCCATAAACATTAGCAAGCCTTTAGATATGCATCTTATCACATCTATGCTAACATCCTGTCTCAACCTTCGAATGGGAATAGTGTGAGAACCAAGCGGCAGGTTTCCAGATGAGGTTATTCTGCCAGCCATCTTGGAAATGTTAGATATTACAAAAGAAATCTCTCAGAATATTTTGTATTGTGTCTTGGTCCTGACAACAAAAATGACCATTAACCACATCATCTGCCTTGCTCTATTAAGTAAGTAGGGAATAGTAATTCTCCTAGATTCAGTCAGGAAAATATAGTGAAGCTTAGTTTAGATATTGTTTTTCTTTATTTGTCTGAGTCTGTCCATCAGTGTTATTTTCAATATTTCCTATAATTTGAACTCTGTGATTTATTGTAAATATGTATTCAATATTTTCATGCTATTTTATTATTTATTATTAATTATATTTAAAACGTTTATTGTGACTTGTCCTTTTAAAAAGTATTTAACCTTTGAGAATGCTTATATTATTTGATGACATTGTAGGGGCCACTCCAGAAGGCCTAGATGTCTTGATCAACTACTACTATTTGTATTAGTATTAATATTACGCAGTATAATTGGACACTCTTTGTTAAGTGCCTTAGAATATCTGATTGTGGAGTGTCTGTTGGCAGGGATAACTACCTTATACTCTGGGCTGAAGGGGGCACAGCAGATAAATCTGGCAATCTTTCCTGTGTGTGTGGTGTGTGTGTGTGTGTGTGTGTGTGTGTGTGTGTGTGTGTGTATGTGTGTGTGTGTGTGTGTGTGTGTGTGTGTGTGTGTGTGTGTGTGTGTGTGTGTGTGTGTGTGTGTGTGTGTGTGCTAGCTACTTAGAGCAGGGACACAAACACTGGTTTCACAGAGATGGTGCTGGAGGACTTGGCTTGGACACTCGACTGAGGACCTAACCCTACAGATGTACCAGTGGGGACTCTTATTGGGGGCCTAGAGGGAAACAGATATAAATAAATCCAGACTCCAGGCTGACTGAATTCCCTGTGTGCTCTTAAGAAAAATTGTACTTGGTACAGAGACCTGTATCTGGAAATACTGATGTATCCATTTGTATTCCAAATGAACATCCCTCTCCAGTGTCAGTGGTGAGGATTCAGGCTCCTTGATCAATGAAAAAGAAAGGTATCATCACATATTGGTGAGCTGTCGTGTGGATATTAAACATCTGTGGCATGTAAGCAGTTGTTACTAAAGGTGTCCTCTCAAACAGCCACAAGGTGAACATTCAGAGTTTCATTTCATAACAGTTCTATTTATTTCTTTCGTTAGTTTAGTTTAGTAGTGAGGGAGAACAGGCAATGATGTCAGCAGAGGATTATAGCAAGTGGACAAAGAACCAGTTGGCCAAGGTGTACAAAGCTAAAGGGCTGGTTTATACCAACCTCACTAAAGATAAAATGATTTCAGCCTTAGTCACAGCTCAGACCAGCATCCAGGAAGATAACCAGTCTGATGATGGGAATTTGCATTCCTCAGAAACAGGACAGTTAAGCTTTTCCTCAGAGGACTAAAATCCTGTCTTGAGTTAAAGAGACTTGAAATAGAGGCCAAACATTTAAAAATAGAATCAGCAGAGAGACTGCAGCATTTGGAGGCTAAAGAAAATGAGAAACAGCATTAACATGATGGGGACATGCTGACTCTTCACTAGGGTCATGGAGGTAATTGAGAAGGGAATAAATGAATTCGCGAAGCAACAAATGTCAGTAAATTTCTTCCACAATTTACAACAGGTGATAGTTTTGATAGTTTTTTTCATATATTTGAAAGAGTATGCAAACAGTATAATGCTGACCAAGGGCTCTGGGTATGGTTCCTGACCCCCTTACTCCATGGTAAAGCTGTAACTGCTGTTTCTAAAATGTCTGATACTAATTGTTTAGATTATGATAAAGTTAAGCACTATTTATTATCATGTTTTAACAGCTGAAGCTTAAAGAAAAAAAAGTTTTGTGAGCATATTTGCAAGGCAGATAAAAGTGTGTGTGTGTGTGTTATTATATTGCTGAGTTAAGCACTTATTTTCAAAGGTGGGTGAGTGGGTGTTAGGTCACCACTTTTGAAGGGCTGGCAGACATTTTGATGAGGGAAGAAGCCCTTAGCACTTTGCCTGAAGACATGAGAATATGGTTGGCAGACCAAAAATGTGACTCTGCAGATGAACTGGGGAAAAAGTGGGATCTTTGCTTAGCAATCACGGCATCACTGTACAAGAAAGGGTGAACCAGTGCTGCACATGGTTATAAGGGAACCCATGGTGGGCAGCCTAAACCACATCAATAATGTTCACCAGTAACAAGAGAAGCCATTAGTTCAGGTACATAGTCAGGGCCTAGGTTCCGATGTTTTAAATGTAACTAGTGGGGCCATGTAGCAAACAGATGTCCACAGAGGCAAGGTGGGGAACAAAAGGTGGAGGAGCTAGCAGGTGGGAATAACAGAATGCCATTGGTAAGTTGTCTGGAGGTAACAGGTGTACCAAATTACCACCAGAGCTTGTATCCTGTATTGGTGGATGGAAAACAGGCCACTGTCAAGAGAGACACAGCCTCTGATATAACCATTGTGAAGCCTCCCAATGTTAAAGAGGAGCAGTACTTTTTGGGCAGTTCAATCCAGTCAGAGCTTTAGGAAGGATCCCATTCCAAATTCCTTTGGCCAGGGTTTAGCTTGACTGGGAGGGGGTGAAAGAAAACAAGTAAGTAAGTGTGTTTGAGAATATCCCTGCAGATGTCTTGATAGGGAATTATTTTGATAATGCAGTACCTCGTGTGCATGCAGTGACACACATTCAGGCATGGAGACAGGCATGTTGGTCTGGTAGCCTAGAGGAGACCCAAACAGACGACACCCTGAAGCCAGGACTGATTGTGTGGCTAATTCAGGGAGGGAGCAACCCTGTAACAATGAGCCTGATGATGAGCCACAGGTGCTGGTAGGTACTGATGTTCCCTTGGACGGGTTGACTGCAAGGGCAGAGGTGAGTGGTAGTACCCCAGCTGACAGTGAGGCACTGCTGTCAGAAGATACCAGACTTCCTGAGGAAGGGGAGCTGGGAAAAATCAAAAAGACAGAGTTGAGACAGGCTTAGTTGTCATATCCTATATTACAAGGCTTGAGAGAGGTAGCCTGGGAGGTGCCTGTTTCAAAAGGAAAAAGGGGAGTCCATATACTGGAACAAAGGGTTACTGTTTAGAGAGTGGACTCCTGAGGGAGGGCTAGAAGGTGAGGTAATACAGCAGTTGGTAGTGCCCATAGCCTACCATCTGGCACTTCTAGCTATAGCCCATGACATTCTTTTACAGGTCATATGGCAAAAAGCATACCGACAGATGTATTATGCAGAACATTTATTAGCCAGGGATTGCCAGGGATTTAACAGGGTACTGCAGGACCTGTGAGCATTGCCAAAAAGTAGTCAAAGCAGGAGATAAGGTCAAAGCTCCTTTGATGCTTTTGCTTATGATTGAGGGTAGTTATGGATGTTTTAGGGCTTCTGAGTACTCCAAGTTCCACAGGGAAGTAGTATACCCTAGTTGTAGTAGATTATGCTACTAGATATCCTGATGCAGTGGCTCTGTCCTCCATCAAGGCAGAGAAGGTGGCAAATGCTTTGTTAGAGATTTTCAGTAAGGTAGGTTTCACAAAGAAATACTGACTGACAGAGGTGCCAGTTTCATGTCATACCTACTGGCTTGTCTGTGGGAGCACTGTGGGATGAAGCACCTAAAGATCACCCCTACCACCTCCAGACTAATGTTCTTGTGGAGAGGTTAAACTCTATGTTAAAGACCATACTACAGACATTTGCAGACCAGTTTAAGTAAGAATTGGACAAATACTTGCTCCTTCTATTGTTTGCATACAGGGAAGTTTCACAGGAATCCACAGGTTTTTCACCCTTTGAGTTGCTGTATGGTCATAGGGTGAGGGGTCCCCTAGATTTGATTCATGATGAGTGGGAGGGTGAGTGTGAATCCCTCAAGGATTATGTTGTAGCATATGTCCTAAATGACAAGACAAGGCTTAGAGATCTCAAGGGCTTGATACAGAGAACCTGGCAGGAGCCCAACAGCAGAAAAATATCTAGTATGACAGAAATGCCCGAGCCAAAGAGTATGCTGTGGGACAGCAAGTTATGGTGCTCCTTCCTGTCAGACACAGTAAGCTGCAGACAGCTTGGGAGGGACCCTTCAAAGTGGCAAGGAAGGTCAGTGATTTTAACTACATGGTAGAACTTCTAGCAGGAGGCAGGGGCACAAATTGTACCATGTTAACATAATGAAGCCTTACCATGATAGGGAGGCCCTTGTGCTGAGTATTTGCAGTGGATGGCAGAATGAATCTGATTGGGATTTGGTGACTGATCTCTTCAGTGAGGCTCAAACTGAAACCTCAGTGGAAGGGGTAGCAATGTCCCAAAAGCTATTCCCCTACCAAAGTTTGGGAAATCCGAGCAGTGTTACAGGAGTTTGGGGACATGCTCATTGGAAAACCAGGGTGCCCCTACCTGGTGCAGTACCATGTGGATACAGGGACCTAAAGACCTATGAAGCAGGTCACTTACAGGGTGCCTGAGCAAATCAGACAGACTCTGAGGTATGAGATACAGGAAATGTTTGAACTGGGGGTAATCCAGGAGTCCATCAGTGTCTGGGCCTCCCCATTACAGGTGGTACCAAAGAAGGATGGCAGCACCAGGTTCTGTGTGGGCTACAGAAGACTAAATAGTCACACAGAGTCAGATGCTTACCCCATGCTTAGGACAGATGAAGCCTTAGAGAAGCTGGGTGAGGCTAAGTATCTGACTACTATTGATCTAACCAAGGGCTATTGGCATGTGCCCTTGACTGGTAATGATAGAGAGAGGTCAGCCTTTGTGAATTATTTTGGCTTGTATGAGTTCACAAATATGCCTTTTGGGATGAAAAGTATCTCAGTGAGTTTCCAGATGCTGATGGATTGTATCCTAGTAGAAGCAGGAGATTATGCCCTCACTTAACTGGATAATATTGCCATCTACAGCCATTCCTGGCAAGATCACCTTCATTATGTCAGGGAGGTGCTGGGCAGACTGCAAAGGGCAGGTTTGACCATTAAGTCCGGTAAGTGTCAGGTGGGTATGGCAGAGGTCTCCTACCTGGGACATAGAGTGAGGAGTGGTAAGATCAGGCCAGAACTTGCCAAAGTGGAACCCATTCAGGCATGGCCTGCCCCTGTTACCAAAAAGCACGTGAGGGCACTCTTAGGGACATTGCTGAACTATAGAAAGTCCCAATTATAATACAAAGTCTGCTACCCTCACAGACCTGACAAGCAAAAACAGGCCCGATAAGGCAGTGTGGACCCCAGCTTGTCAGCAGGCATTCACAAAGCTTAAAGGAGCTTTGGGAGGACCCCCCTGTGTTAACCAGTCATGATTACAGCAAGGAATTCGTTATGCAGGTGAGTGATTCAAACCATGGGGTGAGGGCTGTACTTAGCCAGGTTTCCTCAGAGGGGGAAGAACACCCAGTGGTATATCTCAACTGTAGACTCCAACCCAGGAAGGAATGTTATGCATATGTAGAAAAGGAATGTCTAGTCATAGTATGGGCACTGTAGAAACTTCAGCCTTATCTGTACAGAAAAAACTTCACTGTAGTTACAGACCACAATACCTTAACATGGCTACATAGATCCAGCCAGCAAAATGCCAAGTTATTAATGAGGGGCTTAGGATTGTAGGCATATGACATGACAGTACAACACCATAGTGATTTCAGCAATGGCAACACAGATGGAATCACAAGAGAGGGAATGAGTTAACATATTCCCAGATAGGCCTTATTTCTCTCAAGCCACATTTCTCAAGGGTCACTTGAAAAACTAGCCTGAGTCTTCAAAGGTAGAAGAGATGTGATGATATGATCTAGTGCGAGCATAGCCAGCTAGAGTTCCATAAAGAATGATATGTCCTTTGAATATCAAATGGATTTATACAAGATGATTGTGTTACAAATGTACTAGAACTGTATGGCATTTGAATATCAAACTAATTTGTGCAAATGCTTATGTTACAAATGTATTAAGACTGTATGGCATTGAAAATCAAAATGTGTTTGTAAAGTTGCTAGTGTTAAAAAATTTATCAGCAGTGGGTCCTGCTGGACAGAGAAGGAATATACACGTGAGGGTGTATGTATATACATTAGCGAAAGAAACTGAAAGAGAAGGGGTTAAGCAGCTAACTTACTTCTTTAAAAAATACTGTTAATTGGACCACCTGTTGAGTTATGGAAGTGCTTATCTCACAGCTCTGAATTAGACTGAGATGGCATATCTGGAAGAAGCCTTTGTTCATTAGCTCAGTAAAAAGAGGTGAAGCCTAAGGAACTGCCATAACCATCAGCAGTCTTTAGATATGCATTTTATAACATCTATGCTAACATACTGTCTCACCATTCAAAGGGAAATAGTGTGAGAACCTAGTTTCAGGTGACCAAATGAGGTAATTCTGCCAACCATCTTGGAAATTTTAGATATTACAAAGAGAAATCTCATGGTATTGAGTATTCTCTCTTGGGTCTGACAACAAGAAGGACCATTCACCACATAATCTTCCTTGCTCTACTAAGTAAGTAGGGAATAGTAATTCTCCTAGATTCAGTCAGGAAAATATAGCGAAACTTAGTTTAGATATCATTTTTTTTATTTGTCTGAGTCTGTCCATCAATATTAGTTTCAATACTTCCTATTATTTGAACCCTGTCATTTATTGTAAATATATATTCAGTATTTTCATGCTATTTTACTAAGGCTGAGTGCATTCCATGTCTGCTCTTAAGGAAATTTGTACTTGGTGCAGAGAGCTGCATTGCATCTGGAAATACTGATTGTATCCATTTGCATTCCAAGTGAATGTCCCTCTCTGGTGTCAATGGTGAGAATTCAGGCTTCTTGATTACTGGCTCAGTGTGGGGATGTCATATATGTAATGACAATATGGAAACCTTATATAAAAACAAGCATGAGTAAACTAGAAAGACTACAGTGGAAATATACCAAGGCCATCCATGGATGTGAACATTTAAGTTATTATGAAAGTCTAAAATATCTGAACTTGTACACTGTGTCATATAAATATCTAAGAAGAGATCTTATTCAGGTATATATGGCATTTAGAGACAACTATCTCTGAGAATGTTTTGGATTATCCAAAGTACTAGAGATCATCAGACAACCTATGTAGAAGATTCTGTAGGAATGAGAAGTGTACTAAATTGTTCATTGAACCAGTGGTGGTGGTGCTGCGGTAGCATTGTCGCCTCACAGTAAGATGCTGTCCGGTTCGATTCTCAGTTAGAGCGTCTTCTGCGTGTAGACATGCGTGAATGTGCGTACCTTCGTTGAAGGTTGTGCATCAGGGCTGGTAACTCAGCACGTAAAAATCAACTACCAATCATTAGCGGACCAGAGTTCCGCTGTGGCGACCCCTAACCGGGAAAAGCCGAAAGACACAAGACACAAACAAACTAAATTGTTCATTGACAGAGCAGCTGATGCATGGAACAGACTGCCAAATTATATTAATGCAAGTACCAGTTTAAATATTTTAAGAACAACCTGGACACTTTTTATGGGAACAAATGTTTTGTTATATTGGCAGGCTAGAAGGGCATTAATGCCTGTGCTTGAAATATTTGTATGCATGTATGTATGTATGTATATATGTATAGTATGTATGCATGTTTGTAAGTATATCTCTTAACTGTCCAGTTTTTTACAGAAGGTGTAGTTTTGCCACATACGTTACTCTTTCCTTATATTTTGTTATTCTTGGAGACTTAATGGTGGTATGAATCCCTACTGACATAATTTTGTGTTCATAATTCAAATCTGTCAGACAACGCAAATTCCTTTGGCCCAACTTCATTAGTAAGAACATGAATGCTCATCTATATCTAGCTTGAGACTTTGCTCCCCTGCAACTTTTAGGCTTTGTCAAGATTTTTTTGTACTAATAGATTATGAAGTATAGTTCACTGATCATGGCAGGAAGCATTTCACTACAGGTAATAGTAGCAATGTTAAGTTGTCAGGGTGGCTGTTGGAGTGTGTTTCATATTTTCTTCAAGTTTGGAGTTTCAGCAGTGTCTCAGACTTTAGGTTGGAGGTGACATATGTTTATTATGTACAGGATCATTTATCGTGAGTGATGTTGTTGTTGAAGGAAAGGTTAATTTGTTGGAATTTTGAGACTGATGTATTTTTTGTGGGAGAGTTATTCTTTAGCTACAGGATAACGTTGGTCTTTTATGTTGAAGCATGTAATAATACATGGGTAAAAGGTTTGTGTTTGGTGATGATCCATGTTGCAGGTCTGTAACATGATATGGAATGGGTGGTGGGATTGCTCTTTATAGATATAATTCTACAGAAATTGTTTTATGATGAAAATGCTTCATTTTGGGTTTCATTCAGGGTGGTCACCTGTCAAAGGATCTTTTGGTAACATTCTAGAATCCCTGAAGCAGCATTGCCATAAGAATGTTTTCTGGCACCATCTGTTGGAATTGTGGCGGCTGTTTTGTAAATTAAAATATAATATAAATACATAATAATATATAATAAATAAATATATTTTAAAGTTATAGGTAGTAAGTTATTCATTTCTACACAGCATAGCAATTAGGGTTGTTGTATGACTTTGTAACAAGATATAATCAAAGTGTGCTTAGCTGGTATTTAATTTCTATCACATGAAGTGTCACTTATTTTTCTGTTTGTTTTGTTTTCATAATTAACATTTCTGTTTTGATTTTTAGGCTCCTTATCTCTATATATTCCTAAAGACAGGTGGCAGTGGATAATGTAAGAGGCACAAGGCCTGTTTTAAGAGTTAGAAGAGGTCCAGATGTAAGATCGGGTTCAAGTGGGAAGAAAGCGTACCATGCCAGTATTGGAAGACAAGGTGGGTTCAGAGTCCATTCCTTGAAGAAACCCTGAAGAAGGGCTTGGAAAGACACCGCAACCTCTCTTCAGGATCCATCTTCTTTAAGAGATGGCTTAGCTGGCTCTGAAGGTAATGCGAGAGCTGGGAAACTTGAACTAAATGCTTGTGAAAGGGTCAGTTAGTGGAAGAATATCTTGATGAGTTTATCACTTCTTTTCTGGAAGAGGGGAATGCAAGAGTTTTTGACATGATTTTGGAGAGCAGTTTTGCTTCAGTGCCCATACAGGCTAATAGTTTATCCAGCAGGGTCTCACCAGGACTGGTTTCTTCCCTAACGTAAGGAATTCAACTGCCAGAATTTGTACCCCCAAGTGGAATGAAGGATCTGCCATCAATTAACTCTGAGCTCAACATCACCTACATTTTTAGCACCCATGGCTGTCTTAAACCCTGCCAGCAGTGCAACACCACAATCCCACATCATCACCCATGCCTCACACAGCATTAAAGAAAAAAAGTGGATTTCATTGATGTATTAGATTTAGTCAGTGATGAGGGCCACCATCGAATAATGGATGCTGATGACCCCAGGGCAAGGGACACAATGGGAGCTTTATCTGCAATTGAGAAGAAAGCTTCAGACAGGTTTTTTAACTAGAATTGAGACACATGATCATTAGGACTCATGGTATTTATGGGTGTTATTATTGAAAAGGATACTAGACAGGCTTTCCCACTGCTTGCCTACTTTTTATCAATCAGAGAAACACTTCATGTTAAAGGTGGCATATGATCAGAGGTTTAGAAAGCTGAAAGCCTTGACTAGATCCATCCAATGGGATCAGAGGCATTCCAACATTGGCTAAGTGCCACTCTGGATAAACTTAATACCCAATAAACTGACAGTTTTACTAGAGTTGCGAGCACGGGTATGTTCGATGGGGCTTTCAATAGTGGCAAGTGCCTGTGGCCTTCCTGTAAGTTTCCACTCTTGTGTTCATACTGTGTAAAGGGTACCTATCCACCAGATGATGGACTATGTTTTGCTATGCATCTTTTAATAAGCAATCTCCATTTCAGGAGATAGCATGTTTTTCTCATAATACCCCATCCAAGGAATACTATAATTTTCAAGTCTAAAGAGTTAATGCGCCAAAGAGTTTGGGAAGAAGACAATAATTCTCCCTCCCATGTCAAGCTAGATAAGTTGGTTAATTTCCTTTCAAATTGCCCTAATGTTAAAGCTGCTGAGTTTATTACTGAAGAATTTGGATATGGTTTTAAGATTGGTTCTGTGGTAGCTTTAGATTCTAGACCAGTTAGGAAGCTGTTATCAATCAGAGGTCAGGAGGACATTGCCTTGCACCTAATTGAGAAAGAAATATCAGCTAGTAGAGTTTAAGTCTATTTTCACAATTCTCCTGACCTGCCTTTAAAATCTCACCTATTGGCTTAGTCCCTTAGAAGAAGGAGCATGGATTTAGATTGATCCATCACCATTCACTCCCAGCTGGGTCATCCATCAATGACTTTATTGACAAGGAGCAATGTAAGGTGCAGTACTCATCTTTGGAGCAAGCAGTTCAAACGATCTTAAGCGGCTCTGCAAGAAACATTCAGTCAGTCTTTCTCCTTCTTCCAATTAGACAGGCAGACTTGTTTTTATTAGAGTTTCAGCTGGATGGGCAGATTTATTTTAATACAACCATGCCAATGAGAAGTTTTCTACCTTGTCTCACCTGTGAAGTATTCAGCAAGGCAGCAAAGATTACCATATCAAGTAGCGATTAATCACTCAGATGATTTTCTGATAGTTGGAGAGGGTAAACTAGCAGTGATAGAAGGGATTGCATTATTTATAGACATTTGCACCTCCTTAGGGGTTATTTTGGCAGAGTATAAATTGGAAGATCCCTCTCAAAAACTGGCATTTCTCGGTTTGATGTTGGATTTTACTAAGTCCTTTAATCTTCCAGAAGTCAAGCTGGATCATTACAAGTCAGTAATAAGGAAGTTCCTAGAGAGCAACAAAGTTAAGATAGCTGAAGTTATGGAGCTGCATGTGTTGCTAAACTTTGCATGTAGGGCTGTTGCCCCCATGCAGAACTTTCCTTTGGGCCATTTCAAATTTGCCAAGAGGGAACAAACCCAAGCATTGCAAGGTGAGGATAATGCACATAGTCAATGAGGATGTCCATTTATGATGCACCTTTTCTGAATCAGTACAACTGAGTAACTTTCTGGCTATCACAGTGAGTATTTTCCAGTGAGTTACAACTAATTCATTGATGCTGCAGCTGGAGTTGGGATGGGCGGGTACTTCTGTGATAGATGGTTTGCTACCAAATTGCCTAAGCCCTGGTCCATAGAGAGGCGGAAAGATATTACCTTTTAAGCTTTCCAAAGTCTGGTTTGAAAAGAGTATTCGAGGAATTGCAGGGTGCTCTTTTGTTTGGACAACCTGGCAGCAGCCCACACTTTGAACGCACTTTAAGCATTTTATTTTTTTGGGGGGGCCTTTCTTGGTTTCATTTTAGGGAAGTGTGGCACCAAATCGTTGCCTATCAAAGGTTCCCTTGGGCTTTAGTATTCGTTTAGAGGGTAACACTTTAGCTGTGGCCCCCAAGAGGATTTTATTTGTGAGAATTTTGTCTGACCTTTGAAGTTTCCCTACATTTTACCATCAGATTGTTTTATTATGGTCTGCAGTCATACCTAGGCTTATTTTTTTTTTTATTTTTATTTTTTTCAGGAAGCAAGCAGCTATAGGAATCTCTAGACATTTTATAAACCATAGGATGGCTCATGCATCCATTCAAGTCAGCTTCCAGGTGACAGACCATAAGGACTTTGACAAAACAGATACAGACTTTTATGACTCTGATGAGTGTATATGAATAATAAAGGTCTTGGTTTATTTAACATAAACACTACTTTAGCAGTTACGAATTATTTCAGCACTGCATTTTCCTGAGAGTTTTAGTGTTTTACACAGTTATGGCTCATGCAGTCTGCTGTAGGGAGGATCAGTATTGTTATGCCATTGGGTGGATGCCTTGTGGATGCCTTGTGGCTTTACCCACCTTTTTCTTCCCCCCTGATTCCTTCCCTATGCCTGGGCAGTGTGTTTTCATGTTTAAGTCCTGGACAAGACAAGTGGTAGTGGGGATGAGATTCTACCCCTAAAGTTTATTTGTTAAACAGGTCTGAGGCAGCTTGTGGTATGTACCTGGACCCTTCAATACTGAGCTGAAAAGGGCTTGGTTACACCAACCAGCTTAAGGTGAGTCATTGGTATTGTATTAACACTCATGTTTGGTTGTTGTGTAATAAATGATCACAGTGCCAGTGCTGGTGTGGTTAATTCTCAGCTTAGAGTACAACTAATGCTAATCAAGTTCTTGAATATATTAAGTGAAATAAATAACAGCTATTTAATTGTGTTTGTTGTTATACAATATCAGCTAACTTGATTCATTTATTTTATAATATATATATATATATATATATATATATATATATATATATATATATATATATAACTTTTAAGGAATGAGAAAAAGTTAAAAATATATACTAATGGTGAGAGGGGGTGTGGCCAAGATGCCAGAGTGAGACCAGTACATTCTTGTTGCTCTGCCTGTGAAGTTATGTTTCTGACAGGATTTTTATCATTTTATTTAAAAAACATCGGCATTTTATATTACGGCTGTTCCTTATACTACTGTGGGTTATTTTCTGGGGAAAAATTCAGACTTTTATTGATTTGTCCTTGCAATTTACTGTCAGAACTTTTAATGCTGTATGCAGATTGCTGAAGCCGTGAGTTATTCAAAATCTTCAGTTCAAGGTAGTCTCATGAAAAAAGAACTTCAAACTATAATTAGTAGTATTCAAGACCTCTCAACAAAAATGAACAACTTGGAACACATAATGGAAAACATAAAGAAGGAAAGCAGGAAACAAATTGAAGATTTGAAAGAAATAATCACAAAACATTCAGACCAAATAGCTAACATAGAGGAATCAGTAAATTAATTAGATGGAACGCAGATGGAGAATGATACCCAAATCAACTTTCTTCTGAAGCAAAATAATTCCCTAACAGAAAAAATAGAAGACCTTGAATCAAGATCAAGAACAAATAATATTAGCATTTATGGGGTTCCTGAAAAGACAGAAAGAAACAACATGATTCTTTTTTTGAACAACTGGCTACCTAAGATATTAAACCTTCCTGAATCCTTGTCATTTGGAATTGAGAGAGCTCACAGGTCTCTATCAAATCCACCTTTCACAAAAAAATTCTTCCTCAGTGAGAGCTATTATTGTCAAATTCTTACCTACTCAAGATAAAGATTTAGTCCTGAGAGCTGCTTGGGCAGGGAACCCCATTCAAGACAATGGAAGGATCATTAGATTTGATAATGATTATACATCTACCACTATAACAAAAAGGAAAGCATGCATTCCTCTAATCAAAGACCTTAAAAAAAGCTAACATAAAAGCTCCGATCCTTTTCCCAGCTAGAATAAGGATTATCTTACCAGATGGGCAGAAAATCTTTAACAATCTAGAAGAAGCTACTGATTTTGTTAGAAGAAACAACCTATTAGATAAACTAGAAGACATGGACCTTTCGTTACCAAGTTTAAAAAGACAAGCTACTAATGGAAAAACAATAACAAGTGATAAAACTAGTAAGAAACTTAAAGGGAAATAAGTTAATTCATCTTTCCCTTACTACTTTCAATGGACATAATTCTTATAAAACATCAAAAATATGTTTCATCAGTCGAATATCAGCTGTGTATACTCCTGTGAAATGATGTGTAATGAAAAGGAATAATAAAGAATTATTATTGAAAAAAAAAAATAATTCACCAAATATACTATAAGGTAAAATCTTTTAATATACTTTTATAAAATCATACTTTATTGTTTTCCTTTGTTCTTCCTTCTCATATATTGTGCTTTCTTACTTCTTTCTCCTTTCCTTCTTCACTCATTTTTCTCTTTCAATTTTTATTTTAATAATGTTCCTTTCATAGATTTATACAGACATTCAATACTTAGTAATGTTAAAGTTTTGTTGATGGTGCTCTTAGCCCTTGCTGGAAAACATAGTATGTTTTAACAGAACCTTTTTTATTTTTTTTATTATTTTTTATATATATATATTATTTATTTATGTATTTATTTATTTACATTTGTTGACCGGGAGTCTGGACATAGGTCCATTTTTAATGGAGACCCGGGGAGAAAAGCTCCACAGTTAAAATAAACAGACAGTAGTTACATTGGATTACATAGCGATTAACAATTTAACATAGCAATTAATTGCAAACATATTTACAGATGAAGAACATAGTACATCAGTAGACAACTAGAATCTTTATCTGAGAAGTACATAACAGACATTAACAAATGTTACAATACGAAGTTCCTGCTGTATAATAAGTACTAGGCTTATGAGCATCTGAGCTTGCTATAATCAAGGTAGTTAGTGGGGTGGAAAAAACGGTAGTGGTTGGATGGGGTGGGTGATATTAGAGTGGGAGTTGCAAGGGCATAGCCAGCATGTTTTTAGGTGCGCTTTTAGTAAAGTTTTGAAGTGGGTGCATGATGGTATGGAGGTAATTGTGGGTGGAAGGGAGTTCCATAATTTGGCTATGGCGCAAGAGAATAGTGCTTCACCAGCAGAGTTATTGGCTTTAGTGATCTGCAAGTGATTTTTTTTGCTGGATCTTAGTGGTCTGGTGGTGCGATAGGGTTGGAGTACATTCTGGAGGGATGGGACATTTAGTGGATGGTTTACTAGTTTGTGGACAAGTGATAGTTGATACCATTGAAGGAGGTGAGGGAGTTCAAGCCAGCCCAGTTCAGCAAGTGAGAGGCAGTGGTGACTATGGTAGGATGCCCCTGTGGCAAATTTTGAGATGTTGTTGTAGCGGGTCTCTAGCTTGTTTAGATCACATTGCCTTATATATTGGAGAGGTATAAAGTAGGGTGTAGATAAGGTGGGAATTTGCTATTGAAATCTTTGCTGCTTTGGTGAGAAGTTGCTTATTTCTGTATAACGCTCCTAGTTTTTTGTGGACTTTTTTTATGGTCATGGATATGTGAATGTCAAGTATTAGTTTATTGTCTATTTCCACTCTTAGCAATTTGGTGTGTTCAGCTGGGTATATAGTGGTGTTGTCTTTTGCTGTGATGTTAAAGTGAGAGCTGTTTTGAGTATGTTTGGTGGGTTGGAAGATGAGTAGTTTAGTTTTATTTGGGTCGAGTATTAAATGGGCATCAGAGAACCAAGTTTCAACAGAGGAAAAGGCTTCCTGTGTGACTTTTTGCAGTTTGGGTAGGGACTGGGCTGAGCAGATGATGGTTGAGTCATCTGCGTATTGTATGAGTGTGCCATGTTTGGTGGCAGAGGCTAGATTATTGGTGAAAACAGAGAAAAGTAGGGGTCCAAGGATGGATCCTTGGGGAACCCCCTATGGAGATAGGTAGTTGGGGAGCTATGTCATTCTGCCATACAATGGATTGTTGGTGGTCAGACAGGTAACTCTGAAACCAGTTGGTGACTGATTGAGAGAAGGATAGGTTATGAAGGACAGGGATGAGTTGTTTGTGTGGGACCATGCCAAATGCTTTAGATAGGTCTAGGAAAGTAGCAGAGGAGAGATAGCCTTTGTTTTTATGCTGAAGGATAGTGTTAGTAAAGGAGATTAAGGCAGTGGTGGTGCTATGGTTTGGTCAGAAACCATGCTGAGTATTGGAAAGGAGGTTATTAGTAAGGAGGTAGTCTGAGACCTGAGAATGTATGCATCTCTCTAGTATTTTGGAGAGTGGAGAGAGAATAGCTATGGGGCAGTAATTGGTTAGTTCTATGGAGGGGCCGCCCTTGTGGAGGGGAATTATATGTGATACTTTCCACAGTGTGGGAACGTAACTTTCTGACAGAGATCGATTAATCATGATGGATACTGGGTAGGCCAGAGCATCAGATGCGATTTGTAGGTATTCACTTGGGAGGTTGTCTGCTGCTAATTTGGTGGGCTTAAGTTTAGTTAAGAGTTTTTTTATGTTGGAGGTAGGTACAGGAGAAAAAGAGAAGGCAGTGGGGAGATTACTAGTTGAAGGTGTGGGTTGGAGGGGAGGGGGGTTGTGTTGTTTAGCTAGTGATAGTATGGTTTGTGTGAAGTGTGTGTTGAATGAAGTAGCAATATTTTTGGAGGAGTGAGGGATGTTAGGAGGAGGGGGTACTGACCTTACCTGGATGGAGGATGGAGGATGGAGTTTATGGAGGACCAGAATTGTTTGGGACTGTGTTGGGAGGACTCTAGGGCAGACTAGTAGTATTGGAATCTGTCCTGTTTTATTACCTTTTTAACTCTATTGCGTAGTTCTAGGAATTTCTGTCTAGTTGAGGGGGTTTTGGTTTTGCACCAGTGCTCCCAGGCTTTATCCCTGTTTTTCATTTCTGACTTAGTGGTTTTCTGTAGCCATGGGGAGGGTTGTGCTTTCATTCTAGGAAGTTTTATGGGGGCATGGTAATTAAGGATGCTCAGGGAGGTAGCATTAAAAAAATTCAACTGCGTCATCAAGACTGAGGTACTTTAGGGGATGCCAGTTACATTCTTTGAGGGATGAGATGAATGTGAGTGGGTTAAAATTTAGTTTTTTATGTATTTGACGGTAGGTGACAGGTTTAGCTTGGTATAGGTATTTTTTGAGTAGGAATGTTGGGGAGTGATCACTGAGGCTATCTGATAAGCAGCCTGTTATATATGACTGGGGGCTCTTACTGACTAGTATCCAATCCAGGGTAGTGTGCTTGCTGGAGTTTTTACTTATCCTGGTTGGTGACTGGACTAGTTGAGTGAAGCCATGAAGGTTTATATGATGGGTTGGATTGTTGCCAGAACAGGATTGCCAGTCAATATTGAAATCACCTAAAATGATAGTTTCTTGGGGGAGATGATGGGTAGACCAGCTGAGGAGGTTTTCTAGTGGAGGGATGTTTTGGCCAGGTGGGAAGTAACATCCAATTATGTTGATGGTTTTGTTTTGGTTTATTTTGAGGTTGGTATATATTATTTCTTCATTGCCTATATGTGGAGCTGATGATTTTAAGATCTGGATGTTCAGATGCTGTTTAAATATTATAGCTACACTGCCTCAATTCTTGTTTAGCCAGTCTACTCTTAGTATGCCGTATCTGGTAGGGAGTATTTGCTCACTGGTAATGTGAGGTTTTAGCCAGGCTTCTGTCAGGGTGACTATATCTGGGGAGTACAAGTCTATGGTGGCATGGAGTTCATGGTCTTTGTTGGATATACTTCTAATATTTAGGCTTAGTAGAAGGAAGTCACTTGGCTTTCTATTGGCTGTGATATGGGAGAAGTTGTGGTTTCTGATGTGATTATGATGGTTGGGGTTGGAGATGGTAGGACCAGGGTTGGGGTAGATGTCTCCACTTAGGGCAAGTTTTGATATGCATGAGGTTATTAGTTTTCTCAGTTTTTGAATATGTTTGTTTATTAGGAAAACTTTATGATTGTGCTCTGTGGGTAATAGGTATGGTTGGATGGTTACTATGTTAAGTTGTAGGGATGCTTTATGTTTGAGTAATATAGTTGGTAGAATATGCGGGGGGTGCATAGGGATGGTTCTTGAGTTGGTGGGAGGGGAGCTGAGTGAGGGTGAGACATGAGTCGTGGTGTGAGTAGTAGTACAGTGGTAGTGGTTGAGTGGGGGAATGATGGAGCTTTGGTAGGATGTAAGTTATGCATGGAGAGTGCATGCAGTGAGCATAGGTAAGGTATGCTTGTACATGTTAGTTGAGGAGGTGTGATAGTAGTGGGAAAATGGAGGAGGTAGTGTTGGGTTAGTGCTGTGGTTGGCTATTGGAAAGATGGGAGGGGTTTGTGAGTGTAATAAAGGTAGGACCACTGGGGAGGGAATAGGTTGCAGGGTGGGGAGTGTAGCGGGTAGAGACCCTGTTAGTTGCTCTTATGAGGGGGCTAGAAACAATCAGGTAACAGAGTAAACTGATAAATGAACATATGATAGTGACAAAGGGTGGTTGCAGGTTTAAAAATGGTGCCTGCCACAGGTAATATTTATTAACTTTGGGATTGGCTTAATGTAGTAAACAGGGAAGGGGGAGGGGGAGAACAAGGGTGTGAGCAGGCAGTTCTTTTGTACTGCTACTAATGAGCCAAAGCAAAGAAAAGTTTGTGTTTAAGAAATAATCAGAATTGACTAAGGACTGCTCTGAAACTCTAAGTCATTTCTTAACCATTTATCAGGTGGAAAAACAGGATAACCTTGTATCAGTAGGCTACTGTGGTCTCAGTTTAAATTAACAAACACACAGTATTGATCAGTTATGGATACTATTTGCTAACAGAAGGGAATAAGAGAGAAAGTGGAAGATGAGGGGGTGTGTTTGTGGTGGGGGGGGGGGCTGCTTACAAGCCAAAGCAGAGTGCTCTCCAGGGAAAAATGAGTATTGGCTCAAACACGCAGACACATACTCAAAGTTAACTTTAGCTGTTTGCAGACAGTTCAGACCCGGACTGCGCTTTTCTTATAAGATTGATAAAGGTGGTACCGCAGTTGAATACTTAAGAGTGGTGTCAGGTCTAGAAAAGAATAGTACAGAGAGGAGTAAGCACTTTGAGATGGTAAAGATATATTATAAAGATTACAAAAAACAAATTGAGCAAAAAGCTACTGTAACTACTAGTATATGCAGATACTGAGCCAATTGGAAAAACATCTGTTAGAAGAAACCGCATCAGACAGTTATGCAGTCACAGATAAAAATATAGTGAGCAGCACTCTGTCCTGGGTCTCTAATGTGATTCTATCCACCAGTAACAGCACAATTATATAGAAATAATTAGACACCAGTATGAGCTGTCTACACACAGCATATTTACATGAATAACATTAGTGAACAAGGTGCAGCTATGCAAATAGACCATACTATTATACTAAAAACAACTTGGTGCAGACAAAATGCTAGCATGCCATAGTAACTTCCAATAATAAAGCATAAATCATATTAGATGTCTAACACAATTCAACATAAACATATACAGTTGTAAAATATCTAACACAATTCAACATAAATAGGCATTTACAGTTGTAAAACACTTACTGGAGAGACACTGAGCTCCTCATGGGGCCTGTAGCAGAGTGGATTGTAGTTTTAAAAATGGTGTCTGCCACAGGTAATATTTATTAACTTTGGGATTGGCTTAAGGTAATAAACAGGGAAGGGGGAGGGGGAGAACAAGCGTGTGAACAGGCAGTTATTTTGTACTGCTGCTAATGAGCCAAAGCAAAGACAAGTTTGTGTTTAAGAAACAATCAGAATTGACCAAGGACTGCTCTGAAACTGTAAGTCATTTCTTAACCATTTCTCATGTGAAAAAACAGGATAACCTTGTATCAGTAGGCTACTGTGGTCTCAGTTTAAATTAACAAACACACAGTATTGATCAGTTATGGATACTGTTTGCTAACAGAAGGGAATAAGAGATAACGTGGAAGATGAGTGTGTGTGTGTGTGTGTGTGTGTGTGGGGGCTGATTACAAGCCAAAGCACAGTGCTTTCCAGGGGAAATGAATATTGGCTAAAACAGGTAGACACATACTCAAAGTTAACTTTAGCTGTTTGCAGACAGTTCAGACCTGGACTGCACTTTTCTTATAAGAATGATAAAGGTGGTACGGCAGTTGAATACTTAAGAGTGGTGTTAGGTTCAAAGTTAACTTTAGCTGTTTGCAGACAGTTCAGACCTGGACTGCACTTTTCTTATAAGAATGATAAAGGTGGTACGGCAGTTGAATACTTAAGAGTGGTGTTAGGTTCAAAGTTAACTTTAGCTGTTTGCAGACAGTTCAGACCCGGACTGCATTTTTCTTATAAGAATAATAAAGGTGGTACCGGAGTAGAATACTTAAGAGTGGTGTTAGGTTCAAAGTTAACTTTAGCTGTTTGCAGACAGTTCAGACCTGGACTGCGCTTTTCTTATAAGAATGATAAAGGTGGTACTGCAGTTGAATACTTAAGAGTGGTGTTAGGTTCAAAGTTAACTTTAGCTGTTTGCAGACAATTCAGACACGGACTACGTTTTTCTTATAAGAATGATAAAGGTGGTACCGCAGCTGAATACTTAAGAGTGGTGTTAGGTTCAAAGTTCATTTTAGCTGTTTGCAGACAGTTCAGACCCGGCCTGCGGTTTTCTTATAAGAATGATAAAGGTGGTACCACAGTTGAATACTTAAGAGTGGTGTTAGGTTCAAAGTTAACTTTAGCTGTTTGCAGACAGTTCAGACCCGGACTGCATTTTTCTTATAAGAATAATAAAGGTAGAATACTTAAGAGTGGTGTTAGGTTCAAAGTTAACTTTAGCTGTTTGCAGACAGTTCAGACCTGGACTGCGCTTTTCTTATAAGAATGATAAAGGTGGTACTGCAGTTGAATACTTAAGAGTGGTGTTAGGTTCAAAGTTAACTTTAGCTGTTTGCAGACAGTTCAGACCCGGACTGCGCTTTTCTTATAAGAATGATAAAGGTGGTACCTCAGTTGAATACTTAAGAGTGGTGTTAGGTTGGAGAGACACTGAGCTCCTCATGGGGCCTGAATTTATCCTCAGTCCAATGTTTTCTATTTCTCTGATTGTAGTTATATCTTAGAATAATTAGATTTATATCTTATTGTAATTTTCTTAGCTTATAGTGGAGCTTTTCTCCTCGGGCCTCTGCTGAAAATGGACATGTATCCAGCCAGACTAGCCCGGTCAACAAATGTAAAATAAATAAATAAAATAAAATATATATATATATATATATATATATATATATATATATATATATGTATATGTATATATATATATATATATATATATATATATATATATATAGTGATTATTTAATGAACATCCCTTTGAGTTACTTAATATGTGCTTTTAGTATGGAAACATAGTTTAAATATGATGTAGCCAATTATATCACCTGAAAGGAGAATGGGGGATGGGAGTTATGTAGGAAATATGCAGCTAGAATGTTTCCTTTGTTTGAATTAACAGTAGTTGATTGCAGTCAATTAAGTGTGCTTAATACCCTTATTGTTAGATAATATTATGCTTTTAACTTATTTAGAGAATGTTTAATAAGGTTACATTGACATTGGTGGTGTTTTGTGATTGGCAATACATTCAATGTAACAGTTACTTAACAGTTTTTCCCCCCCTACATGCACTAATTCCTAGCTTTTCAACATGTGAGCATTTGTTAAAAAGGCATTTTCGTCACATTGCAGGCTTTACTAACATCCAGACTTGTATTGGCACCAGAAATTTGAAAAGCTTCACTAGATCCATTCCTCAAGCATTTTTGCAGCTTTCCTGAGCCCTGAAGTCACTGTATCACCGTGGGAACTGAAAGTCTGAGATAGATGACCTTTAAACTCGTGTCACACACTGTTTAACATCTATGATGAAGGAAAATGGTATCTCATTGCTGTATAGCCATTTTTAAGAAGATTTCAGCTCATTTAGACACTAACAGCTGTAAGTTATGGCTTATAACATAAAACAGAGCTGTATATTACTATTTTAAAGCTGTTTCTTGCATTTAAATAATTGGTTTACTGTTAAATCACAGAAACACTGGCTTGTATTAACTACATAGCAGTTTGCTTTCAGGGTTGGGTTACAAATGTCATAAGAGAAAGGAATCAATGTGTTATACTGTTGAACTAGGGTAAATACATTATTGGATGTTAACAAATAATAGTTTTGATTCTCTCATGACTTTGTTTACATAGTAGTTTCTTTGTAGTGGAGTCTCTGTTATGAAGTTGTTTTTAGTATACCCAGTAAAGTTATTTATTCATAGTTATACTATTTATGTTACATTCTTTATATTTATCTGCCTTCTTTTTCATTATGCATGCATAGCTTGCCACACATTATGTTAACTGTACTGCTCATTTAATAAGAAAGTTTATTCAGATGTCAAATGCATTATTTATTAGTTAGAGATTTGAATGCTAGTTTATGAACAAGATTTGGTTTTCCTAGATTTCAGGCAGGTTTTGAATAACTAATATATGAGAAACTACCCTTCCCCCCTTTTTTTGTGCTAGGAGTATAAGAAACATAGTGACACATCTAACGTATCTTGCTTCAATAGAAGACATAGTTTATAGCAAAATATTTTACACATGAATGGTACTGTATTTTATATATTTATGTTGTCATTTTAAGGATACACATAAAAGTCCATGCAGAAGTTTATAACTCTGTTGTAAGGGCAATTTTAATGACTGAAATGTTTAACACGAATCTCACTAAGTATACTTGACTCTTTACAAGTGTGATATGCTAAACCCTTCTTATGTTCTTTTATATTATAATGTACTTAATCTAATAGTTGTTCTTTGATATCTAATATGAGATTAATTTATAGTTGAAGTTATGTTAGTATATAACTAATAAGAATGTCTACTGAATTATTAAATGGTATACTTTGGTATATTTAAACCTCATCTAAATAACTAGATCGATAGATTAAGATGACTTTTAGTATGGGGGGAGAGAGGAATGTGAGATGGGTGATTTAATGAGATATTTCTAGAGTCCTTTAGGATCAACAAAACACAGGATTATACAATAACATAGATTTGATACTTTAATATTGTACAGAAGAAGGGGAAGAGGAGGAGGGAAGGATGAGAGTCTTAGATATAGTAACAGATACTCATTTTTTGCACTTAGTTTATAACAGATACAGTTACCATCAGTCTAAATAATAGGTTTTAGTCTCATGATAAATTATTATTTTTATTATTTTCTTTTATTTCTTTATATTTTAGATTTTATTAGGAATTGAGAAATCACAGTTACTGACTTCAGTTAGGTTAATCAGCACAAGGATCTATTTGTATGTTAGAAATCAGTATAAATCACATTTTATATACTCTTTATGGGGTTATGTTATAATTTTCATTACATGTCATTAGACTTTGTGATTTAAATCATAATTTATATCATTAAAAGGTTTGATTTCATACTTAATCTATATAAGTATTTAAATAAGGGCAGAAGCAAAAGAAATTAGTGTGAGTGTGAAGATGGTGGTTTGGATGATACGTTCATCAAGCCAGGAATCTAGTATTCGATGTTTAGGATTGTGTATAGTTATACGTGTTTTATTAGATATGTTTTGTTCTAAATTTGTGCTCATAACAAACTTTAAAAAAGACAATTGTTCCTTTAAGAATGTATTCATATAAATATTTATCTTTAAATGTTAATGGCCTTAACAATTCAATAAAAAGAGGAAGTCTATCAAAATATTTGAAAATGAATAAAGTACACATAGCGTTTCTTCAAGAAACACATTTTATTAAAAAGGACTTAGATAAAATATCTTTCAATGGTTACACAATACTTGTAGAATCTCATTATCAGGCCAAGAGAAGAGGCATTATGATATTGTGGAACAAATCTTTACCGATACCCAAAATAGCAGATACTTTTTCAGAGAAGAATGGAATGTTATATTTAGTAGTGCTAGAGTTAAAGAAAAGATATATTACTTTACCTAGGATATATTAGATACCTGACATAGGTGCAGAAACTGTTAATAAATATTTAGAATTAATATCTATTAAAGCCAAAGGAGACATAGTTTATGCTGAAAATTTTAATTGTATTCTTGATAAAAAGGATACCACTAACTTCAAATTGTCTGCTCCAGCTAAAAAACTAAAGAATTGTATTAATTCTTTAAATCTTAGAGACATATATAATATAAAAGAACCAAAATCATTAAACCACACACATTACTCATATAAATATGGAACACAGACAACTATTGATAAAGTATTAATTTCCAATAACCTAATTTCTAAAACTCATGACATTTTAATTAGTTCTTGTCCTGTGTCAGATCACAATGGTCAAGGTTAACATCAATCCTAAAGGCCTGATAGCTTGGCAAAGATCACCTGCCTACATTGTGAAACTTAATCATTTTAAATAATGGTTCTTAAATTAAATTAAGTCATTCCTTACTATCAATGATAATAATGAGACTTCTAAGACCATTGTTTGGGATTCGTTAAAATCATACTTATATGGTAAAATAAAAAACTGGTATTTAAACAAAAAGAAACAATGGGATGATGAACTAATAACATTAAAAATAAAAATGGATACAATAAGAAATAATTTACATATCAAAGATATAAATGCAAACACTGAACTAAAAACACTAAATGCAAAGTGTTAGAAAATATGTATTAGTAATATGCATGCTTAGTGCATTTGAGGTTTAAAAGGGTTAATACATTTATTCTGTTCACACTGCATGAATCTGCACAAGCTACTAGAGACATTCCAATCCTGTTATGTCATGAAAATATGCGCAGCTATGATCTGCTTATGCTATGGAAATTAACAGGAAAGCATTTGATTTCTGCTAATGTCATGAAAATAATAATAATAATTGTTTCATTTCTACTAGTGTCATGAGACTTAACAAAGAGTTATTGATTTTCTGCTTATGCCATGAGAAAGTACACAGCTGTTGAAGCTATTGATAATGAAAACAAAGGCTGTTTGAAAGTATAAACCGTAGTCAGCATTACTTGTACCTAAACTAGAAATGTACCTTGAATCTAGGTAAAATGTAACACATATATATTAGAACTGCACAATTGAAGAATAGAAAGTTTGTAGTGGGCTAAAAATAAGCCCCAAGGCCAGGTTGTTTTTCTCAAATGTTTTTTATAATCCAGTCATGTCAGCAGGAAATCTAAGTAACATTTTCTATGTAACACATAGTGAGTTTTAAATCTGAACATGTCAGCAGGAAATCTAAGTAACATTTTCTGTAGAGTAATACAGAAAGCTGTGTCTAACTACGTCAACCATAGAAAAGTAACATTTCATAGAACTGTATAAAAGTAGCATGCTGCTCACTAGTAATTCAGACAAATCCTGTCTTTGCATGCTTTGTCTCCTTGCTGCAAGTAATAAAGGGTGCCATACTTGAACCTTACGTGAATTGGTGTTTGAAGTTTTTTCCTTTGACAGATTGGTACTTTGGACCGGAACCCTCTCTTCACCTCGGATCAGACGGGCCAGGTGGTTGAAACCATACGGGGAAGAAACCAAATCGGTTCTTCTTATATGAAAAGCCCTCCGACTTAATTGTAGTGCAAAAGAGGCCAGCCACTTTCTGATCTGCGACTGAAGGACGGGTCTCCACGAATCAGGTGATCAATCACGTAGGCTCAGGTAAGGTGAATCTACTTTTTTCTGTTTTCTCTTTTAGATCAGGGACTAGATTTGTATTGTTTTTGTCAAGACTGTATTTTACAAGTCAGGGACAGAAAAGATTACTGTCTTGTCATAGATCAGGAGAAACAGAATAGGTAGGCAGTCATTCTGAAGAGACTGTAACAAAATCCATGGTACCACGTTAAAAAATAAGAGAAGTTATGTAACAATCAAAAGGGTAGAACAAAATGGGTAATAATTGCACAAAAAGACCCCAAAATCCACCGTTAACCGAAGACGCAAAATACATGCAGTCACAACGCGCCGACAATATTAAATACTATTCAAAATGGGTTAATAAGTATGAATTTGATGGAAAATTAGAAAAATCCTCACTTATCAAACTTGTCAAACAGCTCAAAACTGATTCCAAAGGTCGGGTAAAAAAGCAACGTAGATTAGGAATTCCTCAGGCACACAGGTGGATTGAGGGAATAAACTGTAGGGAACAAAAGAACAATTCAAAAACAATGTTTTTAGATAAGGAGGACAATAACTTAGTAATAGCATTGGCCCCTCTGACTCCCTTACCAGAATATGAAGCAAGTGAACAGGTTAGTCCACCCCCACGATATCCTGTTGTCACTGAAAATAGAGACATTGTAAAAGAAAAAAACGTTTATTAGAGATCCCATCGGGACCAGGTCTCGAACACGGGCAGGTAACTCAAATGAAGGCATTGAGTTATATCAAATGGTTAAAAATTCACGGTCTATGAGAGAAGAAGAAATATGCCCACTTATAGAAGTACCTAATCCTCAGGCAGGACAAGACAGTCAGGACCCAGCTATTTTAGTGTATAGACCCTGGACTCCGGAAGATATCCGGAAAGCCACCGAAGGAGTTCCCCATCCAAACGTTAATTTTAGAAAATTCTCAGAAGATTTACAAGGAATGAGGCTGAGTTATAACTTAAATGGAGAAGAGGTAGAAAAAGCAGTTAGACAAATTGTGGGACCAGATTGGCACATGATTAGTGGCAACTGGAATCCCCGTGACGCTGCACACAGACCCCTCCCACATAGCAGCGCAGAACTAGACAACAGAGTAAAAGGTCTTATAGACCGCATCTCTGAAAAATGGAAGCCTAGGGCAGACTGGACTTGAATTAATCAATGCATCCACCAAGAAGTTGAGACTTTTATGGTATTATGCCAGATTATTAGAATGTTTTAATAACCACTGTGGAATGTAGGTTCCTGAAGACCAAACACAAGATTCCCCATATGAATAGCAGTTAAAGAATGCATTTTTAAAAGGCAGTATTGCACCCATAAGCAGTTTTATTACAAAACACATGGTAGACCATCGTACAAGCAGGTTACAGTCATTACTTGAATATGCTAGGCATGCCGAAAGGCATTTCAATAGCAAAAAGAAAAAGAAAGCTCAAGTATTTTCTGTAGAAGATGGAGCAGAAGTTTATGTAGTACAGTCTGGGAAAAAGGGCAAGAAAAATGCACAGGGAAACAAACAATCTGACAGCGATCAGAGGACTTTGAAGGGCGAACGAAAAGGGGTGAATGTTTCAAATGCAGTAAAAAGGGACATTTGGCAAGGGATTGCAAGATAAACAAGAAGGCAACCATGGAAGACAAGGAGGGTGAGGACTGACTATATGGTAGTCAGGAATCACTAGAAGGGGATAGCAGAGAAAGGACAAATGAGAATGTGATAGAGGGAGTAGAGGATGTGACAGAAGAGATAGAGGAAGTGGAAGAAATTAGTGTCAGTGAAGAAAATGAAATATTCGGCCTAGCTTTATTGAGCCCGGAGCTCTATTTAGCAGACACAAAACCAGAAGTTACACTCTTGGTAGAAGGAAGGGAAGTCAAATCCTTGTGTGACTCAGGGGCATCACGAACCCTGATACATCCCTCCAAACTACCAGAAAACACAGAGTCACCTGATTACATACTGGTAAAAGCAGCTAATGGACAGCTGTATCGGGAGCCCCTCTCCCGTAATATTTCAATAACTGATCCAGTTTCAGGACTGACTCAGAAAAGCAAAATTGTTGTTTCTGCAAAATGCCCAGTAAACCTCTTGGGCAGAGACCTCATGCAGCTATTTGGTATAGCAGTAGTCCCAACCCTGCAGGGTACGGAAGCACAGCGACAAATTGATACCTTTGCAGTGCAATCGGAGGGTGAAATATTTTATTGGTACAGCCAGGACTTGGTTACGACTGGTCCAGGGACTGTGACCGAAGAATTAATGAATGTAGCCATCAGCAAGTTCCCCTCCCTTGACATTGATAAGCAACACTTGTTGCACTGTACCCTGCATTATTGTAACACACCAGGACCTGATAAGGAATATGAGCAAGAATTGTTTAAAAATCATGCAAACAGATTGATATTACGTAATCTGTACTGGGACACAGAAGGGAACAGTGTAGCCAGCTGTTCATTGCCCCAGGAGTTCTTTACACTTTATAAATCTAATCGATTACCACATGTTAGCTTAACCAAGAACAAAAACATAGAATGGGCAGACCTAGGAGAAAAGTTCATGAGATGGGAGAAACAGACAGAAATAGAACTGTCAGAACAGGGAATACAAATGCAGAAGTTGAATTGGATAACTCAGACCCACCCAGCCGTACACTTGCAGTCTAGCAAGGACAGCTGATTAGCACTCCTATTAAAAGAGGAAGAGAATGCCTTACAAATTATACCAGAGACTCTCTGGTCAACAGGAACATCAGATGTAGGACTTATTCGTACAGCGGGACCAGTAACTATCACGCCAAAGTCAGCATTCAGACCACAAAAAAGACAGTATCCCTTAAGAAAATAGGCAGAGGCAGGAATCAAACCTATCATAGCAGCTTTACTTAAGGAAGGGATGCTGGTGGAATCTCCCCATTCACCAGGTAACACACCCTTATTTCCTGTTAAAAAAGCAAATGGAGAATGGCGTATGGTCCAAGATTTACAAGCTGTAAATGATGCAATAATACCAAGGGCACCCACAGTGCCAGACCCACACACCCTGTTGAATGATTTAAAACCTCAACAGAAGTATTTTTCTGTGGTAGACATCAGCAATGCGTTCTTTTCGATACCAATACACCCTGACAGCCAGTATTGGTTTTCATTCACATTTCAGGGGGAAAGGTATACATATACGCGACTACCACAGGGATATTGCGAAAGTCAAACAATATTCTCACAAGAAATGGCAAGCAACTTGGCAGGATTTACCCCACCAAGAGGCAGTCAGATTTTACTTTATGTTGATGACATCTTGCTGGTGGCCCCCACCCAGCAAGATTGTAAAGAAGATACCATAGCGCTATTACGATTTTTAGCCGCTGAAGGACATAAGGTAAATAAAAATAAACTGCAGCTTTGGAAAAAACAAGTCAAATACCTAGGATATTTAATATCCAAGGAACGTAGAACATTAGATGAGGAAAGAAAAGTAGCAATTTTGCAAGCACCAAAACCCACTGCCAAGAAGGAAATGATGT
This sequence comes from Protopterus annectens, assembly GCF_019279795.1. Taxonomy (NCBI): domain Eukaryota; kingdom Metazoa; phylum Chordata; order Ceratodontiformes; family Protopteridae; genus Protopterus; species Protopterus annectens. The sequence goes on along the minus strand of NC_056729.1, from coordinate 234,711,347 downwards.
CCTTCCTGGGTACAACTAATTTTTGCCGGAGCTAGATTCCAAACTATGCCTTGGAATCTGCACCTCTGACTGACCTGATATATAAGAAGCCTATGGCAGCACAGGATTTGTTAAAATGGACACCAGAGGCGGAAACTGCTTTCTGCAAACTGAAACAGTTAATAGCGTCCTCATTAGTTCTAGGATTACCAAACTACCATAGGTTCATAGGTTCATAGGTTCGTACTAGGCTATCTGCCCTGGGGCAATTATAAGCCTAGCCCGATTCTGTATGGCTTACGCCACCCCTTGATTTGAGTATACTGTGCCCTTTTTAAGGTTTAGTTTACTGTGCCTCTGTCTAATAGTGACATGGGAGTAATCCCTGGGACAAACCTATGATCCCCCATCCACTTATCGAGATTCTTCTTGAAGAGATTCAGTGAGGTGCTCTGCCTCACATGAACTGGAATTCTATTCCAGAGCGAAGGGAGCCTCTGGGTTATGAACCTGTCCCTCCAGCAAGTTCTATTTATTTCTGTGCTGAGGTTCAAGTCCCTCGAGCGTGTGGCTCTAAGGGATTTAGATTTACTGAGGTGGAGCATGTCCATTAATTCTGGATTTGACATAGCTTTGTATGTCAGGCATAAATCGCCTCAAGTAGGCGGTATGCAACTGAGTAGAGCTGGAGTTTTTAACCGAGCAGCATATGGCATCTGTTTGAGACCCTTGATCCTCTTGGTGAGATACTTTTGGGGTCTTTCTAATTGCTGCAGGTGTCGGGTAAGGTACATCCCAAAAGGGGCATTGTATTCTATGATGGGCCTGATGAGGGATGAATAAAGGGCACGATTACCTCTCTTGATCTAGATGTGAAACCCTTCGTGATGAGGTGGGCTATGTAGAAGGTCTTTCTAACCACTTTGGCAATGTGGTTTTCAAAGGAGAGATTGCTATCAACTTGGGTCCCCAGGTCCCTAATAACTTTCTCTGTACTTAATGGGTTTCCGCCTATGTGGTAATTTGTGGGCACATTGTTTTTGTCAAAGGGTATGACTATACATTTTTTGGCATTTAGCTTTAAACCATGGCGCTGGCACCAGTTATCTGTCTCTGTGAGACCTTTTTGAAGGATGTTTATGTCAGCTGGAGAGTTGATTATGGCGCCCAGTTTGCAGTCGTCTGCAAACTTGGTGAGCCATAGTCCTCCCACGTTTGCCTGTACCTCGGAAAAGTATATACCGAACAAGAGTGGTCCCAGGACAGAACCCTGCGGGAAGCCACTTGTGACCTGTTTCGAGTCTGACATGGCTCCAGCAACTCTCACTCTGTGGGTTCTGTCTTTGAGCCAGTTTACGACCCATCTTGTGACATAGGGGTTTATATTTAAGCTGGATAGCTTATCTATGATGCCCGAGTGGGGTATTGTGTCAAATGCCTTTGCAAGGTCCAGATAGGCTGTGTGGACTACCTTCCCTTCATCTATGGCTTTGGTGACTGTTTCAAAGAAGTCAACCAGGTTCAAAAGGCAGGATCTGCCCTTGACAAAGCCGAACTGGGTAGGATCTAGTGTCTGTAGGTCCCCAATGTCTTTGTTTATGAGCTCCATGATGATCCTCTCCATAGCCTTGCAGACTAAGCTAGTCAGGCTTATGGGGCGATAGTTTCCAGGGTGCGTAGAGGCTCCACCTTTGTGGAGTGGGACCACTGTTGCTGTACGCCATTCTGTGGGCACATATCCTGTAGTGAGGCTTAGATTTTATAGCTGTTTTATTTGAGGGATTAGTTCCTCTTGTAGTTCATGTAGGACGCAACCTGGGACGCCATCTGGTCCCATGGAAGCAGTGTTTTTTGCTTTGGAGAGGGCAGCCTTCACCTGAGCATCTGAGATGTTTGGGAGACAGCCCTCTGCCGGGATAGATACTTGCTCTTTTGGGGGGGAGGGGGTGGAGAAGTTTGCACTGAACCTGTCTGCCAGGATATTGGCGATGTCTGTGGGTTCAGCGTATTTTTTGTCATTTAGAATCAACTCAGAACAAGTCTGGGAGTTGCATCCCAGGTTTCTAACATAACCGAAAAAAGCCTTATGATTGTCTTTGGTGTCCTGTGCAATTTTTCTCTCGAAGCTGGCCTTGGAGGATTTTATGAGGGATCGTAATTTTTTGCTAGTACTGATCAGAGATGCCTTCCCTATTAGGGATTTTGCTCTATCATGTAGTAGCTTCTCCTTCTGTTGTACAGTTTATTTATGGCAGGGGTCCACCAGACTGGACGCCTGCCTTTGGATGATTGGGTCTTGGTTTTGTTTGGGATAGCATGATCCATGCATTCCTGGAGTTGTCCGTAGAATGCATTTATATAGGATTCTGCAGTTTGGGCTGTAGTTTCCACTGGCCCTGGGTCCTTGAAGGATTCCACTTCGGTTTTGAGAAGTGAGAAGTTCGCTTTTGAGAAGTTTTTCACTGTGGTTTTCTGGGCTGGGGGTGGGGTCGGGATGTGGACATCCAGTGAAATTAATTTATGGTCTGGTCTTACCAATGAGGGATATACTTCTGGTGTGGAGCATAGAGTCCCCATGTTGGTAATGATCAGGTCTAGTATGTTGTCCCCTCTTGTGGGAGGGGTGACTAGTTGTTCCATAGCATTTGAGTTTATAATTTCTAGGAATCTTTGGGCTAAGGTGCTGGGGCTTGAGTAGTGCTCCCAGTCAATGTTTGGGTAGTTGAAGTCACCCAATATAATGGTGTTCGGAGAGATCTTCATGTTCTCCAATGTTTTCAGGAAAGCCGAATGGGATTCCTGACTTTGAGAAGGTGGTCTGTAGGATGCTATAAACTGAAAAGCAGTCTTGCCCACTGTTAGTTGCACATGGATGGTCTCCGATACTTCGTGCAATGCCACTAACCTGGAGGTGTGGATATCCTTGATAAATATGGAAACTCCCTCTCCTTTTGTGGTTCGGTCCGGGTTTTGGGGCTGAAAAGCATGATATGAGGGATAGCCTGGTAGTGCTGGGGTACTCTCTGGAGCCTTGAACCAGGTTTCTGTCACTGCACAGATATTGATGTTCTCCATACTGAGGAGAGCTGTGAGTGCGTGCATCTTGAGGTTAAGACTTCTGGCGTTTAGCAGCATTACCCTTAGTTTCTTGTTCCTTGTGCTGTCTATGGGGGTGGGTTTGACTTTTGAGCCTTGCCTAAAAAAGGCACTATGGGGGTGGCAAGAGCCTTTGTCAATATCCGAAAGCCCAGTGGTGACAGGTGCAAGCCATCCCTAGCGAAGCAACGTGGCTTGTCGAGCATGTCATCCCAGGCTGACAGACACTGGATCCCCTTTGAATGACACCAAAATTTTAGCCAATTGTTAAAATCGATCATTTTGTCTTTGTACTGTGGCATCATTCTAGGTGAGGGTAAGATGCTGCTCAAGGTCAGGGTCATACCAGCCTGGGCTACATGATCAGAGAGCTCCTCTATGTCTCTTTTCATGTAGTCCAGGGAGGTACGTTTCAGGTCATTCACACCAGCATGTACAATGACTGAGTCATATTTGTATTTGCTTTGGAGTGACCTGAGTGCTTATGTTATGTGTCGGATCCTAGCACCCGACAGGCAGCTCACCGTGACCTTCTCTTTATTCAGCCTGGTGAGCGGGACATCAGTGTGTCTGACAATAGAGTCACCTATAACAAGAGTATCAGGTGTGTTATTCAGCCTTAAGGGCTGTGGCTGCTTGGCACACTGACTTTGTGAGTTATGTGTTGTGTGTGTTTTGTTTTGAGGTAGCGTTTGCTTGGATGTCTGCTTTGGAGGTCTCTGTTGCTTAGGTAGATTTTTATTTAGAGCCTCGAGTATGTTTTGTGTATTTATGTGTTTGGTTCGCTGATGTGGTGGGACTATGTGATACTGGAATTGTGTTGTGTGAGGTTACCTTCTCCTCCTGACTGGTTACATCAGCTTTGAGATGAGAGAGCTCAGCCTCCAGTTTGGATAAATAGTTGCATCTCTCACATATATTTGAACTTGTTTGGAGGAGGAGAGGGTTGTCCGTGTACATGAGACAGTTGTAACATTGCCTCAAAATTCCCAGATTCACCAGCTGGACTGGAGAGGAAACCATTGACTGATCTTTGGACATGCTAGAGTAATAGGGAAACTGAATTTAATACGGACCAATAGAGGACAGGGTAATCGTAGAGAGTATAAGAGTAAGTAGTGCTTATGGTTTAATAGTGCTAACTTGTAGGATTACTTAATTGGACCAGTGAAGGGCCTTAGAATGAGAATATGGTGTTTAAATTGAGAGATAGAGCAGTTCTAAGGGAAAAAGTGAAGAGCAAACTTTGTGGAGCCAGGAATAGTTTAAACCCAATTAGGCAGCACTGCCCGTTGTTGGCTATGCTCAAAAACCCGCAAAACCGCGCAAAAGAAGGTTTTAAGAGAGGAAGAAGAAGGAGTTTTGGAATTGACCCAAAATGGCCAATAAAACTACAGTTTCAAGTCAGTAACCACTCCCACAGGGGCAGGCAGGCTGCTCAATGTTTTTCACTGCCACTGATCAACAGAGAGACTTTCCTTTAGCCCAAGCAAAAAATGGCCTCACAGAAACTTACAAACAGTTCAAGAACAGCAAGCCTGTAACTGAACTTTTTTAAATATCAGAAAAATGGGAAAAAAGCAAGATTTTTTGTTTTTTGTTTTTCAGAGATAGCAGAGGTTAACAAGTATCAACAAGTTATAACAGTGCAGTAAATGACCCCACACAAGAGTGCTAGGCCAAAGACAGATAAAATGCAAGTTTTGAGAAAAAAATGATTTTAAAAATAAGTGCAAACAGGAAATTCAGTAAACAGCTCTAGGTTGTGCTCTAAATACAGTTACTAATGCAGAAATCAAATTTAACAAGCCAGAAAATGCTCAAAATAGGCAGCTATGCAGAAAAACTTAGCAAATAAACAGAGGAAAAATAAGTCTCAAAAGTGGCTCCTTTCTTCTCTCAACATTTTCTCCACTTGGTGGGTGCTTCACCAACAGCCAACAAGCCTGAAAAGATGCCAAAACCACGAGGCAACCAGGTTTTAAGAGAGGAAGATGAAGGAGTTTTGGAATTGACCCAAAATGGCCAATAAAACTACAGTTTCAAGTCAGTATCCACTCCCACAGGGGCAGGCAGGCTGCTCAATGTTTTCACTGCCACTGATCAACAGAGAGACTTTCCTTTAGCCCAAGCAAAAAATGGCCTCACAGAAACTTACAAACAGTTCAAGAACAGCAAGTCTGTAACTGAACTTTTTTAATAAACATTTTTTCCAAACTGTAGATTGTAAGCAAGGTTATATGACATCAGTGTTAACACAACAGCATGGGGACAAGCAATGACCCATTGCTTACTATTCATCACAACCAGATCCAGTGGCACGGTCCTTACCCCACTGTGTACAAGCAGTAGTTGCAGCTGCAATGGCAGTACAGGCTTTGGCCTCAGTAGTTTTATTCCACACTCTCACTTTGAGAGTGCCTCATGCAGTTGCGATTATTTTACTGCAAGAGAAGGTAGCATATCTTTCCCCTGCTAGGCATCTTTCCTGTATGACTATATTATTGAGCCAACCTCACATGACAATTGAATGATGCACGACTTTGTACCCTTCTACCTTGCTCCCAACCCCTGCAGATGGCACACCACACTGCTGCCTGCAGGTAATTGAGCAAAAGACACTACCTAGAAAAGATCTCACGGTTGTCCCCTTGGATGATGCTGAGGTGACATACTACATGGATGGTTCGTGCAAAAGGGGTCCTGCAGGACAGAACCTAGTAGGATATGCAGTAGTTTCTGATACTGAGATTGTAGAAGCAAAACCTTTACCACACAACTTATCTGCACAGGCAGCAGAATTGATTGCCTTGACACGGGCATGTACCTTAGCAAAGGGTAAATGTGTAAACATTTTTACTGACAGCCAGTATGCTTTTTCTACTGTACATGTTTTTGCGCAACAGTGGAAAAACCGAGGAATGATAACATCTACTGGCAAACCTATCAACCATGCACAGTTTATTTTTGATCTTTTAGAATCTATTCAGTTACCTCAGAAAGTAGCTATTTGTAAATGCACAACTCACACCAAGCAACAAGGATTTCAAAAGGTAATGTGAGAGCTGATACAGCTGCAAAACAAGCAGCTTCTGAAGTATTTCTTTTAAATGAGGAACTACAACCCTCTGAGATTTTAGACTTAGAAATGTCAAAGACAATGCAGACACTCACTACGCAAGCTGAAAAACAAAGATGGGTAAAACGAGGAGCAATTCTCGAAAAGGGGCTGTACATCTCTAAAGAAGGGAAACCGATACTACCATCTAATTTGTTTAGATATGCAGCTTTGTTGAGCCATGGGCAATGCCATGTCTCAACAGGGGGGATGGTACAGCTGGTGAACCAAGTGTTCACAACTTACGGATTTACAAACTACTCTAAAAAATTTTGTTTGATGTGCCAAATTTGTAACAAACATCATGCACCAGGGGCGTTAAAGCCCAAGCAAGGGAGTTTACCTACACCACCATATCTGTTTCACACTATCTGTATGGATTTCATAGAATTGAACAAATGTGAAAATAAGAAGTATTGTCTTGTCATTGTAGATATATTTTCCAGATGGGTGGAAACCTTTCCAACCAAAAATCCAGATGCAGTCACAGTGACAAAAATACTTGTCAAAGAAATCATCCCTAGATTCGGCATTCCGGAAAGTATCTACAGTGACAACGGTACACACTTTGTAAACCAAACCATACAGCAGTTAAGTAAGCATTTTGGCATTTCTTTAAAAAATCATTGTGCATACCATCCACAATCTGCAGGGCTAGTTGAGAGGCATAATGGAATATTAAAGAATAAATTAAGAAAATTAATAGCTGAGACAGGAAAGAATTGGCTGTATTGTTTGCCCCTGGCACTGTTGAGCATGAGAACTGTTCCAACTGCAAAAGGATTGACTCCTTTTGAAAAATTATTTGGAAGGGCTTATTATACACCCCAGTGGAAACTTCTCATGTCCTCAGACCAGGAGGCTGATCTTACACTAGCTGAATATATGAGAAATTTGTTGAATTCTAAACATCTGTTGCAGTCAAATTCTGTTTCAGATAAAGAACAAGCCGAAACATCAGAAGTGGCAGTGATCCCAGGGGACTGGGTTTGGGTGAAAAATATTAAAAAGAAAAACTGGACATCACCAAGGTGGAAAGGTCCATACCAAGTGCTTCTTTCGACACCCACTGCAGTCAAAATCACAGAGCGAGCCTCGTGGATCCACCTGACACACTGCAAACTAGTTAAGAACTTTGAACTGGACAAAAACCTTACCTCTCCATCGGGGCCCTCAGCACAAAGTTTGGCTACAAAGGGGGGTCAGATCAATAGGACTGATCCATCTCAACCCCAGTGAAGAAACCATCGGTGCTGAAGGTCCTATTGGGGCAGAGAGTAAGATCACATGTCAAAAGCAAAAATGATAGAATCCAGAAAAATCCAAATAAAACTACTCGGAAGAGTCGGAGAAAACAGGAATGCAGAACAACCGTTTCCTCAGAAGTATTGCATAATCATCCTGTTGACTGTACTAGTGAAAATAATCTTTTTGTTGTGGCCATTCCTTTTCCCAGCCACACAAACTGAACTGAATAAACGTGGAGAGTTGCACGTAGGCTGGCACCCAAACTTCAACACTTACCAGGCAATCAAATATGTGTATGCTGAGACCTTCAATGTTTCGAATTGCTGGATTTGCACAGCTTTGCCAACAGCATACGGGGGGTTATTGTTAACTTCAGTTCCCCTAGGAGCCAACAAGATCTGGGAAAATTTAGTCTATGATACGTCAGATGTTGCATTGCAAGATAAAGTAGCATTGCACTTGTCTGTTCGACATAAGGGGACTGTGTGTTTTTACAAAAATGATACAGTTCGGGTGGGTTGGAGCAATTGCAATGTGACTGTTCCCTATAGATGCTACAATAAAACTGATAACACAGGTTCCTATTGCAACACAAGCTATGATTCATTTTTTGAACTGATACATAGGACAACTGATGAAGTAAAACATAATGCTGATCTTTATAAACAACTGATTATAGTTGACAAAAAAATGTTTCATCCAGAGCCAGGACATAGTAAAGTTACTACCAAAGTAGAAGATTGTTATTTTGTATTTGGTAGGAAAGCATACAAGTGGTTACCTGAGAATTGGTCCGGCAGTTGTTATTTGGGGTACCTGGTTCCGGTCATACGACACACAGCAGTTTTGCCTCAGGGGAAAATTCGAAATGTTCAACAAGAACTCAAGAAGCCTGTCAATCCAGTGGGGCAGATCAATGCGGGCTGGAAAAACCATCATGCTGTGGGCCTAGGGAAAAATGGACTGTCGCATATGGACTTGGGTGATACCATCATCTCGTGGGCAGGTATACTGCCAGCATATGGAGCAATAAAATCAATCTGGGAACTGAGAAAACTGTCTAAACTTCTTGAAATAATGAGCAATGCAACCTTTCCGCTCTAGAATTGGTGACTGATGAACTGACTGCCATGAGAACTGTAGTGCTACAAAACCGCATGGCTCTCGACTTCACCCTAACGGTGAGAGGAGGTACTTCCGCTTTAATCCAGGAGGAGTGCTGTTCATATATTCCTGACCACAAACACGAGATAGACAATCACCTTGAGGTAATTCAGCAAGTGTCGGCTATGACCAAACCAGGACCAAATCCATTGACGGACTTTTTCCAGAGATTGTTTGGGGGTTGGGGCAGTATCCTGATGAACATCCTGATTGCCATCTATGTAGGAATGATCCTACTGGTGGTATGTGTTTGCTACTGCATCCCCTGCATGAAAAGACTGATTAAAGACTTTATAGACATGTCAGTTTCAGAAACCTTATACCAAGGTGCTGAGCTTGAAGAATTGTTGAAAAATTAAAAATGCTTTCATAAGTTTAAACTGAATGACTCTCTTAACTGCAAGTCCTGAGTAGGAAGAGGTTAGGGGAAGAAAAACTGTTTATGCTTATTTTGAAAGTAGAATAAAAGTATTAAAAGGGGGGAAATGTTAAAAGAATATGTATTAGTAATATGCATGCTTAGTGCATTCGAGGTTTAAAAGGGTTAATACATTTATTCTGTTCACACTGCATGAATCTGCACAAGCTACTAGAGACATTCCAATCCTGTTATGTCATTAAAATATGTGCAGCTATGATCTGCTTATGCTATGGAAATTAACAGGAAAGCATTTGATTTCTGCTGTCATGAAAATAATAATAATAATTGTTTCATTTCTACTAGTGTCATGAGACTTAACAAAGAGTTATTGATTTTCTGCTTATGCCATGAGAAAGTACACAGCTGCTGAAGCTATTGATAATGAAAACAAAGGCTGCTTGAAAGTATAAACCGTAGTCAGCATTACTTGTACCTAAGCTAGAAATGTACCTTGAATCTAGGTAAAATGTAACACATATATATTAGAACTGCACAATTGAAGAATAGAAAGTTTGTAGTGGGCTAAAAATAAGCCCCAAGGCCAGGTTGTTTTTCTCAAATGTTTTTTATAATCCAGTCATGTCAGCAGGAAATCTAAGCAACATTTTCTATGTAACACATAGTGAGTTTTAAATCTGAACATGTCAGCAGGAAATCTAAGTAACATTTTCTGTAGAGTAATACAGAAAGCTGTGTCTAACTACATCAACCATAGAAAAGTAACATTTCATAAAACTGTATAAAAGTAGCATGCTGCTCACTAGTAATTCAGACAAATCCTGTCTTTGCATGCTTTGTCTCCTTGCTGTAAGTAATAAAGGGTGCCATATTTGAACCTTACGTGAATTGGTCTTTGAAGTTTTTTCCTTTGACACAAAGTATGTAGAAATCTTGAATCATAAAGTGGCTATAAATCTAGAGAGGCTTAAGCTACAATCATACTCTGCAAATCCAAAAAATTGCATAGATTGACAGTTAAATCAAAAAATGTAGCTAATGTAAACTACATTAAAGAAATTACTGATAACACAAGAAACAAACATAGGCAAGTGACAGACCTAAAGAAAATCTTAGAAATGTTTAAATCTCATCATGAAGCATTAAACAATACTAACTCAGATTCTATTAACACTGTGACAGAAAAATGTTTGATCAAAAATGTTAATAAAAAAGTAACTAATGAACAAAACATCACATTGATTAAATCAGTCTTATTAATAGAAGTTAAGGGAAATATTAAAAGTCTTAAAAGCAATAAGGCTCCAGGAATAGAAGGAATTATCAGTGAATTTTACAAACTTCTCCCTAATGAGACTCTAAAAATTTTACTAGTAGCTTTTGAGGAATTTAGAAAGTATGGAAATCATTTTCCCTCATGGAGATATGCCATAATTTTTTCCCATTTTAAAGCAGGACAAAGATCCCAAACTAGTAACATCATATCATCCTAAATCTTAATTAAATGCTGATTATAACATTTTCTCTTCAATTCTTACAAAAAGACTAAATCAATTCATGCCAAAATTAATAGCAGAAGATCAAACAGGCTTCATATCAAACAGAAAAGTTCAAGACAATGTCATCAAAATTCTATCTTTAATAGATCTAGCAAATAAGAAAAGAATTGTTCATTATTAGCTTAGATCTGGATAAAGCCTTTGACTCTATAACTTGGCCATATTTATATAAAGTACTAGAAACATCTAATTTTTCCTCTGACTTTATACAATGAATAAATAATCTATATGAAAACTCGGTGTCATACATCAAAATTGGTGCTTTCTTATCCACCCAAATCAAAATATTAAAAGGAACTAAACAAGGCTGCCCACTCTCGCCCCTATTATTTACTATAGTAGTGGAATCATTAGCTAATTACATTAGAAATGACACTAATATTGTTAGCTTTGCTATTAATTCTTACTATACTTCGAAAATACAACTCTTTGCTGATGACATTTTGTTAACTACTGGAAATATAGATTATTCAATAGATCATATTATAAAATCTCTAAAAAATTTTGAAGAAATGTCAGGCTTAAAATTTAACAATAACAAAATGAAAACTATAATTAAACAAAAAAATTAGTACCACATTAGAAAAACACAATAATTTTAACTGGAAAAATGACATCTTTAAATATTTAGGTGTACATATAAAAACGAATTGGAAAGACATTATACATATAAATTATAATAACCTAATAACTGTGGTCAAAGAACATTTAAGCAAGTGGGGGAAAATGTTTTTCTCTATGGAAGAAAACGTATCTTTAATAAAAATGTGCATGTTACCAAAAATGTTATTTCTATGTCAGATTATATTAGTTGGACCTCCTAACAAATTAATAAAACAACTTAACTCACTTCTTTTAAATTTTTTATGGCATCTGCAGAAACCAAGAATAAGATATGACTGGCATTGCAGGGAATGGGAAAAAGGAGGCATTGCATTGCCGAATCTAGAACTTTACGCTGATTCAGCTATATTTAATATAATGAGTCAGTGGTTAAGTAATAAATATACATCAAACTGGAAGAAATTACATGAAACTATCTTGCTTTCTAACCTTGATGAGACAATAAATAATGACATGTTTACAGATAATAATAAGACGTTTTTGGTCGTAAAAGACGTAATCTATAAAGAACACAAAATTGATAGATATCCTCATTGTATTAACTACTTATTAAACAACTTTAAAAAGATAATGAGCAGTAATTACAAGACAAGCCCACTCTAATTTTTAATGTTTCCAGTAGCATTGACAAGAAAATGTCAAATGTGTGTATGTTAGGGGCATTGTAAATAGTTTTGTTGTATATAGTTCTGTTTTATTCAATTGTTTAAAATGCATAGAAATCTCTTGTTTTGTCTGTGAAAGTTCAATAAAAACTGTTTCAAAAAATATATACTAATTATCACTGTCCTTTAATTACTTTGCTCATCTCCACAAATTTGTATATTTTATTTATTTATATTTGTTGACCAGGAATATCTGATTGAAAAGTACCGTTTTTCATCAGAGGCCTATAAAGAAGAGCATCATTATTTGCATGATTATATAATTTACAGTTTCATTAATGAGCAGCAATACTATTATTTAGACATCCTTGACATTGGTTACATCATTTACAGTTTTGGTTAAAAATAACAGTTATCTGGGTTGTATATGAATACTGGATTCTTTAAGTAATGTATTGCAAGGGAATTATGAATGTTTTTATAATACTATTTTTGAAATGTATTTTTCATTATGGATTTAAATCATCAAAACAATATTTGTTGCCAAGTTTCAACACGTCATCACTAATAAGAACTTTAGTATAATAATCAATATTATTGCCCTTCTATTTCTCAAGTATGCATTTTAGCAGTATTTAGATTTAATTTTGAAATGTTTTCAAAACTTTACAGTTTCATCTAACAAACATTCATTTCTTCAAAGATTTAAATCTTTATTATGTACTGTTTAATACCGTTGTACTCTATATGTTCATAGGTTCATAGGTGTTTTCTAGGCTAATGACCACAAGGGCATTTTTAAGCCTAGCCATGCATCCCAAACCTCTGACAAGTTCTGATACCCTTGATAAGTGTAAGCATGGACCTGGGAGATAAACCATTTGCAGGGTACCTGTTTGCATTAGAGACATAGGTGCCATACCAGGGATGAATTTCTGTTTTCCCATCCAATTGTTCAAGTAGCACTTGAATTGGGTTAGGGACTACCATAGTGAAATAGTTATTATAAAACACCTCTCTTTTTTCTTTCCTGTCACACGGTCTTATTCATAACGTTTCCATAACTTTTTTTTACTGGTTTCTAATACTTTACTGTTTCATTTAATAAACATTAATTTCTCTAAATATGTAAATCTATCTTATTTCCCGTTTAATGCCTTTGTACTCTATAGTCAATTAGTTCCAATAAAACATTTCTTTCCACTTTCTCTTTTGTCACACACCCTTATTCATAATGTATTCATAATGCATAAAATGAGGTAGCCTTTAACTACATTTAGCATTTCTTTCTGTCATATATATCTGTAAATTCATAGTTCAAAGTAACATTCCAGGGAATGTAAGATAACAGAAATATATAAAGCATCTTTCATTGTGCTTACAGAGTCAAACACCTTCAAAATATATGTATACACAATGCTGTTATGCATTGTCAGTATTACTTTAACTGCCATTAGTATGAGGACATCAATAAAATCTGTTAAGCCAATTGAGACATAAATCTCTATGATAAAATCTAGGACTCTAGCCTGTCTGCAGTAGATGTGGAGAAAAAGAGCAAGAAATTGTCTCCTGGATCTACACTGAACACATTCAATATTATTTTTATGAACTTTAAAATAATGACTGTCTTTTGAGGTTGTTCATTACTCATCATTGAGTGCAACATGTTGTTTTGCTTCTACAAGAAAAGTGATTTCCAAGTTTTCTAAAGTATTCAACAAAAAATTGCAATGTGCATCATTTCTTGTAGAGATAAATAATATCCATATAGACTGGAAAGTCTATGGCTCCTTTCAATCAGTTACAGATATTTGCAGGATAAACTTTGTTTAGCCTATACTGGAAATTGGATTGAAGAATATCAATCTCTAATAAATATTGAATTGTTGAATGCAATCATATTAACCAGAGGTGCATATTTTACTTACAGAGTTGAAGGCTCAAGGACAGTCTTAAGAGCAAACGATTTAACACAGTTATTGGTTCGACTTTGGAACAGGGTTCCTTTACATATTCAACAGTTTTTTTTTTCTTTGCCGATATTTAAAACATGGTTAGGTCCCAGGGTAAATACATGCACTGAGGACTCTGCATCCTCAATGGTCTTTGGCCTTCATGGAGGAATTAATGAGCAATTGAACAATTAAAATAGCACTGCTGCACTCCCTCAGCTATCTAATCTGCAAAACTTCAACCCTTAATAGAAATAATCACATAAAGGTATCTCAATCACCAATAGCCAATTCCTCACCTCTCTTTTAGTACTGTAAAGCCATTTGCCATGTCACAAAGCAGAAAACTCACATTAGACCTGACCTGAACATTAAAGGAAAATGCATGCAATGGCATCAGCTAGAACTTTATCCCACATATTTAAACTAGTCAAGTTTTTTCCTTTTTATTGATACATTTTGACTTATGTAAAACAATAGTCTCATGACTTATCAGTGCAGATTAACTTACAAGAAAAAAGAAAAAAAATGTTAACACTAAGTGTATGAACACCACAGTCATGAGTACTAAAACAAATTTGCACAAAGTAATTTCATCTTGCATTTTTATTACTTTTTTATTGGCACTTAAAAGCAACTAAATCCTTAAACAAAAGCATTTATAATAACTCACAATTACGTAGATATAGACAACTAAGCAGGATTTCATCTTCTATGTGAACATTACTTATAAATGCATTGTATTAGGTCAACATGACTTGTCATTATGTATGAGGCTTTTAGTCATAACTTGTTTGCTTTATGGTACCTGTTCTGTTGTCCAAATAAGCATTGCATACTAAGTGTTTAGACAGAACACAATACTTGAAGTGCTTTCAGTACATTTCCCAGTCCTATATAAAGACTTAGCAAGGAATCCATTAAATAATCTCACTCCTGGATTCAATAAAATCTGTGTAGGCTCCATGTAGAGCCTACACAGAACGTGCCCATGTACACGGTCATGGTTTCCCCTCAGTAGCACTCCATGCATATTAATCATGGCTCACTGCTGAGGAAGAGCATAGTAGCAGCCATATTGAATCCATGCAGGCAGAAGTGTTGAGGCTGGTCAGATTTTATGTACACAGTGAAGCTCCCTGTAATGTTCCCTGCTGCTGTTGAAATGTGCTGTGAATTAATAGTTTTTGTTTTAAATGTCTATTTTTTGTTGAATTATTATTATTTTTTTATTTAGTGTCCATTTGTGTGGCTCGCAACAATGCCAAACAGGGCTTGCACATAGACAACTGACACCTGCCAGACATCTGAAAATAGAAACCAGATGTAATTAATTATTTATTTCTGCTTTTGTTTATGCTCATTTGCATGGTGAACCACGGTGGCTTAGTACCATATGTGAAGGTACACTAGTTTGTATACTATCAAAATAGTTAAATGGGTAGAGTGATGGCCTAAAGCTTCATAGGTCCTGGGTTTGAGTCCCTAGCAGATGTGCCATTTATTTAATGTAATCTAAGTCTTTGCTTAATTTAAAAAACATAGCTTTTACATTTGGAAGAGTTGCACAGTGCACAACACTGCTTAAATATGATTGACGGCTACTATTGTTTGCACATTGCTGAGTCTCACTAAAATCTGGGTTGTGTGAGTTTTCTGTATGGTCAGCTCTGCTAAGCAGGTTTGCAAAATGCTAATCAATGGTGCACTTTTTTGAAAGTTGCAGTATGATGTGCAAGGGTAGGAAAGCAACATATATTAAAGGCAATAGGTGGGAATTCTACAGCATTCATTGGAGTCTGTCTAACTGACAGTCTGACAGCAGAGATGGGGTATGCAGGAGTCCAGGCTATCGTTGGGCTCCTGATATGCAGTTATGAACCTAGGCGGCTACAGGGCAATTACCAGAGCTCTGAATGTAAGGCTGAGGCCTGGGATTGGTATGCCAGGGACTTTACCATTGCTATTGGTATCCCTCACATTGGTAAGCAGTGTTGTAACCACTATGATGACCTGAAGCATAGAAAGAGGGGGTACTTTGGACACCTAGGTCCAAGAGGCAAGGGCTGGGCATGCCCCAGATATATATATATAAGTATTTCTTCCAGTATTTTCCTAAAATGCAAGCTGAATCTGTGCAAAACTGGTATGGATAATGGTGCACTTGTCTCCCAAGAGCTGCAGCTGGGAGGGCTCACAATGTCTAGTCCCAAGCTACGTGCCTGGCCAGGTTGTGCAGTGAGTGTGGTACGTATGGATATATTATGCTAACTGTAGTGCAATAAACAATAAAGCATAAAAAAGTACTGCAATAAAGAATAAACAATGAAAACTGTAGTGCAATAAATGGGCAATTAGAAACTTAGTGCAATAAATGAACAATAACAACTGTACTGCAATAAACACAAAAGAATACCAATAACAGTAAGAAAAAAAGTATACAGCAGGATTGTTGTGTCATAACTTGATTGCACTACAGCTCTATGCATTGTATGTGTACAGTAAGGTTGCTGCACTCAAGTGTAAAACTGTTATAACTGTAGAATGCAAAAGTAATGGCCTGAATAATGTATTGCACAACTCATAGTAGAGTTCAAGGCTGTCTCCAGGCCCATTTCAGTCACATAATGCTCTCTTTTCCTCGCACTCCAGGAACAAAAGGTGTATGGGTGAGGTAGCCCACTTTTTGGGCAGATACTGTGTGCAGTCTTCACATTTAATAAACAACAGTACCAGTAAAGTGTTAAGCAGCATTACGTTTTCCTAAATAAATCTGTCTTAACATTTGCATTAGGGTTGTATTCATCGCACATCTGTTCTAAGTTGCTGCAATCAATTGCTATATTATTTGCAGATGTCCCCTGCAGTCACAGCTTTTGGATTCTGCCCCCATGCTTGCCAAATAAGGCATGAAGGCTGTCTACTTTACTTAATGTACACAAACATACCTTTCAACTGTCACGATTTTTCTTAATGTAATTACAGCTGCCTAATCTGTCTGTTCCATGATTACCAGATAAATGATTACCTGGAATGCAATATATTGTCAAATCCATTTACAGAACACCTTGGTGGTTATGTAAGTCCACAGTATGTGAAACTGTTCTGTGTGGCTGTGTACCTGCATTTGTTAGTCCATGGCCCATACTGTCCCATGCTAACAGCTTGAGAAGTATGTACGTACTACATCAAGTATAGAAGAATTGTAGTCAATGTACTCACAACTGACACTGCACACCTGTAGAAGTGTGCACATACTCTATGTTGCACTCAGATATTGGCATGCTGAGGGAAGAGTACATGGAGGTTATGAGTATGCCAATAACTGAAGACTGTGCCCTCAGCAATGACATCTGATTACTATCATATCACTGGGGAGACATGGTGATCTCAGGCACATAATGTGTACATCTGTGTGGCCAGGTCTGTGTGCCCACTTCTTCTACCCCTAACTATGTACATCACATGTTGTGACTGATGTGCTACTTACCAGGTACATAGATGCTAGTGATGAAAATGATACTACATATATTTTTGCGTGGAGTTTATAGCCATTACTATGTCAACAGGCATTTCTTCATCAATACCCTCTTGTAGAATATTGACATAACTCACAGACTTCATGAGTGCTCACAGTTTCCAGGCATCAGCCAACATTGTGAGCCACAGACATTCAGTATTCACTCGTATTGTGATTTAATGGATTCCAAGCAGTAGAAGTCCCAGGACTGAGCTCTGTTGAACACTGCTGCTTACAGATCAGCTATTGGAGGCAGAGGTCCCTATGTTGAGTATGTGTGCCTTCAATGGGACAATTAGTGACCCTTACAATGATAGTACCGTGAATGCCTAAGTGGATGCTTTGTAAATGATGCCTAAGTGGGGGATATAGTCAGATGGCTTGGCTCAGTCCAGGAAGTTGCATGACCTGATGTCCCCTCACCCAGGTCCTTCATGACTGCCTCAGAAATGTCCACCACATTTGACAGTCATGATCCCCGCTGTCAGAGATCCAAACTCTGTACAGTCAACTGAGTGTAGATCATATATATGTGTGCTGCTCAGCTCCATAATGATTGTCCCTATGGCCATACAGCTATGGATACTCAGGCAAAGAGGTTTATAGTTCTGGTGGTCAGTGCATGCATCACCTCTGTGCAAGGGTATAACAGCTACCTTTGTCCAGTCAGCTGGTGTCCAGCCAGTGCTTTCAGTATGATTGCAAGGTGTTTCCAAATGGTGTTAGTAGTCCTTGACATACCCATGTAAGATGCAGCCTGGGATGTTAGCATGTCCTATAGATGCTGTGTATCCTCCACAGAGGGGCCATTTATGACCTGCTCTGTAGACATGGAAGTTATGGGACAGGTTGTAGGAATGTCATGTGTCACATGTGGTGCAGACAGGGAAGTGAAGTAGATGCAGAACCTTTGAGACTGCAGGTTAACTATGAGTACAGATGCATTATACGTGGCAACTTTATGTATGAGTTCACCAACAATCTGAGCCTGTCCTTTGAGGTTACACATGTAACTATACTGTGCGTTGTAGTTTTGCTTTGTGTGGGTGGCTAATTTTGTCACTTACTGTATTTACATATTATCACAACAGCGTTATGTGCTTGTTTTAGCTGAAGAGGTTGTGCCTCCATTTTGTGGGGGGTGCATCCTTACCACAACTGTCACACAGCAATGTCTACCTCTTATTTTACAGCCTGATAATGGCAGTTGTCTACCAGGCAAGTTTGCTGTGCCATGAGGAGTCTGTGTTCCTCCTGTCAGGTACAGCCCAGTTCATGCAGTTGTAATGTTGCTGACATTATGCATGGGTGTAGAGCTCTGCATACTTGCCTGTCCTATCAGAGGGGGAAGGTGCAGTCAAGCTATGTAAACTATCCCACAGGAGGTAATAAATGTCTTTTTTTGAAATATATGTCTATATTGTTTGCAAGGGGGGTTAGTGCTGGTGGTTTTAAAGACACTGATCTGTGGTCAGATCCCACAAGTGAGGACCTCACATTGGGGGGGGGGAGCTGAAGTGGTCACACATATTGGTAAACGATGCAATACATTGGTTCCTCTTGGGGGGATGTCACAGCACTGCTCCAGGGCATTGTAGTTAAGAATGTAGACTAACCTTTGGCCAAGTGAGCTGCAGCATGACTAAGCAACACAGTTTGTGGTCACTTAATGCCACCCCACACCATGATGTAATGATATATCATAATAGACAGTCGTACATACAAATACGCACAATGGGTGTCTGGTAGCCTTGGCCGGTACTCCAAATCTCAGGGGTGAGAGATGAACACTATCACTAGTGAAACATTGATGTTTGTTGAGCAAGGCAACCCAGGCTGGCATGTAGTAGATCCCCTGACAATGACATCACAAGCTAAGGCAATTTCTGTGTGTATGGAGCCATCATCCTAGGTAAGGGTCAACTGCAGCCGAATGCTATGCATATACCCTCAAGAGACACAGAATAGTTAAACACATTCATGGGTCTGCGTACATGCTGGTGACGTAAATCTCTCATTATACACACTTGGAAGAACTATGATGTCAACATTATGTTAACTGATATTCCTTGATTTGAGGCAATGTGTGGTAAGGCCTATTGTGTCAACCCATAGACAGATATTTGTGATCTTTCCCATATGTAGTCACTTGACACAGACATCAATGTGTCTAACGATGTAATCACCTCTGACTAAGAGGTGTGATTTTGTGTTTTGCCTCGGGTTTTTGACTGATGAGAGACTGGTACATGCAGTATTATGTCTACTGTGCACTCCAGAGGAAGGATTTTTCAAAGTGACTGTTTGGCAATGTGTCTTTAAGAAGCTGCACACATGCAGGTGTGTGTGATATGGGTGTAGGTGGTGCAGGGTGTGAGCTGTGCATGTTGGCATAATGTTCATTGCCATATGTAATGACTGCCGTTGGAGACACCATAGCAACAATGTTTGAAATTCAGTCACATTTGTCATATGTTGTGTTTGTGTGTTACAGGGTAGAGGCGTGGTGACACTCCCAACATCTCAGCATCAGGTCCTGCAAAGGTGGGGTCATGCTGCCTCACACTTGGGGTTGACAGCCTAATATATACAGTGTTTGTAGGCACACCTTGCAGTGAAGATTTGGATGCCCTTGCATGCATAGAGGACCTGTTCAACTTTGCTGGCATTATGTTAGTCTCACAAATATACGATGCCTGTCAAGCACCTAGATAGCACACTGGTTGTTGTGTGACATGATATGGGAACACACATGTGTTTAAGGTACATAACTGTACAGTATGACATGCCTACAAAATGTGACAGGTGGACACACATTGGCCAAAGGTGGTCAGTCTGCTGCAGTAGGCCTCATAGCCATGTCATGCAGATATCCACCAGTAATCTATTGAAGGGCAGGATGCATGACTAGCTGTGAAATTGTCACCTACGATGGATCACTGCCAGTGGGCTGATTGTTACAGCAAGACTTGACATCTATGTCAATGGACATTGTACATTATATTGTGGTGTTACTTAGTGCTACTAATCCCCCTCTTGTAAGTTCACTAGTGACATGCCAACAACTCTGGTATAGACGGCATAACACATGCAAAAGTCAACTGAGTGCCCAGGTTGCTAATCAGGGCATCTACCTGGAAAAGGGTATGTGAAGCCTACAGAGCCTTTTATGATGAGGGACAGGTAAGTAAAGTTTTGCATGTGATGACAGAAAATGTATTGGAGCATGGTATCCTATGTGAGAGTGGTGTTGGTGAGAGCAGCAGTAGTAGTTGCCAGTCACTGGCAATTCCGTGGACTCCCATGCTTAACACAGTCTTCCCAAGGTAATTGTTTCCTTCCAAGACACACTGCTTTGGCAGTATCCAAATGCAGAATACCTGTGGAAAACCCCCACCTTACCTTCACAGGGTATACATATTACACTTCCCTAACATGTTTCTCTGCAGTCTGTACAGACATCTTGCATGCCGTTCTTCTTAGAACATGCTAGACGTAACTGCAATACTTAGTTGCACAAAGGACAATCACCATGTAGTGCCATGCAGTGTCCACAGACCTCCGAGTCATGTGACATGAAATGCCATGCAAGGAGTTAGCATGGATACAAGCAGTAATACTGTCATACACCTACTGACACTAGACCACACACTGTTATGCTCAAGCCAAATAACGCCTACAGACTCTAACTGGTGGACCACCTGACTGTTACACTATGCAATGGATGACGAGAATATTACTCACTCTACCTACCATTGCCTGACAAGGTGTTTGGCAATATTAGGCCAGCAGAACTTGCTGGAAACTGTGTAGGTTATCTACAGACTGTTATGTCAGCTGCTGGATAGGCAAATGTCTGACTGTTATAATCTGGGAAGATAGCATTGGGAGACTTGCTCTGCAATGATGCCAGTCATCAGTGGATTACCCCAGATATCATTAATGGCATACGCCTTCTAGCCATTCCCTCTCTGCAGTCACAGCCACTGTTAGTGCCCTCTGACTGACTACATTAGCAGGTGATTGCATATCAGGAGCTGTCACTGAATCCCACACAGAACCAACAGTTATTCAGGATAGCCGGAGACACACATTCAGTTGTTGTCGGAGACACTGACAAATACTAAATGCCAATAACTGCATAATACTATCCCTTGGAAAGTCATCCAACCCTGGGAAATATAGTAGTATTCGCACACCACACACAGTTGAGTCATTACTCATGGACTTATGGGCACAGACAGTAATGTAGCCTTTGACTTTCACTGGTCAGTAAGATGTGGGGATGCATTCAATGTTGTACATCCTAAACAGAAAGGTCTGTGATGTAACTGCCAGACTGTTATTCCTGTACTGAATTTGGCACTCATCACACCTATCATTGTATATGTTCATAGGTTCACAGGTAGGTACTAGGCTTTTGGCCCTAGGGCCTATATAAGCCTAGCCAAACGGTACCCTGGCTTTTGCCACCCAAGAAAATTATTTTCCTGTGCCCCTGTCAAGCAGAGCCACAGAAGTGATCCCCAGGGTGATTTTCCTACCTCCCATCCAATCATCAAGATTTTTCTTGAAGAGTGCTAATGAGGAGCTTTGTTTGATATAGATAGGTAGTTTGTTTCAGAGTATGGGAAGCCTCTGGGGCAGGAATCTATCCATCCAGCATGTTCTGTTTATTGTGATGACAAGGTTTAGGTCCATAGAGCATGTAGCTCAGAGGGATTAGGATTTCTTTAAGTGGAGCATGTCCAACAGCTCTGGGTTTGACATAGCTTTGTATGTTAGGCAGAGATCGCCTGTGAGTAGGCGATATGCAACAGAGTAAAGCTGGAGTTTTTTGAGACGGTCTGCGTAGGACATCTGTTTGAGGCTGGTAATCCTCTTTGTGAGGTATTTCTGCGACCTTTCCAGTTGTTGTAGATGTCTTGTGAGGTACATACCAAAAGCAGCATTGTACTCTCTAATGGGTCTAATGAGTAATGAATAGAGGGGAACAATGATCTCTTTTTTCCTGATTGAGAAACCTTTTGTGATGAGGTGTGCCATGTAGAAGGATTTCCTGACTACTGTGGCGATGTGATTATCAAAGGAGAGACTACTGTCCACCTGTGTCCCAATGTCTCTTATCACACTTTCAGTGTTAAGTAGACTATTCCAATGTGGCAGTTCATGGGTACAGAGTTTTTACCAAAAGGGATGATAATGCATTTTTTGGCATTGAGCTTGAGGCCATGGTTTTGACACCAGGCATTTGTCTCAGTGAGGCCCTTTTGTAGGATGTCCACATCATAAGGAGTTTGATTATGGCTCCTAGTTTGCAGTCATCTGCAAACTTTGTTAGCCAAAAACCTTCTGTATTAGCCTGTACTTCAGAGAAGTAGATACCAAACAGGAGAGGACCCAGGATTGAGCCCTGTGGTACTCCACTTGTCACTGGTCTGAAGTTGGATTTAGAGTCTAGTTTAGTAAGTTTATCTATAATTCCAGAGTGGGGGATGGGGGTCGAAAGCCTTGGCAAGATCTAGATAGGCTGTGTGAACCACCTTACCCTCATCTACAGCTTTGGTGACTGCTTCAAAGAAGTCTATCAGGTTTAAGAGACATGATCTGCCTTTTACAAACCCAAACTGGGTAGGATCCAGAGTTTGGAGATTACCAATGTCATTTTTTATAAGTTCCATGATGATACATTCCATAGCCTTGCAGACCAGGCTCGTCAGGCTGATGGGGAGGTAGTTCCCAGGGTCTGTGGTGGCTCCCTCTTTGTGGAAGTGGGATAACCATTGCTGTGGGCACAAAGCCTGAGGTGAGGCAATGATTGAACATGGTACTTAGATGGGGTGCTAGTTTGTTCTGTAGTTTGTGTAGAATGCAGCTTGGGATGTTGTCAGGTCACATGGATGCTATGTTCTTGGCTTTGGAGAGTGTGTTTTTTACATGTGCAGCCATGATTACAGGAACTTTGCATTCTTCCGGTATAAACATGGGCCCTTTAGGGGGTGAGAGAGGGGTAAAGTTAGCACTGAACCTATCTGCCAGGATGTTGGCAATATCAGTTGGCTCTGTATATTTAGTGCCATTGTGCTGTAACTCAGAGCAGATCTGAGTGTTGCCATTGAGATTCTTGACATAGCTATAGAATGCTTTGTGGTTGTCTTTAGAATCAGTGGCAATTTTGTTTTCGTAACTAGCTTTGGAGGATTTTATGAGGGATCTCAGCTTCTTACTGAGGCTGACCACGGAGTTCCTCCAGTCATGGGATTTTACTCTTTTTTGCAACAGTTTTTTTCTTCTGATGTAGAGTTTGTTTATGGCAGGGGACCACCAGTTTGGCTTCCTTTTTTAGAGGATAGCATCTTGGTTCTGTTAGGGATTGCACAAGCCATGCACTTGTGTAAGTGCTTATAAAGTGCATTTGTATAGGATTCAGCAGTCATACCTCTATTGTCCAGTACAGTCTGTCAACATCTGAGCATGAGAGTTAAATTGCAGTTAAACCCTCACCCCCAAAGAACATAGACCTGACACCCATGTAATACTATGTCCACCCTGACACACCAAATGCTTCAGTATTGCAATGGTGATCAGAGTAAGCTTACCTTCATGCCCCTCTGCCATGGAAACTATAGCAACCACATCCATGATGTACAGTGTGATGGATGCCTGAGAGCTGTTGTGTGTGCCCAGGTTCAGCAGGAATTCCACAGTGGCTGAGACTGGTTGCAGGCCCTCCACCGGTGACACCATGCTCTCTGACTGCATCTGCTGCTCTTCTGCATGCAGCATTGATCATGTCCATTTTGCAGTGTTGAACCTGCTCATATGTCCTGCTTTGATAATCTGTGGCATTCATGTCACGGACAAGGTCAGCCCACAATCCTGCTTACTGTTCCTTGTTTTGCCTCCTCCTGGACAGTAGAGGTTCATGGTGTTGCCAAAGGCCTTCAAGTATAATATCATTCTCCACATCTGGGAAAGGTGCACAGAGTCTTCGTTATATGTTTCCTGAAAGACAACAGAATGGGAACATGTCAGGATAACATACATAGAAGTACACTATGTAGAGATACAGCAAGAACAGAATGGCTGGCAGTATCCACTGCTTGAGCACACATGTCATATTCTACAATATGCAAATATACTAAGCATGTGGATAGAACTAAGATACTAGTGATAGTCAGCTATTCCTGTGTGTGCCATGACAGAAACTGCTGTATGATCATACACCCAACACTGGAGTCTAGAGTACTATGTCCCCTAGGGCTTACAACCCCCTGATAATATGTCAAAACAACAGTGACAAACAAATAGCAATGTGCTATTACAACCATTATAAAAAGACAGTCCCACAAGACCAGTGTGCCACACTGACAAAAAAAATTCCATTCTTGACATATTGTACATTGTCTGTAGGTGTAAGAAATCTGGACATCAATGACAGCTGTTTAATCAAAGTCTTACCTCTGGATACGTACCCAGGGAGTGGCGCACTGCAACTGTGGTCCCACTTCACAAAGGCGGTGCCTCCACCGACCCTGGTAATTACCGGCCCATTAGCTTGACAAGCCTTATCTGCAAAGCCATGGAGAGGATCATAATGGACCTCATAAATAAAGACATTGGGAATTTGCAGACTTTGGATCCAACCCAGTTTGGCTTTGTCAAAGGCAGATCATGCCTCTTAAACTTGGTTGACTTTTTCGAAACAGTCACCAAAGCCATTGATGAGGGAAAGGCAGTCCATACAGCCTACCTCGATCTGGCTAAGGCCTTCGATACAATACCCCACTCGGGTATCATTGAAAAACTCATCAGCTTAAATGTTAACCCATACATCACAAGATGGGTTGCAAACTGGCTGAGTGACAGAACCCACAGGGTCAGAGTTGCTGGCGCCATGTCAGACTCAAAGCCTGTCACAAGTGGTGTCCCACAGGGCTCAGTCCTGGGCCCACTCTTGTTTGGCATCTACTTTTCTGAAGTACAAGCAAACACAGGAGGGTTATGGCTGACAAAGTTTGCAGATGACTGCAAACTGGGCCATAGTAGAAAACACATCTGACACAGATATCCTTCAGAAGGGTCTCACAGAAGCGGATAACTGGTGCCAGAGCCACGGCCTAAAGTTAAATGCCAAAAATGCATAGTCATACCCTTCGGGAAAAACAAGGTTACCCCTAGCTACCAAATAGGAGGCAATCCACTGAGCACAGAAGAAGTTATCAGGGACCTGGGGACCCAGGTTGATAGTAGTCTGTCATTCGACACCCATGTAGCTAAAGTAGTTAGGAAGACCTTCTACATTGCCCACCTTATCATGAAGGGATTCTCATCTAGATCAAGGGAGGTTATAGTCTCCCTTTACTCATCACTCATCAGACCAATGATTGAGTACAATGCCCCATTTGGAATGTATCTGACCCGACACTTGCAGCAGCTGGAGAGGCCACAAAGTTCCTCACCAAAAGGATAAAGGGTCTCAAAAATCTATCCTATGCTGCCCGACTGAAAGAACTCCAGCTCTATTCAGTCGCTTACCGCTTGCTCAGAGGTGACCTTTGCCTAACATACAAGGCCATGTCAAACCCAGATTTGATGAATATGCTTCACCTCAAAAATCTAGATCCATCAGAGCCACAAGGGCGGGAGACTTAAACCTCGACACGGCTATTAATAGGATGTGCTGGAGGGATAGATTCATCACCCAAAGACTCCCTATGCTGTGGAACAGAATCCCGGTACATGTGAGGCAGAGCACCTCGCTGGCCTTGTTCAAGAGAAATCTTGACCAATGGATGGGAGATCGCAGATATACCCCAGGGATTACCTCAGTGTCACTGCTCGACAGAGGCACAGCAAAATAATGGGTATAGTTCCCCATACTAAAGGGGTGGCGTAAGCCACAAAACGATGGGCTAGGCTTGTAAATGCCCTCGGGCAGATAGCCTAGTATGAACCTATGAACCTATGAACCTATGAACATGTCATTATCACAGTTTGAAGAAAGAATTGATGCTGTAATCCCTCTTCCCAGTAAGTATATTCACACATCTACATCCTGTATTAAACAAAAAGGCTACATACCTGCTAGAGTGCAAAACCCCTCTGTTGATATATAGTGATATTTAAGTTTTTGTAAGCTCGTGTTCTGGGTGCAGAAAGTCCCATACATAATGGTTTCCCATAGACAGCAAGTTTGCCTTTTAACATGCTTCTCATTAGCAGGTGATTGCCTTTTACCCAGTCTGTGGTTCTGAAATGCTAATTGCAGCCAACACAGCTGATTTGCACTGTCATAAGCCAATGACATGCAACCACTCTATAATATATAAGGCCTTCATGTAGATTAGAAGCCCTTTCTGATATGTTGTGCTGGACATTACTGGACTGAGGAGACTGCATCATCACAGAGGTGCAGAGGGTAGGTCAATAGCAGCTATTTTTTACAGAGAGATATGTGTGCTACAGGCTGCAGCAGGTAATAGGCATAGACAGAGAGTGTGAACACTTTAGAGGGTGACAAGCTGTAAGAGTAAGTGTGGGAACTTTGTCAGCCTTGCTGTAGAGGCACAACCAGAATGAGGGTACACATTCAACTTCAATTAAGACATGTATGTTAGGCAATGGTATTATTAACAGAGTTGCTTGTCATGTCCTTGAGCAACACAGGGGATAAATATAACATTATGTCCACCATTTGGGAAACTGTCAGGTCATGTGTTACAGTCTGGTACTCATATGGAAAATGTGTGCTGGCAGTCCTTGTTACAAGCAGGGGTTTCATATGTGTATGTTAATTGTGCAGCTGTGCTCACCTCCACAGCGAGTTTGAAAGGATTATCAAGTGCACTCTGATATTAGTGGGCCTCATTTGCATTATCTGAGTCAAACTCCTCCGTGAATGCACATTGATGCATGACATAACAGTTTTTGCACTTATAGTTTTGCTATAGGGATATGTGAAGTGTGTTCCTATCTGCAGGCTTGTGACTTCCATCAGTGAAAAGCAGACATTTCATTTGAAATGCATTGTGTGGATAAAGAGTGCATGAGTCAGTCATTAATTGCTGGCTTCACAATAATGTAATTTAAATGCTACATACAACTGGATTTGAACCCAGGACTATGTGTGGCAAAATGTACTGCTTGCAAGGCATTTATCAGACTGTGCTACTGAGTTGCTGTTACAGCAGCTGTATTTGCAAAATATAAGCATACACATACAGGCTATGATATCCTTTTTTTACAGTCATCATTATGTGCATGGCATTATATGGATGTATTTCTGCACCAGGGTGCCAGCTATATATGTATTTTTTTCAGTAGTGCCATAGCAGGTCTATTTTAAATGTTGCTGATAAAAGGGGACTTTTACCTGCTATTAGAGACTTGACTTACATCCATTATTCTGTGTTTTCTTTCTAGAGGTGTACTCTTGCACCAGCCTCCAAGGTGCACTCCCAATTTTTCTATTACTCTTTAAGCAAGTTTGCAAAACACGGCACAATACGCAACTCTGCTTAAACATGCTTAATGAGTATAACTTTCAATTATTATCTTTAGCCTAAACCACCTTTTTTAATTCACAGCAGTGGGGTGTAGCAGGTTAATGCAGTGGTCTGTAGTGGACAGGTATTTATTTTCTATGTGTTTATTGTCATTACAAACACATATATCAATATAACTCAATTTAGCTGTGCTTAGCAAAGTTGCACAATGCAGTAGTTTGCACAGCATTGTGCTAAAAATATATGAAGAAAATAAAATGGGGAGATAGGAAAGTGGTGAAATGGGGTGCAAGCAGGGGGGGAAATATAGTGAAAGGCAAGTAGGTATGTGCAGGAAGGGTATAGGAAAGAACCATAGATATCCATTTCTTGTAAAGCAACAACTGTGCACTTCGAAAAAAATTGTAGATGACTTTGAACTCAAACTCCCAGAGAAAGAGCAGTGAGGACAACATAATTGCATTGTTAATCCAATTAGTCCAAATTAGTTCAAATTATGTGTGTCCAGTGGACACGTGTGTGAAATGGAGAGCTATGTGTGGGACAATATTTTTTTTTGGGATACGTACATATTTTATTTTAAAGGTGAAAGTGGAATGTGTGGGAATGGACATAGTTACATGTGGAGGAGGTAAGTTTGGTAAGTGAGGAAGCTTTTGCAGACAGACAAGACAGCAGACAGGGCTGATGTGTGACACACGAGTGGGGTTATCCCCTTGCATGGGGAGGGTGTTATGGAATCTTGGACTAATGTG
The DNA here is from genome assembly GCF_019279795.1 of Protopterus annectens. Classification (NCBI taxonomy): domain Eukaryota; kingdom Metazoa; phylum Chordata; order Ceratodontiformes; family Protopteridae; genus Protopterus; species Protopterus annectens. The sequence continues at coordinate 234,682,837 of NC_056729.1, read as the reverse complement.
CCTCTTCAAGGTAGCCGTGTGACTCAGATCCCCACCCATGAGACTGTTGGCACTGCTCCATCAATTCCCTGAGGGTGGCAGTGGTAAAGACTTGGCTCTAGGTAGAGCCTGCCTCACCAGGGTGGCTAGCATGCTTTCCTTCTAATGAAGGCATTGTCCAAACCCATGGTAGATGATCCAGTGCACCAAACCTGGCAGTCTGTCATGGGTGACAACTCCCCCTCCACCACCAATCCCAGAGGGGGGCCCGCCCCTGTCTCATGGGGCTGTACTACCTGATGCTCACGTAGTGCAGGGGCAGCAGAGGGGACACCAACAAGATGGGTTCCAGTTGTGGTGGGACTCAGTTCAACAGCCAGAGGAGGCAAGGTAGGCAGATCACAAGGAACTGTACGACCCTGACACACTGTAGTAAAGTAGTTATAACAATAATTTAAGGTTAGTAATAATCAAACCAATGTTAGTATTAACAGAATGGAACATAATATTTATTAAATACAAATTAAGGTATATTATGTGTAACACAACATTAAGAAACATAACAGTAAGTATGTTAACAGCAAGACAGTATGAATTAAACCATTAGTTTAACAAGATATGTTAATATGTTAATATTAAATCATAATAATATATAACAATAATAAATGAAAGAAGATAAGGAGTAGAGAGAGTGAGAGAAAAATGGGTCTATATTACATTATCAAATGATGAAATAAGTGAATGCTCTTTCATCGATCCAATAAGGTTGAAACCCCTAAAGAGCGAAGACACAGAACAGCGATCTTTTTCCCAGGAAAAACAATCACTGTTCCACCAAAAAAAAAAGTTTAAACACAAAATGAAGTGGGGGCCTTCACCTCCACTCCCCCAATGTGGAGGGCTGTGCCCACACCCCATACTTAAATATACCAACTCAGAGATTTCACCATTGTGGATGAAATGGCAAAGTCCCAAAGAGGGCCCACCGATAATTTCCCTTACAAAAAAATCAATGTTCCATGTCTTCGCTCTTTAGGGGTTTTGTCCTTGTCAGATTGATGGAAGAGCATTTGCTCTTTTCATCATTTGACAAGGTTATATAGACCTGAGAAAAACATACCCTTAGTTACTTTGCAGGTAATATTACTGCACAAACATGCCCAGATTATTAAAAAAAATGTAAGTTATTTCCTTTAATTTCTCTGACTTTCAGGATAATAGTTTCCTTCATATGTGCATGTGGTATGACATTTCTGTCCATATATCTCCATTTTGATAACCCTTTTATCTGTCTACCCTCCTGTACATGGAATTTTTCCATGTACACTACAGACATTGGCATGGGGTCTAAACAGATGCTGATCTGTTTGCTGGATTGCTCTACCTGCCTCATTTGCATGAGAAACACCTGCTTATGATGTGATTTGGATGCCACAGAAGTTTCCATGTTAGAGCATGCGTGCATGCTGCTCAGCAGTTCTTACTGAATCTAAAAATGTCCGTGCCTAGGTAAGCAGGGCAGCATGATGCCTACACAGAAAATAAAAACATGTAGGTTTTATTAAATTCCTCCCTCAGTCTTTCTTTTTTATGATGCTTGAAAAAGACGACTGTACCTTAAGTTTTTTAATAGTAGTTTCAAACCAACTATTTTTGCCAAGTGAACATTTCAATGCTAAATAAGACTAGTCCATATCAGTACTCTTTGAAGAAATATTATTTTTTACATGAGAACTGGCCTCATCCAGTGTGTTAAAATGTACTGATAAGTAGGAAGAATAAGTTTTGGTTTTGTAAGATATAAGCATGAACTTCGATGTTGATTTACTTTAAAAGTTCGACCAGTAGGCAATGTTCTCTTCTTTCCTAAGTGTTTTAGCTGCCTAGTCATTCTCAAATCTTAAAACATTTTAACCCTCTTCTAATGGGAATTTTGTTCAAGCAGTTTTCAAAACTACTTTGTTATCCAGATATGACAGAAACTTCAGCACAATGTATCTGGATTATGATGAAGAATTTATATAGGTTTACCAGTAACTCTGTGCTCTTTCTATGCCAATTGTCAAGCCATCTTGTAGGCTAACGTTCTGAGGGATTTAAGATGTTATTAAGGTAATTATATATTTCCTTTCGGCTTTTCCAGGTACTCCAAATATTGTTAGATAATTCCTTCTTTCGCTGTTTTTAAATTTTTGATTTTATAGGTTATCTATGTATTTTGGTTTCACAAACATTCTGAGTTGTTCCTTCTTTCATCCTTCCTTTTATGATTCCTATAAGTTCCCATATCCTATAGCTGAGAATTATGTATTTTTGCCATGGATTTAACCAATTCAGGCTATTTTGAATACTTATCTTATTTTGTTCAGAAACTGAATTATCTTCACAATAATTTCTTGTATTAAAGTAGGCATCTGCTGTACTTCCTTTTTACATATTTTTTTCCATATGAAATCTTGGAAGCGCTTCTTTTCAGATAAATTGTTTAACTCTGAATAATGCAAAGAGCTGTTCAAACAGGGTTTTTAAATCTTATTTATTATTTTTTGTTTATTTTATTTTAGTTTTAACATTGTGGTAACCCTTCACTGGACCAGTATTCAAGAAGCCTCAATCCTCACCTCCGGCAACAGTGGGGGATATTCACTGAGATGATAACAGGTACAAACGCAGTATTTCCAGATGTAGCTCTCTGTATAAAGTGCAGTTACCCTTAAGAGCACACAGACACCACAGTCAGTCCATAGCTGGCTTCTCCCTATTTCTCCAGATCCCCAATAAGACTCCCCACTGGTACAGCTATAGAGTTGAGATCTCAGCTGAGTGACCAATCCAAGACCTCCAGCACCCTGTCTGTCCAACCACTGCTTTGTGAATCTGCACAAGTAGCTGACACATACAATTTTTGAGGTTTGATTTATACACACACACACACACACACACACACACACACACACACACACACACACACACACACACACACACACACACACACACACACACACACACACACACACACACACACACACACACACACACACACACACATACACATACACACACACACCTGGGAAAGGCTGGTGCAAGTTTAGTAGCTATACCTCCTTCTGCACAGACTATAAGGTAGTTTTCACTACCACCAGTCACTCCTTATTAGCTACTTTAGGGCCCTTAACAAAGGGTGTCCAATTTTACTGTGTAATAATACTAATACAAATGGTATTTTGACCAAAAGCAAGGCTATTAGGAGTGGCCCACACAGTGTCACCAAATAAATATGCAAGTACTCTCAAAACGTAAATGTCTCTACACAGATCATCCGCAATGAAAGGTTTAAATATATTTAATAATAAATAATAAAAGTATAATATATACAATATTAAATATATATTCACAGTGACATCAAGAGTTCAAAACCACAGGAAATATTAAAAACAACATTGCAGCACAGTCTCAAATAAATAAAGAAAAATATCTAAACTAAGCTTCACTATATTCCTGACTGAATCTAAGAAAATTATACTATAACCTAAGAACTTACTAATAGAGGAAGCCAGATGTAGTGAATAGATCTAGTTGTTGCCAGGTCCAAGACAGAATGCAGAATGCTCTGTCTCACTATGAGACTTCTCAAAGTAATATCTCAAATATTACTGCTTGGATAGCTTGCAGGATGACATCACTTCTTGTCATCAAACTTCTAGTCCCAAGGCCAAAACCCCCATTGCTAGAAGCTGGCAGCATCTATCAAAAACCTGTAAAAATAAACAAGCAAGTGCATTTCCTTGGATCTTTGACAGATGCTGGAAGTCATAAAGCAATTGCATTCCTGTATGCTTCAAAAGTAGCAATTAGTTCACTCCAAGGACAGTACAGAAAGTTTCCTAGTACAGGCCTTGTGTCTCTAGCTGTATTGAAAATTTGAGATATAGTCTCTTTATTGCATCCTATAAAGTCATTTAACCTTTGCTATTTTTCCAAAGTTTACTGCACTGATGTTAACCCTCCAGTTTCCTCTGTTGACATATACATTTAAACAGTTACAATAGTGCATGTACATCTCTGTTCTCTTCCAGTAGGGCACACCATGGATACACTTCAAGCAAACGCATGCTACAAAATATCTTTTCAACACAAACATCTGTTCAGAGCATTTTGATATACACATGGCATACAGTTCTAATACATTTGTAACACAGGCATCGTGTATAAATTATTTTGATATTCACCAATGACATATAATTATTTATAAAATTCCAGCTAGCTTTGTTGGCAGTATCTCCTTTCATCATAAACCTATCCTCAGTAGTTCTTCCTAGGAAAATTTTCCTTATGATTTTACATAATAATTTGAACATCTTGCAACCAGTATATTTTCTGTCTGCACAGCATATAACAACCTGTCAAGTGAATAAGTCCAGTAGCCACTAGAACAAAACATTTACATTTAACTGCTTTATACATGTGCAAAATTTAATGTGCATTTGGCAGTGATGCTGTATAAGGCACAGTTTATATACAGTGGAATATAACATATGTCATTATGAAAACTTGCATAACATAACTCTGTTTCTATCAGGAACACAGATATTTAGAGATACGCTTGGAGAGATAGACAATATCTGTGGGCTTTAAGAAGTGTAGTGGAAATATTTATACACATATATCTTTATACATAGTATTTATTCTTTCATTATATAAAGTATATCACTGGGGGTCCCAATCAGAAGCTTGAGCTTTCAGAAATGTAAAATTGATATGGTCGAGACCATGTGATCAAGTTTCAGAAAACTCAAAGCTTTGGAACGGAGATCATGGTACAGTGAGGATTGGGGAATTTACCCTTTTCTTCATTGTAGTCCGATCCTGGAGTTGGCATATACAATAAGCAGGTGGTGTGGGGGATGCCGTTTGCCCCCATGCAGAAACGTAGAAAAAAGGTAGATTTTTGTTGCTTTTTGAAGTTCGAGTTTTTGGAAAATCGAACTTATCATTTCGACAATATGAATTCCATGTTTCTGAAAAATCGAGCTTCTGACATGGACCCATCACTGGATAGCTAAATAATATTTTTTAACAGTACAACATATATATCATATATGAATATATATATATATATATATATATATATATATATATATATATATATATATATATATATATATCTAACAGCTATGAAGTTGCATACAATCATACCTTTTACCTGTATGGATTTTTGCAGAATGTCCAGATTTTTGCCTCAAATTTTTGTTCCGTTTTTCATAAAATTGTATTTTTCTGGCAAAATAGTGGAAAATCATTAAAGACTGAAGTTAGAAAATAATGACAGACGTTTGAGTTTCAGACTTCATTCCCTTCAGAAATTTCATGCTAATGCAAAACCACTTATTCTATCAACTTTCTAAGTTTGTAAGAACAATATTTAAATAAAGTTCCTATTTTTGGCATTTGACCACTTTTATTTTTGTCTTTGTCCAAATTTCTTGCTCTAAGCGGTTGAGAGGTATGCATACAATCCAATGCAGTCATACACCAAGATGAAAAAGAAAAGAAAAAAAAAACTTTAAAATGCCCTGTAGTGCTCATGCTTGCTCAACAATAAGAAAACCCTCTCACTTAAAATAACCATTTATGAGAAAACACACACCATCAACTGCTCATATACAATTACCCAGCAAACTAGCATATGTGGACATTATCAGATGACTCCACCCAAAGCTTCCTAGATCTGGAAGGATTAAGTCACAACATCATATCAGTACCACAACACCACCACCCTCAAAAGTAGCAAAGAACCAGTAGCCTCTGAGCCATAAACCTTCCACTACCACAAGCTCTGAGAATGCAACTGGAAATATTAAAATAATTGGTGGTGACTCCATTGTGAGGTACACAGATATCATGCTCATGAAGTTGGACAAAGATAGAATAACTGTTACTTGTCTATGTGGTTGCAGTATCCATGATGTCATATGTCATCATTATTCTCTCACAATGAGCAAATGTGAATATGATGTAGATTCTGTCCATGTGGGAGTGAATAACTCACAGTGCTCAATCCTAAGGGGATGATGCCTAAATAAAAACACAAGATAATTGACTCCAATAATTATTTATGTGGTTGGTATTTTCCAAGGGTGTTCAGTATATGTCTGACTGGTAAAAAAAGTAAGTTAAATTACCCTGCTCACTAAAGGTGCCCTGTACTTCTTGCTCCATGTTCTCCAGTTTTAGGGTAAAACACATGCTTCCCCCTTAGTCCCTATTTTAGGTCAAAGCCAATTAGCGGACATTCATAGTTAACAGGGATAACAAAAATCAACATTCTCATCAAGTGGGTTAATGTTTGCAATGCTGGAAGCCTTAACAGCAAACTACCTGATTTTAACACTCTTCCACATCTCGAACACATCCACATTTGTGCTGTAACTGAGAGTTGGTTACCCCCTCTACCTCTTCCACATCTCGAACACATCCACATTTGTGTTGTAACTGAGAGTTGGTTACCCCCTCTACCTCTTCCACATCTCGAACACATCCACATTTGTGTTGTAACTGAGAGTTGGTTACCCCTCTACCTCTTCCACATCTCGAACACATCCACATTTGTGTTGTAACTGAGAGCTGGTTACCCTCTACCTCTTCCACATCTCGAACACATCCACATTTGTGTTGTAACTGAGAGCTGGTTACCCCCTCTACCTCTTCCACATCTCGAACACATCCACATTTGTGTTGTAACTGAGAGCTGGTTACCCCCTCTACCTCTTCCACATCTCGAACACATCCACATTTGTGTTGTAACTGAGAGCTGGTTACCCCCTCTACCTCTTCCACATCTCGAACACATCCACATTTGTGTTGTAACTGAGAGCTGGTTACCCCCTACCTCTTCCACATCTCGAACACATCCACATTTGTGTTGTAACTGAGAGTTGGTTACCCCTCTACCTCTTCCACATCTCGAACACATCCACATTTGTGTTGTAACTGAGAGCTGGTTACCCCCTCTACCTCTTCCACATCTCGAACACATCCACATTTGTGTTGTAACTGAGAGCTGGTTACCCCCTCTACCTCTTCCACATCTCGAACACATCCACATTTGTGTTGTAACTGAGAGCTGGTTACCCCCTCTACCTCTTCCACATCTCGAACACATCCACATTTGTGTTGTAACTGAGAGCTGGTTACCCCCTCTACCTCTTCCACATCTCGAACACATCCACATTTGTGTTGTAACTGAGAGCTGGTTACCCCCTCTACCTCTTCCACATCTCGAACACATCCACATTTGTGTTGTAACTGAGAGCTGGTTACCGGGGCTACCTCTTCCACATCTGCAACACATCCACATGTCTGTTGTAACTGAGAGCTGGTTACACCTTCACCACATCTCGAACACATCCACATTTGTGTTGTAACTGAGAGCTGGTTACCCCTCTACCTCTTCCACATCTCGAACACATCCACATTTGTGTTGTAACTGAGAGCTGGTTACCCCCTCTACCTCTTCCACATCTCGAACACATCCACATTTGTGTTGTAACTGAGAGCTGGTTACCCTCTACCTCTTCCACATCTCGAACACATCCACATTTGTGTTGTAACTGAGAGCTGGTTACCCCCTCTACCTCTTCCACATCTCGAACACATCCACATTTGTGTTGTAACTGAGAGCTGGTTACCCCCTCTACCTCTTCCACATCTCGAACACATCCACATTTGTGTTGTAACTGAGAGCTGGTTACCCCTCTACCTCTTCCACATCTCAAACACATCCACATTTGTGTTGTAACTGAGAGCTGGTTACCCCCTCTACCTCTTCCACATCTCGAACACATCCACATTTGTGTTGTAACTGAGAGCTGGTTACCCCCTCTACCTCTTCCACATCTCGAACACATCCACATTTGTGTTGTAACTGAGAGCTGGTTACCCTCTACCTCTTCCACATCTCGAACACATCCACATTTGTGTTGTAACTGAGAGCTGGTTACCCCCTCTACCTCTTCCACATCTCGAACACATCCACATTTGTGTTGTAACTGAGAGCTGGTTACCCCCTCTACCTCTTCCACATCTCGAACACATCCACATTTGTGTTGTAACTGAGAGCTGGTTACCCCCTCTACCTCTTCCACATCTCGAACACATCCACATTTGTGTTGTAACTGAGAGCTGGTTACCCCCTCTACCTCTTCCACATCTCAACACATCCACATTTGTGTTGTAACTGAGAGCTGGTTACCACTCTACCTCTTCCACATCTCGAACACATCCACATTTGTGTTGTAACTGAGAGCTGGTTACCCCCTCTACCTCTTCCACATCTCGAACACATCCACATTTGTGTTGTAACTGAGAGCTGGTTACCCCCTCTACCTCTTCCACATCTCGAACACATCCACATTTGTGTTGTAACTGAGAGCTGGTTACCCCCTCTACCTCTTCCACATCTCGAACACATCCACATTTGTGTTGTAACTGAGAGCTGGTTACCCCCTCTACCTCTTCCACATCTCGAACACATCCACATTTGTGTTGTAACTGAGAGCTGGTTACCCCCTCTACCTCTTCCACATCTCGAACACATCCACATTTGTGTTGTAACTGAGAGCTGGTTACCCCCTCTACCTCTTCCACATCTCGAACACATCCACATTTGTGTTGTAACTGAGAGCTGGTTACCCCTCTACCTCTTCCACATCTCGAACACATCCACATTTGTGTTGTAACTGAGAGCTGGTTACCCCCTCTACCTCTTCCACATCTCGAACACATCCACATTTGTGTTGTAACTGAGAGCTGGTTACCCCCTCTACCTCTTCCACATCTCGAACACATCCACATTTGTGTTGTAACTGAGAGCTGGTTACCCCCTCTACCTCTTCCACATCTCGAACACATCCACATTTGTGTTGTAACTGAGAGCTGGTTACCCCTCTACCTCTTCCACATCTCGAACACATCCACATTTGTGTTGTAACTGAGAGCTGGTTACCCCCTCTACCTCTTCCACATCTCGAACACATCCACATTTGTGTTGTAACTGAGAGCTGGTTACCCCCTCTACCTCTTCCACATCTCGAACACATCCACATTTGTGTTGTAACTGAGAGCTGGTTACCCCTCTACCTCTTCCACATCTCGAACACATCCACATTTGTGTTGTAACTGAGAGCTGGTTACCCCCTCTACCTCTTCCACATCTCGAACACATCCACATTTGTGTTGTAACTGAGAGCTGGTTACCCCCTCTACCTCTTCCACATCTCGAACACATCCACATTTGTGTTGTAACTGAGAGCTGGTTACCCCCTCTACCTCTTCCACATCTCGAACACATCCACATTTGTGTTGTAACTGAGAGCTGGTTACCCCCTCTACCTCTTCCACATCTCGAACACATCCACATTTGTGTTGTAACTGAGAGCTGGTTACCCTCTACCTCTTCCACATCTCGAACACATCCACATTTGTGCTGTAACTGAGAGCTGGTTACATCCTCTACCTCTTCCACATCTCGAACACATCCACATTTGTGTTGTAACTGAGAGCTGGTTACCCCCTCTACCTCTTCCACATCTCAACACATCCACATTTGTGTTGTAACTGAGAGCTGGTTACCCCCTCTACCTCTTCCACATCTCGAACACATCCACATTTGTGTTGTAACTGAGAGCTGGTTACCCCCTCTACCTCTTCCACATCTCGAACACATCCACATTTGTGTTGTAACTGAGAGCTGGTTACCCCTCTACCTCTTCCACATCTCGAACACATCCACATTTGTGTTGTAACTGAGAGCTGGTTACCCCTCTACCTCTTCCACATCTCGAACACATCCACATTTGTGTTGTAACTGAGAGCTGGTTACCCCCTCTACCTCTTCCACATCTCGAACACATCCACATTTGTGTTGTAACTGAGAGCTGGTTACCCCCTCTACCTCTTCCACATCTCGAACACATCCACATTTGTGTTGTAACTGAGAGCTGGTTACCCCCTCTACCTCTTCCACATCTCAACACATCCACATTTGTGTTGTAACTGAGAGCTGGTTACCCCCTCTACCTCTTCCACATCTCGAACACATCCACATTTGTGTTGTAACTGAGAGCTGGTTACCCCCTCTACCTCTTCCACATCTCGAACACATCCACATTTGTGTTGTAACTGAGAGCTGGTTACCCCCTCTACCTCTTCCACATCTCGAACACATCCACATTTGTGTTGTAACTGAGAGCTGGTTACCCCCTCTACCTCTTCCACATCTCGAACACATCCACATTTGTGTTGTAACTGAGAGCTGGTTACCCCCTCTACCTCTTCCACATCTCGAACACATCCACATTTGTGTTGTAACTGAGAGCTGGTTACCCCTCTACCTCTTCCACATCTCGAACACATCCACATTTGTGTTGTAACTGAGAGCTGGTTACCCCCTCTACCTCTTCCACATCTCGAACACATCCACATTTGTGTTGTAACTGAGAGCTGGTTACCCCCTCTACCTCTTCCACATCTCGAACACATCCACATTTGTGTTGTAACTGAGAGCTGGTTACCCCCTCTACCTCTTCCACATCTCGAACACATCCACATTTGTGTTGTAACTGAGAGCTGGTTACCCCCTCTACCTCTTCCACATCTCGAACACATCCACATTTGTGTTGTAACTGAGAGCTGGTTACCCCCTCTACCTCTTCCACATCTCGAACACATCCACATTTGTGTTGTAACTGAGAGCTGGTTACCCCCTCTACCTCTTCCACATCTCGAACACATCCACATTTGTGTTGTAACTGAGAGCTGGTTACCCCCTCTACCTCTTCCACATCTCGAACACATCCACATTTGTGTTGTAACTGAGAGCTGGTTAATCCCTCTACCTCTTCCACATCTCGAACACATCCACATTTGTGTTGTAACTGAGAGCTGGTTACCCCCTCTACCTCTTCCACATCTCGAACACATCCACATTTGTGTTGTAACTGAGAGCTGGTTACCCCCTCTACCTCTTCCACATCTCGAACACATCCACATTTGTGTTGTAACTGAGAGCTGGTTACCCCTCTACCTCTTCCACATCTCGAACACATCCACATTTGTGTTGTAACTGAGAGCTGGTTACCCCCTCTACCTCTTCCACATCTCGAACACATCCACATTTGTGTTGTAACTGAGAGCTGGTTACCCCCTCTACCTCTTCCACATCTCGAACACATCCACATTTGTGTTGTAACTGAGAGCTGGTTACCCCCTCTACCTCTTCCACATCTCGAACACATCCACATTTGTGTTGTAACTGAGAGCTGGTTACCCCTCTACCTCTTCCACATCTCGAACACATCCACATTTGTGTTGTAACTGAGAGCTGGTTACCCCCTCTACCTCTTCCACATCTCGAACACATCCACATTTGTGTTGTAACTGAGAGCTGGTTACCCCTCTACCTCTTCCACATCTCGAACACATCCACATTTGTGTTGTAACTGAGAGCTGGTTACCCCCTCTACCTCTTCCACATCTCGAACACATCCACATTTGTGTTGTAACTGAGAGCTGGTTACCCCCTCTACCTCTTCCACATCTCGAACACATCCACATTTGTGTTGTAACTGAGAGCTGGTTACCCTCTACCTCTTCCACATCTCGAACACATCCACATTTGTGTTGTAACTGAGAGCTGGTTACCCCCTCTACCTCTTCCACATCTCGAACACATCCACATTTGTGTTGTAACTGAGAGCTGGTTACCCCTCTACCTCTTCCACATCTCGAACACATCCACATTTGTGTTGTAACTGAGAGCTGGTTACCCCCTCTACCTCTTCCACATCTCGAACACATCCACATTTGTGTTGTAACTGAGAGCTGGTTACCCCCTCTACCTCTTCCACATCTCGAACACATCCACATTTGTGTTGTAACTGAGAGCTGGTTACCCCCTCTACCTCTTCCACATCTCGAACACATCCACATTTGTGTTGTAACTGAGAGCTGGTTACCCCCTCTACCTCTTCCACATCTCGAACACATCCACATTTGTGTTGTAACTGAGAGCTGGTTACCCCCTCTACCTCTTCCACATCTCGAACACATCCACATTTGTGTTGTAACTGAGAGCTGGTTACCCCCTCTACCTCTTCCACATCTCGAACACATCCACATTTGTGTTGTAACTGAGAGCTGGTTACCCCCTCTACCTCTTCCACATCTCGAACACATCCACATTTGTGTTGTAACTGAGAGCTGGTTACCCCTCTACCTCTTCCACATCTCGAACACATCCACATTTGTGTTGTAACTGAGAGCTGGTTACCCCCTCTACCTCTTCCACATCTCGAACACATCCACATTTGTGTTGTAACTGAGAGCTGGTTACCCCCTCTACCTCTTCCACATCTCGAACACATCCACATTTGTGTTGTAACTGAGAGCTGGTTACCCCCTCTACCTCTTCCACATCTCGAACACATCCACATTTGTGTTGTAACTGAGAGCTGGTTACCCCCTCTACCTCTTCCACATCTCGAACACATCCACATTTGTGTTGTAACTGAGAGCTGGTTACCCCCTCTACCTCTTCCACATCTCGAACACATCCACATTTGTGTTGTAACTGAGAGCTGGTTACCCCCTCTACCTCTTCCACATCTCGAACACATCCACATTTGTGTTGTAACTGAGAGCTGGTTACCCCCTCTACCTCTTCCACATCTCGAACACATCCACATTTGTGTTGTAACTGAGAGCTGGTTACCCCTCTACCTCTTCCACATCTCGAACACATCCACATTTGTGTTGTAACTGAGAGCTGGTTACCCCCTCTACCTCTTCCACATCTCGAACACATCCACATTTGTGTTGTAACTGAGAGCTGGTTACCCCCTCTACCTCTTCCACATCTCGAACACATCCACATTTGTGTTGTAACTGAGAGCTGGTTACCCCCTCTACCTCTTCCACATCTCGAACACATCCACATTTGTGTTGTAACTGAGAGCTGGTTACCCCTCTACCTCTTCCACATCTCGAACACATCCACATTTGTGTTGTAACTGAGAGCTGGTTACCCCCTCTACCTCTTCCACATCTCGAACACATCCACATTTGTGTTGTAACTGAGAGCTGGTTACCCCTCTACCTCTTCCACATCTCGAACACATCCACATTTGTGTTGTAACTGAGAGCTGGTTACCCCCTCTACCTCTTCCACATCTCGAACACATCCACATTTGTGTTGTAACTGAGAGCTGGTTACCCCCTCTACCTCTTCCACATCTCGAACACATCCACATTTGTGTTGTAACTGAGAGCTGGTTACCCCCTCTACCTCTTCCACATCTCGAACACATCCACATTTGTGTTGTAACTGAGAGCTGGTTACCCCCTCTACCTCTTCCACATCTCGAACACATCCACATTTGTGTTGTAACTGAGAGCTGGTTACCCCCTCTACCTCTTCCACATCTCGAACACATCCACATTTGTGTTGTAACTGAGAGCTGGTTACCCCCTCTACCTCTTCCACATCTCGAACACATCCACATTTGTGTTGTAACTGAGAGCTGGTTACCCCTCTACCTCTTCCACATCTCGAACACATCCACATTTGTGTTGTAACTGAGAGCTGGTTACCCCCTCTACCTCTTCCACATCTCGAACACATCCACATTTGTGTTGTAACTGAGAGCTGGTTACCCCCTCTACCTCTTCCACATCTCGAACACATCCACATTTGTGTTGTAACTGAGAGCTGGTTACCCCCTCTACCTCTTCCACATCTCGAACACATCCACATTTGTGTTGTAACTGAGAGCTGGTTACCCCCTCTACCTCTTCCACATCTCGAACACATCCACATTTGTGTTGTAACTGAGAGCTGGTTACCCCTCTACCTCTTCCACATCTCGAACACATCCACATTTGTGTTGTAACTGAGAGCTGGTTACCCCCTCTACCTCTTCCACATCTCGAACACATCCACATTTGTGTTGTAACTGAGAGCTGGTTACCCCCTCTACCTCTTCCACATCTCGAACACATCCACATTTGTGTTGTAACTGAGAGCTGGTTACCCCTCTACCTCTTCCACATCTCGAACACATCCACATTTGTGTTGTAACTGAGAGCTGGTTACCCCCTCTACCTCTTCCACATCTCGAACACATCCACATTTGTGTTGTAACTGAGAGCTGGTTACCCCCTCTACCTCTTCCACATCTCGAACACATCCACATTTGTGTTGTAACTGAGAGCTGGTTACCCCCTCTACCTCTTCCACATCTCGAACACATCCACATTTGTGTTGTAACTGAGAGCTGGTTACCCCCTCTACCTCTTCCACATCTCGAACACATCCACATTTGTGTTGTAACTGAGAGCTGGTTACCCCCTCTACCTCTTCCACATCTCGAACACATCCACATTTGTGTTGTAACTGAGAGCTGGTTACCCCTCTACCTCTTCCACATCTCGAACACATCCACATTTGTGCTGTAACTGAGAGCTGGTTACCCTCTACCTCTTCCACATCTCGAACACATCCACATTTGTGCTGTAACTGAGAGCTGGTTACCCCCTCTACCTCTTCCACATCTCGAACACATCCACATTTGTGTTGTAACTGAGAGCTGGTTACCCCCTCTCTCTTCCACATCTCGAACACATCCACATTTGTGTTGTAACTGAGAGCTGGTTACCCCCTCTACCTCTTCCACATCTCGAACACATCCACATTTGTGCTGTAACTGAGAGCTGGTTACCCCTCTACCTCTTCCACATCTCGAACACATCCACATTTGTGTTGTAACTGAGAGCTGGTTACCCCTCTACCTCTTCCACATCTCGAACACATCCACATTTGTGTTGTAACTGAGAGCTGGTTACCCCCTCTACCTCTTCCACATCTCGAACACATCCACATTTGTGTTGTAACTGAGAGCTGGTTACCCCTCTACCTCTTCCACATCTCGAACACATCCACATTTGTGTTGTAACTGAGAGCTGGTTACCCCTCTACCTCTTCCACATCTCAAACACATCCACATTTGTGTTGTAACTGAGAGCTGGTTACCCCCTCTACCTCTTCCACATCTCGAACACATCCACATTTGTGTTGTAACTGAGAGCTGGTTACCCCCTCTACCTCTTCCACATCTCGAACACATCCACATTTGTGTTGTAACTGAGAGCTGGTTACCCCCTCTACCTCTTCCACATCTCGAACACATCCACATTTGTGTTGTAACTGAGAGCTGGTTACCCCCTCTACCTCTTCCACATCTCGAACACATCCACATTTGTGTTGTAACTGAGAGCTGGTTACCCCCTCTACCTCTTCCACATCTCGAACACATCCACATTTGTGTTGTAACTGAGAGCTGGTTACCCCTCTACCTCTTCCACATCTCGAACACATCCACATTTGTGTTGTAACTGAGAGCTGGTTACCACTCTACCTCTTCCACATCTCGAACACATCCACATTTGTGTTGTAACTGAGAGCTGGTTACCCCCTCTACCTCTTCCACATCTCGAACACATCCACATTTGTGTTGTAACTGAGAGCTGGTTACCCCCTCTACCTCTTCCACATCTCGAACACATCCACATTTGTGTTGTAACTGAGAGCTGGTTACCCCCTCTACCTCTTCCACATCTCGAACACATCCACATTTGTGTTGTAACTGAGAGCTGGTTACCCCTCTACCTCTTCCACATCTCGAACACATCCACATTTGTGTTGTAACTGAGAGCTGGTTACCCCCTCTACCTCTTCCACATCTCGAACACATCCACATTTGTGTTGTAACTGAGAGCTGGTTACCCCCTCTACCTCTTCCACATCTCGAACACATCCACATTTGTGTTGTAACTGAGAGCTGGTTACCCCTCTACCTCTTCCACATCTCGAACACATCCACATTTGTGTTGTAACTGAGAGCTGGTTACCCCCTCTACCTCTTCCACATCTCGAACACATCCACATTTGTGTTGTAACTGAGAGCTGGTTACCCCCTCTACCTCTTCCACATCTCGAACACATCCACATTTGTGTTGTAACTGAGAGCTGGTTACCCCCTCTACCTCTTCCACATCTCGAACACATCCACATTTGTGTTGTAACTGAGAGCTGGTTACCCCCTCTACCTCTTCCACATCTCGAACACATCCACATTTGTGTTGTAACTGAGAGCTGGTTACCCCCTCTACCTCTTCCACATCTCGAACACATCCACATTTGTGTTGTAACTGAGAGCTGGTTACCCCTCTACCTCTTCCACATCTCGAACACATCCACATTTGTGTTGTAACTGAGAGCTGGTTACCCCCTCTACCTCTTCCACATCTCGAACACATCCACATTTGTGTTGTAACTGAGAGCTGGTTACCCCCTCTACCTCTTCCACATCTCGAACACATCCACATTTGTGTTGTAACTGAGAGCTGGTTACCCCCTCTACCTCTTCCACATCTCGAACACATCCACATTTGTGTTGTAACTGAGAGCTGGTTACCCCCTCTACCTCTTCCACATCTCGAACACATCCACATTTGTGTTGTAACTGAGAGCTGGTTACCCCCTCTACCTCTTCCACATCTCGAACACATCCACATTTGTGTTGTAACTGAGAGCTGGTTACCCCCTCTACCTCTTCCACATCTCGAACACATCCACATTTGTGTTGTAACTGAGAGCTGGTTACCCCCTCTACCTCTTCCACATCTCGAACACATCCACATTTGTGTTGTAACTGAGAGCTGGTTACCCCCTCTACCTCTTCCACATCTCGAACACATCCACATTTGTGTTGTAACTGAGAGCTGGTTACCCCTCTACCTCTTCCACATCTCGAACACATCCACATTTGTGTTGTAACTGAGAGCTGGTTACCCCCTCTACCTCTTCCACATCTCGAACACATCCACATTTGTGTTGTAACTGAGAGCTGGTTACCCCCTCTACCTCTTCCACATCTCGAACACATCCACATTTGTGTTGTAACTGAGAGCTGGTTACCCCCTCTACCTCTTCCACATCTCGAACACATCCACATTTGTGTTGTAACTGAGAGCTGGTTACCCCCTCTACCTCTTCCACATCTCGAACACATCCACATTTGTGTTGTAACTGAGAGCTGGTTACCCCCTCTACCTCTTCCACATCTCGAACACATCCACATTTGTGTTGTAACTGAGAGCTGGTTACCCCTCTACCTCTTCCACATCTCGAACACATCCACATTTGTGTTGTAACTGAGAGCTGGTTACCCCCTCTACCTCTTCCACATCTCGAACACATCCACATTTGTGTTGTAACTGAGAGCTGGTTACCCCCTCTACCTCTTCCACATCTCGAACACATCCACATTTGTGTTGTAACTGAGAGCTGGTTACCCCCTCTACCTCTTCCACATCTCGAACACATCCACATTTGTGTTGTAACTGAGAGCTGGTTACCCCTCTACCTCTTCCACATCTCGAACACATCCACATTTGTGTTGTAACTGAGAGCTGGTTACCCCCTCTACCTCTTCCACATCTCGAACACATCCACATTTGTGTTGTAACTGAGAGCTGGTTACCCCCTCTACCTCTTCCACATCTCGAACACATCCACATTTGTGTTGTAACTGAGAGCTGGTTACCCCCTCTACCTCTTCCACATCTCGAACACATCCACATTTGTGTTGTAACTGAGAGCTGGTTACCCCCTCTACCTCTTCCACATCTCGAACACATCCACATTTGTGTTGTAACTGAGAGCTGGTTACCCCCTCTACCTCTTCCACATCTCGAACACATCCACATTTGTGTTGTAACTGAGAGCTGGTTACCCCTCTACCTCTTCCACATCTCGAACACATCCACATTTGTGTTGTAACTGAGAGCTGGTTACCCCCTCTACCTCTTCCACATCTCGAACACATCCACATTTGTGTTGTAACTGAGAGCTGGTTACCCCCTCTACCTCTTCCACATCTCGAACACATCCACATTTGTGTTGTAACTGAGAGCTGGTTACCCCCTCTACCTCTTCCACATCTCGAACACATCCACATTTGTGTTGTAACTGAGAGCTGGTTACCCCTCTACCTCTTCCACATCTCGAACACATCCACATTTGTGTTGTAACTGAGAGCTGGTTACCCCCTCTACCTCTTCCACATCTCGAACACATCCACATTTGTGTTGTAACTGAGAGCTGGTTACCCCCTCTACCTCTTCCACATCTCGAACACATCCACATTTGTGTTGTAACTGAGAGCTGGTTACCCCCTCTACCTCTTCCACATCTCGAACACATCCACATTTGTGTTGTAACTGAGAGCTGGTTACCCCCTCTACCTCTTCCACATCTCGAACACATCCACATTTGTGTTGTAACTGAGAGCTGGTTACCCCCTCTACCTCTTCCACATCTCGAACACATCCACATTTGTGTTGTAACTGAGAGCTGGTTACCCCCTCTACCTCTTCCACATCTCGAACACATCCACATTTGTGTTGTAACTGAGAGCTGGTTACCCCCTCTACCTCTTCCACATCTCGAACACATCCACATTTGTGTTGTAACTGAGAGCTGGTTACCCCCTCTACCTCTTCCACATCTCGAACACATCCACATTTGTGTTGTAACTGAGAGCTGGTTACCCCCTCTACCTCTTCCACATCTCGAACACATCCACATTTGTGTTGTAACTGAGAGCTGGTTACCCCCTCTACCTCTTCCACATCTCGAACACATCCACATTTGTGTTGTAACTGAGAGCTGGTTACCCCCTCTACCTCTTCCACATCTCGAACACATCCACATTTGTGTTGTAACTGAGAGCTGGTTACCCCCTCTACCTCTTCCACATCTCGAACACATCCACATTTGTGTTGTAACTGAGAGCTGGTTACCCCTCTACCTCTTCCACATCTCGAACACATCCACATTTGTGTTGTAACTGAGAGCTGGTTACCCCCTCTACCTCTTCCACATCTCGAACACATCCACATTTGTGTTGTAACTGAGAGCTGGTTACCCCCTCTACCTCTTCCACATCTCGAACACATCCACATTTGTGTTGTAACTGAGAGCTGGTTACCCCCTCTACCTCTTCCACATCTCGAACACATCCACATTTGTGTTGTAACTGAGAGCTGGTTACCCCTCTACCTCTTCCACATCTCGAACACATCCACATTTGTGTTGTAACTGAGAGCTGGTTACCCCCTCTACCTCTTCCACATCTCGAACACATCCACATTTGTGTTGTAACTGAGAGCTGGTTACCCCCTCTACCTCTTCCACATCTCGAACACATCCACATTTGTGTTGTAACTGAGAGCTGGTTACCCCCTCTACCTCTTCCACATCTCGAACACATCCACATTTGTGTTGTAACTGAGAGCTGGTTACCCCCTCTACCTCTTCCACATCTCGAACACATCCACATTTGTGTTGTAACTGAGAGCTGGTTACCCCCTCTACCTCTTCCACATCTCGAACACATCCACATTTGTGTTGTAACTGAGAGCTGGTTACCCCCTCTACCTCTTCCACATCTCGAACACATCCACATTTGTGTTGTAACTGAGAGCTGGTTACCCCTCTACCTCTTCCACATCTCGAACACATCCACATTTGTGTTGTAACTGAGAGCTGGTTACCCCCTCTACCTCTTCCACATCTCGAACACATCCACATTTGTGTTGTAACTGAGAGCTGGTTACCCCTCTACCTCTTCCACATCTCGAACACATCCACATTTGTGTTGTAACTGAGAGCTGGTTACCCCCTCTACCTCTTCCACATCTCGAACACATCCACATTTGTGTTGTAACTGAGAGCTGGTTACCCCCTCTACCTCTTCCACATCTCGAACACATCCACATTTGTGTTGTAACTGAGAGCTGGTTACCCCTCTACCTCTTCCACATCTCGAACACATCCACATTTGTGTTGTAACTGAGAGCTGGTTACCCCCTCTACCTCTTCCACATCTCGAACACATCCACATTTGTGTTGTAACTGAGAGCTGGTTACCCCTCTACCTCTTCCACATCTCGAACACATCCACATTTGTGTTGTAACTGAGAGCTGGTTACCCCCTCTACCTCTTCCACATCTCGAACACATCCACATTTGTGTTGTAACTGAGAGCTGGTTACCCCTCTACCTCTTCCACATCTCGAACACATCCACATTTGTGTTGTAACTGAGAGCTGGTTACCCCCTCTACCTCTTCCACATCTCGAACACATCCACATTTGTGTTGTAACTGAGAGCTGGTTACCCCCTCTACCTCTTCCACATCTCGAACACATCCACATTTGTGTTGTAACTGAGAGCTGGTTACCCCCTCTACCTCTTCCACATCTCGAACACATCCACATTTGTGTTGTAACTGAGAGCTGGTTACCCCCTCTACCTCTTCCACATCTCGAACACATCCACATTTGTGTTGTAACTGAGAGCTGGTTACCCCCTCTACCTCTTCCACATCTCGAACACATCCACATTTGTGTTGTAACTGAGAGCTGGTTACCCCCTCTACCTCTTCCACATCTCGAACACATCCACATTTGTGTTGTAACTGAGAGCTGGTTACCCCCTCTACCTCTTCCACATCTCGAACACATCCACATTTGTGTTGTAACTGAGAGCTGGTTACCCCCTCTACCTCTTCCACATCTCGAACACATCCACATTTGTGTTGTAACTGAGAGCTGGTTACCCCCTCTACCTCTTCCACATCTCGAACACATCCACATTTGTGTTGTAACTGAGAGCTGGTTACCCCCTCTACCTCTTCCACATCTCGAACACATCCACATTTGTGTTGTAACTGAGAGCTGGTTACCCCTCTACCTCTTCCACATCTCGAACACATCCACATTTGTGTTGTAACTGAGAGCTGGTTACCCCCTCTACCTCTTCCACATCTCGAACACATCCACATTTGTGTTGTAACTGAGAGCTGGTTACCCCCTCTACCTCTTCCACATCTCGAACACATCCACATTTGTGTTGTAACTGAGAGCTGGTTACCCCCTCTACCTCTTCCACATCTCGAACACATCCACATTTGTGTTGTAACTGAGAGCTGGTTACCCCCTCTACCTCTTCCACATCTCGAACACATCCACATTTGTGTTGTAACTGAGAGCTGGTTACCCCCTCTACCTCTTCCACATCTCGAACACATCCACATTTGTGTTGTAACTGAGAGCTGGTTACCCCCTCTACCTCTTCCACATCTCGAACACATCCACATTTGTGTTGTAACTGAGAGCTGGTTACCCCCTCTACCTCTTCCACATCTCGAACACATCCACATTTGTGTTGTAACTGAGAGCTGGTTACCCCCTCTACCTCTTCCACATCTCGAACACATCCACATTTGTGTTGTAACTGAGAGCTGGTTACCCCCTCTACCTCTTCCACATCTCGAACACATCCACATTTGTGTTGTAACTGAGAGCTGGTTACCCCTCTACCTCTTCCACATCTCGAACACATCCACATTTGTGTTGTAACTGAGAGCTGGTTACCCCCTCTACCTCTTCCACATCTCGAACACATCCACATTTGTGTTGTAACTGAGAGCTGGTTACCCCTCTACCTCTTCCACATCTCGAACACATCCACATTTGTGTTGTAACTGAGAGCTGGTTACCCCCTCTACCTCTTCCACATCTCGAACACATCCACATTTGTGTTGTAACTGAGAGCTGGTTACCCCCTCTACCTCTTCCACATCTCGAACACATCCACATTTGTGTTGTAACTGAGAGCTGGTTACCCCCTCTACCTCTTCCACATCTCGAACACATCCACATTTGTGTTGTAACTGAGAGCTGGTTACCCCCTCTACCTCTTCCACATCTCGAACACATCCACATTTGTGTTGTAACTGAGAGCTGGTTACCCCCTCTACCTCTTCCACATCTCGAACACATCCACATTTGTGTTGTAACTGAGAGCTGGTTACCCCCTCTACCTCTTCCACATCTCGAACACATCCACATTTGTGTTGTAACTGAGAGCTGGTTACCCCTCTACCTCTTCCACATCTCGAACACATCCACATTTGTGTTGTAACTGAGAGCTGGTTACCCCTCTACCTCTTCCACATCTCGAACACATCCACATTTGTGTTGTAACTGAGAGCTGGTTACCCCCTCTACCTCTTCCACATCTCGAACACATCCACATTTGTGTTGTAACTGAGAGCTGGTTACCCCCTCTACCTCTTCCACATCTCGAACACATCCACATTTGTGTTGTAACTGAGAGCTGGTTACCCCCTCTACCTCTTCCACATCTCGAACACATCCACATTTGTGTTGTAACTGAGAGCTGGTTACCCCCTCTACCTCTTCCACATCTCGAACACATCCACATTTGTGTTGTAACTGAGAGCTGGTTACCCCTCTACCTCTTCCACATCTCGAACACATCCACATTTGTGTTGTAACTGAGAGCTGGTTACCCCCTCTACCTCTTCCACATCTCGAACACATCCACATTTGTGTTGTAACTGAGAGCTGGTTACCCCCTCTACCTCTTCCACATCTCGAACACATCCACATTTGTGTTGTAACTGAGAGCTGGTTACCCCCTCTACCTCTTCCACATCTCGAACACATCCACATTTGTGTTGTAACTGAGAGCTGGTTACCCCTCTACCTCTTCCACATCTCGAACACATCCACATTTGTGTTGTAACTGAGAGCTGGTTACCCCCTCTACCTCTTCCACATCTCGAACACATCCACATTTGTGTTGTAACTGAGAGCTGGTTACCCCCTCTACCTCTTCCACATCTCGAACACATCCACATTTGTGTTGTAACTGAGAGCTGGTTACCCCTCTACCTCTTCCACATCTCGGACACATCCACATTTGTGTTGTAACTGAGAGCTGGTTACCCCTCTACCTCTTCCACATCTCGAACACATCCACATTTGTGCTGTAACTGAGAGCTGGTTACCCCCTCTACCTCTTCCACATCTCGAACACATCCACATTTGTGCTGTAACTGAGAGCTGGTTACCCCTCTACCTCTTCCACATCTCGAACACATCCACATTTGTGTTGTAACTGAGAGCTGGTTACCCCCTCTACCTCTTCCACATCTCGAACACATCCACATTTGTGTTGTAACTGAGAGCTGGTTACCCCCTCTACCTCTTCCACATCTCGAACACATCCACATTTGTGTTGTAACTGAGAGCTGGTTACCCCCTCTACCTCTTCCACATCTCGAACACATCCACATTTGTGTTGTAACTGAGAGCTGGTTACCCCCTCTACCTCTTCCACATCTCGAACACATCCACATTTGTGTTGTAACTGAGAGCTGGTTACCCCCTCTACCTCTTCCACATCTCGAACACATCCACATTTGTGTTGTAACTGAGAGCTGGTTACCCCCTCTACCTCTTCCACATCTCGAACACATCCACATTTGTGTTGTAACTGAGAGCTGGTTACCCCCTCTACCTCTTCCACATCTCGAACACATCCACATTTGTGTTGTAACTGAGAGCTGGTTACCCCCTCTACCTCTTCCACATCTCGAACACATCCACATTTGTGTTGTAACTGAGAGCTGGTTACCCCCTCTACCTCTTCCACATCTCGAACACATCCACATTTGTGTTGTAACTGAGAGCTGGTTACCCCCTCTACCTCTTCCACATCTCGAACACATCCACATTTGTGTTGTAACTGAGAGCTGGTTACCCCCTCTACCTCTTCCACATCTCGAACACATCCACATTTGTGTTGTAACTGAGAGCTGGTTACCCCCTCTACCTCTTCCACATCTCGAACACATCCACATTTGTGTTGTAACTGAGAGCTGGTTACCCCCTCTACCTCTTCCACATCTCGAACACATCCACATTTGTGTTGTAACTGAGAGCTGGTTACCCCCTCTACCTCTTCCACATCTCGAACACATCCACATTTGTGTTGTAACTGAGAGCTGGTTACCCCCTCTACCTCTTCCACATCTCGAACACATCCACATTTGTGTTGTAACTGAGAGCTGGTTACCCCCTCTACCTCTTCCACATCTCGAACACATCCACATTTGTGTTGTAACTGAGAGCTGGTTACCCCCTCTACCTCTTCCACATCTCGAACACATCCACATTTGTGTTGTAACTGAGAGCTGGTTACCCCCTCTACCTCTTCCACATCTCGAACACATCCACATTTGTGTTGTAACTGAGAGCTGGTTACCCCCTCTACCTCTTCCACATCTCGAACACATCCACATTTGTGTTGTAACTGAGAGCTGGTTACCCCTCTACCTCTTCCACATCTCGAACACATCCACATTTGTGTTGTAACTGAGAGCTGGTTACCCCCTCTACCTCTTCCACATCTCGAACACATCCACATTTGTGTTGTAACTGAGAGCTGGTTACCCCCTCTACCTCTTCCACATCTCGAACACATCCACATTTGTGTTGTAACTGAGAGCTGGTTACCCCCTCTACCTCTTCCACATCTCGAACACATCCACATTTGTGTTGTAACTGAGAGCTGGTTACCCCCTCTACCTCTTCCACATCTCGAACACATCCACATTTGTGTTGTAACTGAGAGCTGGTTACCCCTCTACCTCTTCCACATCTCGAACACATCCACATTTGTGTTGTAACTGAGAGCTGGTTACCCCCTCTACCTCTTCCACATCTCGAACACATCCACATTTGTGTTGTAACTGAGAGCTGGTTACCCCCTCTACCTCTTCCACATCTCGAACACATCCACATTTGTGTTGTAACTGAGAGCTGGTTACCCCCTCTACCTCTTCCACATCTCAACACATCCACATTTGTGTTGTAACTGAGAGCTGGTTACCCCCTCTACCTCTTCCACATCTCGAACACATCCACATTTGTGTTGTAACTGAGAGCTGGTTACCCCCTCTACCTCTTCCACATCTCGAACACATCCACATTTGTGTTGTAACTGAGAGCTGGTTACCCCTCTACCTCTTCCACATCTCGAACACATCCACATTTGTGTTGTAACTGAGAGCTGGTTACCCCCTCTACCTCTTCCACATCTCGAACACATCCACATTTGTGTTGTAACTGAGAGCTGGTTACCCCCTCTACCTCTTCCACATCTCGAACACATCCACATTTGTGTTGTAACTGAGAGCTGGTTACCCCTCTACCTCTTCCACATCTCGAACACATCCACATTTGTGTTGTAACTGAGAGCTGGTTACCCCCTCTACCTCTTCCACATCTCGAACACATCCACATTTGTGTTGTAACTGAGAGCTGGTTACCCCCTCTACCTCTTCCACATCTCGAACACATCCACATTTGTGTTGTAACTGAGAGCTGGTTACCCCCTCTACCTCTTCCACATCTCGAACACATCCACATTTGTGTTGTAACTGAGAGCTGGTTACCCCTCTACCTCTTCCACATCTCGAACACATCCACATTTGTGTTGTAACTGAGAGCTGGTTACCCCCTCTACCTCTTCCACATCTCGAACACATCCACATTTGTGTTGTAACTGAGAGCTGGTTACCCCTCTACCTCTTCCACATCTCGAACACATCCACATTTGTGTTGTAACTGAGAGCTGGTTACCCCCTCTACCTCTTCCACATCTCGAACACATCCACATTTGTGTTGTAACTGAGAGCTGGTTACCCCCTCTACCTCTTCCACATCTCGAACACATCCACATTTGTGTTGTAACTGAGAGCTGGTTACCCCCTCTACCTCTTCCACATCTCGAACACATCCACATTTGTGTTGTAACTGAGAGCTGGTTACCCCTCTACCTCTTCCACATCTCGAACACATCCACATTTGTGTTGTAACTGAGAGCTGGTTACCCCCTCTACCTCTTCCACATCTCGAACACATCCACATTTGTGTTGTAACTGAGAGCTGGTTACCCCCTCTACCTCTTCCACATCTCGAACACATCCACATTTGTGTTGTAACTGAGAGCTGGTTACCCCTCTACCTCTTCCACATCTCGAACACATCCACATTTGTGTTGTAACTGAGAGCTGGTTACCCCCTCTACCTCTTCCACATCTCGAACACATCCACATTTGTGTTGTAACTGAGAGCTGGTTACCCCTCTACCTCTTCCACATCTCGAACACATCCACATTTGTGTTGTAACTGAGAGCTGGTTACCCCCTCTACCTCTTCCACATCTCGAACACATCCACATTTGTGTTGTAACTGAGAGCTGGTTACCCCTCTACCTCTTCCACATCTCGAACACATCCACATTTGTGTTGTAACTGAGAGCTGGTTACCCCCTCTACCTCTTCCACATCTCGAACACATCCACATTTGTGTTGTAACTGAGAGCTGGTTACCCCTCTACCTCTTCCACATCTCGAACACATCCACATTTGTGTTGTAACTGAGAGCTGGTTACCCCCTCTACCTCTTCCACATCTCGAACACATCCACATTTGTGTTGTAACTGAGAGCTGGTTACCCCCTCTACCTCTTCCACATCTCGAACACATCCACATTTGTGTTGTAACTGAGAGCTGGTTACCCCCTCTACCTCTTCCACATCTCGAACACATCCACATTTGTGTTGTAACTGAGAGCTGGTTACCCCTCTACCTCTTCCACATCTCGAACACATCCACATTTGTGTTGTAACTGAGAGCTGGTTACCCCCTCTACCTCTTCCACATCTCGAACACATCCACATTTGTGTTGTAACTGAGAGCTGGTTACCCCCTCTACCTCTTCCACATCTCGAACACATCCACATTTGTGTTGTAACTGAGAGCTGGTTACCCCCTCTACCTCTTCCACATCTCGAACACATCCACATTTGTGTTGTAACTGAGAGCTGGTTACCCCCTCTACCTCTTCCACATCTCGAACACATCCACATTTGTGTTGTAACTGAGAGCTGGTTACCCCCTCTACCTCTTCCACATCTCGAACACATCCACATTTGTGTTGTAACTGAGAGCTGGTTACCCCTCTACCTCTTCCACATCTCGAACACATCCACATTTGTGTTGTAACTGAGAGCTGGTTACCCCCTCTACCTCTTCCACATCTCGAACACATCCACATTTGTGTTGTAACTGAGAGCTGGTTACCCCCTCTACCTCTTCCACATCTCGAACACATCCACATTTGTGTTGTAACTGAGAGCTGGTTACCCCCTCTACCTCTTCCACATCTCGAACACATCCACATTTGTGTTGTAACTGAGAGCTGGTTACCCCTCTACCTCTTCCACATCTCGAACACATCCACATTTGTGTTGTAACTGAGAGCTGGTTACCCCCTCTACCTCTTCCACATCTCGAACACATCCACATTTGTGTTGTAACTGAGAGCTGGTTACCCCTCTACCTCTTCCACATCTCGAACACATCCACATTTGTGTTGTAACTGAGAGCTGGTTACCCCCTCTACCTCTTCCACATCTCGAACACATCCACATTTGTGTTGTAACTGAGAGCTGGTTACCCCTCTACCTCTTCCACATCTCAAACACATCCACATTTGTGTTGTAACTGAGAGCTGGTTACCCCCTCTACCTCTTCCACATCTCGAACACATCCACATTTGTGTTGTAACTGAGAGCTGGTTACCCCCTCTACCTCTTCCACATCTCGAACACATCCACATTTGTGTTGTAACTGAGAGCTGGTTACCCCCTCTACATCGTCCACATCTCGAACACATCCACATTTGTGTTGTAACTGAGAGCTGGTTACCCCCTCTACCTAAATTAGTCTTTAATCTGCCTTCAGACCTGAGGGATACTATAGAAGACTCGAGATAATATGGAATCTAGGCAAATCCCATACAACCACAATAGGGAACCTATTGGACTCCAACTTGCACCTAATAAAAATGACAATCAATCTGCAACTTGTTACAGGACAATGTCCATTCCACAAACGGACCATAATAGATTTCAAAATATAATAAATGAACTACACTTCTAAAAGAAAGGCCCTTGTGATTTCAGGTATCATTCAGTTAACTAGTGTACTTGCACCTCTAGAGTTGGGTATGCTCATAGAATCCTAGACACAGTAAATGATAAAGCCTAAGAACAAATAGTTAACCAGGTCACTAGGGCCTGAAATGTTCTTAACCTGGTCTTCACCAGCATTGCCTCCAAGTGTACCGATTATTTGGTGTTTCCATCTCTGTTTAGGGATGACCACAAATTACTAACTTTATCTATTAAAACCTCTAACTCTACAGCAGTAAATAGCACTGAATTTAAGGACTTTAAATGTGCAAACTTGCTTAAATTCTAGTTTATTTGTAGTGTCATCACTCTGCATGAAGCTTCAGCTGATACTTTTCCATCTGAAGTATTCTCCCAGGACCATAACTAGGAGGGGTGAAGGGGCAGCTGCCCAGGCTGAATATACTAGGGGGTGCAATCAGTAGATGCTGCCGCTGATGGAATGCAGTACTGGAATTATAAATGAATGCCAGTGCTGAAGTATTATTTATTTATTTATCATTTATTTCTAGTTTGATGACTGGGGAAGTCCACTGGGCCAAGCAGAGCCCATTCTCAGTGAAGGCCTGTGGAGAAAAGCACCAAAAGCAGTTAACAGAACATAACATAAGCACACTATGGAATATAAAGTATACAAAAGCATAAATATACAATTTAAAATACAAATACAAAATCATATTTGAACTACTTATGGTGCAGCAATTTTGCTATAGCAAGCTGTTTCTTACATTAGTAGCAAGCAGCTTGCTACAGTTTCAGAAGAGCTAAAGAGTGGAGGGGGATACCTTTTGCCAGTTCAGGGATCTGCACTGGCTGCTTAGTGACCTAGCTATGGTTCTGTATACTTCCATCTAAAAAGTAAAGATATAGTGAAGATATAGCAGTCCTCACTATAAACAAATGTCATAGGAAATGTAATAACATAAGACAACTTGGTGGTCCACCACTATAAAAAATATCTTTAACAAAATAAAACAAGAAAAAAAATTAAAGCCTCATAGGAAATCCCAGATATTAAATACTTAATCAAAAAGATCAGCAAAGAATTAAACATGACAACCTGAAAGACCAAAGCAGAATGTGAATTAAAAGTGACACCAAAAGCCAAAGATAACTGCAAAGCTATCCCTACTTACAAAGGAAGCATACAGAGCAACCCAAGACACAGACCTAATGAACTTAATATAGATCCGTAAATCAAATGGGTTTAAGGCTACCTGCTCCAGGGACTTAAATATGGATTGCAACTTAAATAGGACATGCTGGAGAGACAGATTTATCTGCCATATCTTTTGAACAGGCTAACAATTCATATGAAACAGAGCACCTCTATGACACTGTTCAAGAATAACCTGGATGAGTAGATAGGGCACCATAAATTCTTACCGGGGATATCACCCACAACCTCCTGGACAAAAGCAGTCATCTATAAATGAAATTTTGGGTATTGACTAGTACCTTTACAGTATTACATTGGGTTGAAATGGCTAGGCTTAAAATGACCTCTGGGTTGATACCTAGTAATCTCCTATGATTTTATGATCCTATAACACAAACAATGTGCAGGAGAAATGCAAAGTGTGATTACCCACTCTGTCCCTAAAGACATTGCTGACATACTTACAAGCATATTTAGTGCTAAATTTATTCCAGAAACATTCACACTCACTTAAGCAGAAAGATCACTATGAAACATTTCCTTGCTGTTGTTTCTAAAACTAAAATCAGTGTTTTCGTGGGCCCAGACAATTTATCTAAATGCCTAATTAAAAACGCAAGAGATATTCTCACTGAATATCACCTATACTTTAACTTAAGCCTAGACAGGGCATGTTCCTTAAGTTTGGTAAACAGTTGTAGTAGTGCCCCTGCACAAGGGTGGGCCCTACCACAGATCCAGGAATTATAGGCCCATAAGCTTATCTAGTCTATTTTATACAACCATGGAACATATCAGCACAGTGGTGCAGTGGTTTGCATTTTTGCCTTACAGCAAGTGGTTTTCCGGCTTGATTCTTGGTTGGGGTGCCTTATATGTGGAGTCTGCTTGTCCTCCCTGCATTTGGGTGAGTTCTCTTCAGGTGCTCCAGCTTCCTCCCACATTACAAAGACATGCATCTGGAGCATTTCTCCTAGGCCTCCTCTGAAAATTGGCTTGTTACAAGTCAGACTTTCCTATTAAACAAATGATAAATAATTAAATAAATCATATCTCACTTGATAAACCATGGTATTAAAATCTGATTCAAGTGAACAACAACAGCATATTTTTTCAAAGGCAGATCACATCTACTCAGCTTGTTCAACTTCCTTAAGAAGGTTGCAAAGAAGGTGGACAGTAGCCACTCAGTCCACCCTGCTATCTGAATCTGGCTAAGCCTTTGGCACTGTACACCCATGATGACATTGTAAGCAAGCAAAATGAACAAGAGGTAGAGCTTTGCTTGTTAAGATGTATAGCAAACTGGTGGAAGGGCAGAACTCATCCTACTAAAATGGCAGGTGTTTCTTTAGAGATTAAGAAAATAACTGGTAGAGTAACACAGATCTCAGTACTAGGATCCTTCTATTACTGACCTTCATGCCACAAAGGCTGAAATGTGGCTAACCAGATTCATCAATAGCAGAAAATTTGGTGTCATCATCCAATTCTCCCAATGGATACAAAACTGCTTCAACATGAACTAGTCATTACAAATCAATGGTATAAAGAGAAAAGGCTTAAACTAAATGCAAAGCAAGTGCAACATTGTATGCCACCTTTGGGAGGCACCCCTCCTCTACAAAGTACAGCACAGCTAGTCCTCCATTCCACACAGACATGGTAGTTAGGGATCTTGACACCTGGGTCAAAAATTCCCTCATCACTGACCACTATGGTGCTGCGGTAGCATTGTTGACTTACAATAAGACGTTGTCCTGTTCAGTTCCCAGTTAGAACGTCTTCTGTGTGGAGACATGCTTGAATAGGCATGCCTTCATTGAAGGTTGTGCGTCAGGGCTGGCAACTCGGCACGTAAAAATCCACTGCCAATCATTAGCAGACCGGAGTTCCGCTGTGGCAACCCCTAACCGGGAAAAGCCGAAAGACACAACTCAACAACTGACCACTATGTCACAACATTAGCTAGGAAGTCCTTCTACATAGCACAGATAATTTCAAAACATATCTCATCTAGGCCAAACAAAGTGATTTTTCTACATTGCTCCCCTTATTACACCAATGATTGAGTACAATATCCCTTTCAGCATGTACCTAGACAGAACAAATATCCAACTAGAAAGGGTTAAAAGGTAAATGACACAAAGATTGTTGTTCTGAAAAGCAGTAACTGTCAAATCAGGCTAGAGTCTCACTTCCTATACTCTTTTTCTTATAGTTTCCTGTGTGGAGATCTATATCTGGCATTCTCTAACATTAAATATCCCATCCTGATGGATCACTTATATCTACACAGGATAAACAGCAATGCAAACAACTGAACCAAGGTTATGCCTCTCTAATAGGATAGAAATATAACATGTTTGAGACATGATTTAATTTCCTGACAGTTGCCCCATCTCTGATACAAATTACTCCTGTTTGGTAAGCAGGGTGACACTCTTAACCTCCTTTAAGACTAACTGTAATGACTGAAAGGGCACCTGCAAGTTCATCGTTTGCCTCATATGATTGTCTCTTATAGAAGTGGGTGTATATTATTTGTAGATTGACTTATGTTTTAGTTCCTATCATTGTAGAAATTATGATTATATAATTCTATGAGCTTTAGCCTTCCAAAACTTGCAAGAGTTACATCACAACCACTCCATTGAGCAGGTATATATTTACTGGCACCATTCCACAGACCAGCAGTTGTAGACCAACATGTTTACTGCATGCACAGGGCAGATGATTGTTCATGCATATCCACCAATGATTATATAAGTATCTTACCATGTACAGCTGCATTATGAGGCATACTTTGCTGCAGTATCCAGTGCTATATTAACTGACAGGCTATGATGTCTAATGGATTTCTTGACATCCAAATGTATTCATGTGTGCATGTGTCTCACCATATTGGATACCAATACCCTCAAGCTAGATATTATATTCTTGTACCAGCATGGCAGTGCTGTACCTTTTTGTTGGCCACATCTTCCTTTATTAACAAATGTTGTTTGGGCAGTTGCAGCTACCAAATACCTGTTCATCTGATGATATGCTGGCATGTAGAGGAAAACACTAGATAAGGGGGACTGATGCTCCTTGCCCAGACAAGCAGTGCAGATATGTATGGAGTGACTCATATAATAGAGTCCTGACACACTCTAGGACTAAATGCAGTGGATGTACAGGATCCTTTTGTTTCCCAAGGATATGTATGTCTTTTCAAATGCAGCTATTTATGGACAGAAACAGACCTAACATTCCGCATACTTGTATATATTGTCTCTATTGTATTATATATATCAACACAGTAGTGAGCAAATGAAGAGGTCTACATGGATTGGGAGCTGTGCCTTTCTCAATGGTGGAATGAGTTTCTATTAATGTGAGTTGTCCCCATCCACCCTCACCCCACCCACACAGACACACTGTCTGCATTTGTTCTTCTATAAGTGTAGTCACACATGTATTCCTATATACTCACATACATATATTATGGACAGTATTGTACTGCAGTGATTATGTATATTTAGTGGTAGACACACACACTCAGCTACTCAAAGGATAAGTTTAAAAATGTACTGCACGTGCATTCAACTGTGTGCATGACAATAATTCTCTTGACCAAAGTCATTGCCACTTTAGAACTTCATTAGGATTATTATTTTGTACAACAGAAATGACAGGAAGCTTGTACAGATCAGTTTCATGAAAAAACAGTGATGTACAATGCTTTGTGACATGTGGAGGGTGGATTAACTTCTTTTAGTATTTTTCTTTATTTCTTTCCAAAGAAACCAGAATAAAAGATATGCAGAGGAATCGAACTGTATCAAAAAAAAAAAAAAAACAGCTCATCTGCACATCCTTTTTTTTATGTGTAGCTACTGTTTCTCTAGTTTTTTAACTCTCACCAGTTAAAGGCATTGAAGAAATATAGATTATAAAATCTAATGCTTAAGGGTCTGGTATTTTAGTTAATTGCTATACTTTTTATCTTGTGAGTAAAGCTAGATTTACAATGGCCCATTCTTTTTGAATAACCAGCTGGCTTTTGTTTTTGAACATTAATTAGTTTTGTTGTATAATAGTTTTAACCTGTGTTAAGTAATACACCAGCAAATAACTGCCTAGTGCACTGTTAATTTTATCATAATTACCATCAGTGTCATTGATAAAATACCCAGACTTAGTCCTGCTATACTTTGATTAAGACTAACCATTACATTGTTGTGATATAGATTCAAGGCAGAAGTCATAATTTCTAGGGAAGAACAAGAAGTCCTTAGACATGATTGTCCCTTGATGGGTTACTTATGCTCTCTTCCAGGTTAGTTGCATTAATGATGTCTCTTAGTGCTTGGGCTTATATATTATTTTAACAATAGATTGAATAATCAATATTTAGGCAGTCAACGTTTTAAACCACTATTGTTTTACTGTATGTGTTGTTGCCCAGTAATTACAGTTCACTCAAGAACTCTTCATGCTCACTGGAAGGCTCAGGCAGGGCCCTGTGGGGGAGCTGTACAGGTTGTTGAATGGATTACTGCAATATCTTTCTCCTTAGCCACTTGTTAAAGTGACCTGGTTAATACTGTTAAGGATACAGGGATGCAGGTGTTCACCCCCATGAAATGTGGGAGTTGCATCCACAGAAAATATTTTTGAAATGCAGTTTTAAAAATGTGGTTGTGAGTGTTACTTGTGCTTTGCATCCACACCATAATACTGTAAATTACATTTACTTGCAGTTACATCTTTAGGTAACACACTACAAGAGTATTTTATTTATTTGTTTAGATTTTATTGAGAGTAGAGTGTTGGCCCATAACAACTATTTTCAGGCCAGGTGGGTGTTACAAGCATAATCAAGTGTGGTATAAAAAAATAAGACCCCATGATTCAATAAAATCTGTGTACGCGCCATGTAGAGCCTACACAGAATGTACCTGTGTACATGGCCATGGTTCCCCCGTCAGTAACGCCATGCATATTAATCATGGTGTGCTGCAGAGGAAGAGCATAGTAACAGCAATATTGAATCCATGCAGGCAGAAGTGTTGAGGCTGGTCAGATGTTATGTACATGGTGAAGCTCCATGTAATGTTCCCTGCTGCAGTTGAAATGTGCTGTGAATTAATAGTTTGTGTTTTAAATGTCTGATTTTGTTGAATTATTATTTTTTTTTTATTTAACATCTGTTTGCATGGCATGGAGTGCAGCAATGCCAAGCTGTGCTTACACATAGATTGCAGACACTTGCCAGACATCTAAAAATAGAAACTGTATGTAATTATTTATTTCTGCTTTTGTTTAAGCCTGTTTAAGAGCATTTTCATGGTCTGCCATTGGAGCTTAGTAGCATATGTGAAGGTACACTACTTTTTATACTATCCAAGTAGATAAATGGGTAGAGTGATGGCCTAAAGTTGGATTTGAGTCCCTAGCAAACATACCATTTGTTTAGTGCAATCTAAGTTTTTGCTTAATTTAAAAACATAACTTTTACATTTGGAAGAGCTGCATGGTGTTAAGTATTGCTTAAACATGATTAATGGCCACTTTTGTTTGCAAGTTGCTAAGCTTCTCTAAAACATCAGTTGTGTAAGTTTTCATGATGTACAGCTCCACTTAGCTGGTTTGCGCGATGTTAAGCACTGTGGTACTTTTCTGAATGTTGCTGAATGATGTTTAAGAGTGGGAAAACAGCCTATATTAAGGGCAATAGGTGGGAATTCTGCAGCATTCGTTGGAGTCTATCTGACAGTATGCCAGGTGATGTTGCAGAGGTTGTGTGTTTTCAGGTCCAGCGATGGGGTATGCAAGAGTCCAGGGTTTTTGTCGGGCTTCTGATATACAGTTATGAATCTAGGCTGCTGCAGTGTGATTATCAGGGCTCAGAATGTAAGGCTGAGGCCTGGGATCATTTGGGCAGGGACTTTACTAGTGCTACTGATATCCCCCACATTGGTGAGCAGTGTCATCAGCACTGTGATGACCTGAAGTGTAGAAAGAGGCAAACGTTGGACACCTGAATCCAAGAGGCAAGAGCTGGGCATGCCCCAGACATATGTAAGTATTTCTTCCAATATTTTAATAAAACGCAAGTTGAATCTGTGCAAAACTGGCATGCATAATGGTGTACTTTTCTCCCAAGAGCTGCAGCTGAGATGGCTTGCAATGTCAAGTCCCATGCCGAGTGCCTGGCCAGGTTGTGCTGTGAATGCTGTAAGTACGGATATATTATGCTAACTGTAGTGTGATAAACAATAAAGAATAAAAACTGCACTGCAATAAAGAATAAATGCAAACTGCAGTGCAATAAATGGGCAATTTGAAGTGTAGTGCAATAAATGAACAATAACAACTGTATTGCAATAAACACTAAACAATACCAATAACAGCAAGCAAAAAGGTGTACAGCAGGATTGTGGTGTCATGACATAATTGCACTAGAGCTCTATGCATTGTATGTGTATGTTAAGGTTGCTGCAGTCAACTATAAAACTGTAATAACTGTAGAATGCAAATGTAATGCCCCGGGATTTAATAAAATCTGTGTAGACACAGTGCAGAGCCTAC
Organism: Protopterus annectens; assembly: GCF_019279795.1. Lineage (NCBI taxonomy): Eukaryota > Metazoa > Chordata > Ceratodontiformes > Protopteridae > Protopterus > Protopterus annectens. Next base: position 234,647,087 of record NC_056729.1, on the reverse strand, counting down.
ATGGAATGTATCTGTGTTCATGGCCATGGTACTCCTTTGGTAGCACGCCATGTATATTAATGATGGCACGCTGCCGAGGGAGAGCTGGGGGACATGAATTTTGAATGAGTGTAGGGAGAGTTGTAACAGCTACCTGTGGTTAAAGATGAGTATGAGACTCCCTGTAATGCTTCCCACCACTGTTGTAATGTTGTGAAGTATGTCAAATGTATAATATGTCACTTATATGATGTGTTATGTTTTTGTTAATATTCTTTTTTTTAACTGCATGTTTGTGCAGTGCAGAGCAGAGCACAGCAATGCCAAGCTGTGCTCACATATAGAGAGCTGACACCTGACAGACATCTAAAAATAGAAATCAGATGTAATTAATTATCATAATTAAATGTTTTTCTTTTTTTTCTTTTTTCTTTTTCAATTTTCATTTGAGTGGTGCAGTGCAGAGCCCAGCAGAGCTGAATGAAGCAGATACATACATCGCAGATGGCTGCCAGACATCCAAAAATAGAAACTGGATGTAATTAATTATTCATAGGTGTGTTTAAGCATGTTGGCTACATGCAGCATGGTGCTCAGCAATGCTGACAGATAGCTTAGTAGTATATGTGAAGGTATACTATATTTTATAACATCTAACTGGCTACATCGATAGAGTTACTGTCTTATGTGTACTAGGTCCTGGGTTCAAGTACATAACAGGCAGACTATGTCTGTAAATGAATGGAATATTTTTGTTTGCTTTTATTAAACTATTGTGCATTTTGGCACTGCTGCACTTTGCTAAGCACTGCTCATTCATGATAAGCAGTGCATAAACATGCTTGGTGCTAAGCCTTGCTAAAACCATGGTTCAGCTAGTTTTCGTGCTGCTTGGCATCACTTGGCCGGTTTACACTCTGCTAAGTGACACAGAACCTTTCTGAATGTTGCTGAATGATGTGTAAGGGTGGGAAAACAGCCTATATTAAGCCCAATAGGTGGGAATTCTGCCACAGTCATTGGAGTTCAATCAACTGTTGGCATGGCTGATGGTGTTGGTGAAGGTATGCGCTTTTGGGTGCAGAGGTGGAGTACTCAGGAGTCCAGGGTCATAGTTGGAGTCCTTGTTAAAAACCATGAACCCGGCTGATGCAGGGTGAATTTCAGGGCTTAGAGTGTAAGGCGGAGGCCTGGGACCATTTGGCCAGGAAGCTCACCAGTGTTACTGGTATCCCCCGCACAGTTGAGCAATGTCATCACCATTATGATGACCTATAAAGGAGAAAGAGGAGAACCTTGGACACCTGGGTCCAAGAGGCAAGAGCACGGAATGTCCCACAAATATGTAAGTAATTTTTCCTCTGTTTTACTAATATGCAAGCTGAATGTCTGCAAAACTGATATGCATAATGATGTGCTTCTCCCCAACAGCTGCAGCTGAGAGGGTTCAAAATGTTGAGTCCCATGCCAGGCGCCTGGCTAGGTTGCACCATGAGTGTGGTAAGAAAGGATTTAGTATGCTAACTGTAGTGCAATAAGCAAGAAAAACTAAAACATTTATTGCAATAAAGTATATGCAAGAAAAACTGTATACAATAAATGGGCAGGTAAGCCTTTAGTGCAATAAATGAGCAGTTAGAGCTGTAGTGCAATACATGAACAATAGTAACTGATGTTCAATAAACAATAAACAATAACAATAACAGTAAGCAAGATGGTGTTCAGCAGGAGTCTGGTGTCATAACCATGGCAGTAGAGCTGTATGCATTGTTTGTCTATCGTACAGTTAGTGTAGTCAAGTGTAACACTATAATAGTTATGGAATGCAAAATTAATGGCCAGCAAACTGTATTGCTTAACTCGTGGTACTGTCCAAGGCTGTCTCCATATCAGTTTTGGTCACATAATGCTCTCTGTTCCTCCTACTTCAGGTAATAGAGGTATATGGGAAGATATTGTGTGTGTGCACTTTACAGATATTTCAAAGCAATAACAGTACAAAATGTTCACCAGCATTGTTGATACTACAATAAAGCTGTTTTAATATATGCAGTATGGTTGTATTCCATGCATGTGTGTTCTACTGTCACTGCAGTCAATTATAACACTGAATACTACTAAAATGCAAAATGAATGTCTTGTAACTTGTATTGCTCAACTCATAGTATGGTTCAAGGTTATCTCCAGCACACCATCAGTGACTTAATGGTATATGAGTGAGGTAGCCCATGTTATGAGTAGATATTGTGATTAGATATCACAGAGTTTTACAATCAATAAGAATAGCGTGTTTACCAGCACTGCTGATTCATAAATAAATCTATCTACTTCCAGTATGGCTGTATTCCTTGCATGTATGTACTAAGCTGCTGCAGTCACTTATTACATTTGCAGATGCCCCCTGCCATCACAGCTATTAGGTTCTATTCCCATGCCTGGCAACTAAGGCAAGATGGCAGTCTAGTTTATGAACTGCACACAAACATGCATCTCAAGTGTCACGATATCTTGTACTGTAATTAATACTGAGTAATCCATCTGTCATAGGATTACTACAGACATTATTACTTGGAATGCAAAGTCTTACCAAATCTACTTTCAGAACACCTTGGTGTTTATATAAGTCCACATGATGTGCAAGTGTTCTGTCTAGTTGTGTACCTGCCTTTGTTATTGCTTGGCCCATACTGTCCCATCAAACAGCTTGAGCGGTATGTTAGTGCTACATCACCTATAGGAGACTTGTAGTCACTGTACACAAAAGTGACAATACACACCTGTAGAGTTAATATTATCAGTGTTTTCAGGAATATAATCTGCAATGTCACAAATGGACTGTTTTTCTCCCTCTCCCCACCCCTTATCTGCATGTATTTAATATTGGTGTGCATTATTATGGTTTACTATTAACATATCTTGTTAAAATAACTATATTTTGGGAAACGTGGTTTATTATTGTTATGTGTTATTATGCTGTCATATTAACATATCTTGTTAAATTAACCATGTGGTTGCCCTTATTGTTTAACTACTACTGGCATGCTGTTAACATACTGACTGTTCTGTTATTTCATGTTGTGTCATACATAGTATACATCGCTATGTATTTATGTTAATTAATATGATGTTCCATGCTGTTAATGCTAGGAATATTTGGTTCATAACTAACCTCAATGTATTGCTATACCTCAATTACTACAGCATATCAATGTAGGCCATTTCTGGCTGATCCACCTACCTTGCCTCAACTTGGCATGGCACCGGTCCCAGCACGTCTGGGACCCAGACCGGTAGTGCCCCCTCTGCTGTCCCTGCAATACCTGTGGTGTTGTGTAGTGCCACCCCACAGGACAGGGCCCCCCTCTGGACCAGTACCAGAGGGGGGGTTGTTACCTGGGCTGAGCTGCCTGACTTGGTGCACAGGATAGTTCATTGTGTCTATGTCTGTGCCTGAGCTGGATTGAGGATATGCTGGCCAATGTGGTAGGGCAGCCTCATCCCAGTGGCCAGCCTCCAGCACCGCCACTCTGGGGCAGTGAAGGAGCAGTGCTGGCAGTCCCATGGGTGGGGATGTGAGTCAAACTGCTGCCATCTGGAGGCTCATGGGACATGAATTCCACAACACCCTCCCTGTCCAAGGTGTTCACCTCTCATGTATCACACACCACCCTGTCTGCTGTCTTGTCTGTTGGCAAATGCATCCTCACCTACCCAGCTTACCTCCCCCACATGTACCTATGTCCCCTTCCCAACATTCCACTCTCACCTTAAAAAAAAAGGTGAGTGCCTGCCCCCCCCCAAAAAAAAAAAAAAAATCATCCAATACATAGCTCTCCATTTCACACACATGTCCTCTGGACACATGTAATTTGATCCAATTGGGTTGACAACACAGTTATTTTGTCCTCACCCCTCTCGCAGGGATGTAAGAGTCCAAATTCATCTACAAAGTCTGTCAAAGTGCACAGTTGTTGCTGTACAAGAAATAGATAGCTATGGTTCTTTGCTACACCCTTCCTGCACATCCCTCTCTATCATTCACTATGTTTTCCCCCTGCTTGCCCTCAATTCACCACTTTCCTATCTCCACTTTTGTCTTTTCTTTATATTTTTTTTTAGCACTGCATTGGTCGTGTAGCTTCACTAAGCTCAGCAAAATAGGGCTATGATTACTATATGTATCTATAACATTGTAAGACATATGTACAAAATAAGCACCTCTGCCATGTTTTGAACCCAAGCTCATCACACCTGCAGCACAGTGCATTAACCTGCCATGCAACACAACTCTTAATTAAAACAGGTGGTTTAAACAAAACATAGTAATTGCCAATTCCAGTCATTAGGCCTGTTTCAGTGGAGCTGCATGCCGAGCTGCACCGTGCAAATTGAAATAAAAAGTACTCTGGTACATAGTATACCACTAGACAGCCAAAGACATAATAGATGCAACTGAGACCAATGGTAGCAGGTAAATGTGCCCTTTTATCAGCAACATGTAGAAAGTCACCTGGTAAGGCATTCATGGCAAAATACATTTTCAACTGGGACTCTGGTGCAGAAATATATTCATATAAAGCCATGCACATATTGATGGATGTAGAAAACATTTGTCACAGACTGTATGTGTGCACATATATCTTGAAAATACACCTACTGTAGCAGTGACTCAGTAGCTCAGACTGTTAAATGCCTTGCATACAGTAGATCTTGCTACACACAGTCCTGGGTTCAAATCCAGTGTTGTATTGCATTTCAATTACATTATTGTGAAGACAGCAATTAATGAATGACTCATGCACTCATTGTCCACACAATGCATTGCAAATTAAATAACTGATTTTCACTGCTGGAAGTGACTTGCAGTTAAGACACACATCACATTACTATATGTTGCCTAGTACTCTGTTATTGATACAGCTGCCTAACATACGTACCTTAAATACAAGCCATATATGTAGTGTAAAGGATACTCTCACACTGGCTCTGCATCTACAGCAAGGCTGATGACACAGATATACCTACAGCTTGTTGTCCTCCAAAGTGTTCACACTGACTGCCTATGTCTATTACCTGGTGTAATTGTAGTGTAAAGGGTACTCTCACCCTGGCTCTGTCTCTACAACAAGGCTGACACAGATACACTGACAGCTTGTTGTCCTCCAAAGTGTTTACACTCACTGTCCGTGTCTATTACCTGCAGCAGCAGCTGCAGCCTGTGGTAATCAAAGTTCTATGTAAAAGTTATTGCTATATCTCTACCCTCTGTAATGATGTAGTCTCCTCACTCCAGAAATGTCCATCTCAACAGTTAAGAAAGAGGCCCTGTTCTACATGAAGTCTTTATTACAGGATATGTGCCCAAAGAGTGGCGTACAGCAACAGTGGTCCCTCTCCATAAAGGTGGTGCCTCAACGGATCCTGGAAACTATCGCCCCATAAGCCTGACTAGCTTGGTCTGCAAAACTATGGAAAGGATCATCATGGACCTCATAAATAAAGATATTGGGGACATACAGACACTGGATCCTACCCAGTTCGGCTTTGTTAAGGGCAGATCCTGCCTCTTAAACCTGGTTGACTTCTTTGAAACAGTCACCAAGGCCATTGACGAGGGGAAGGTGGTCCACACAGCCTACCTGGACCTCGCAAAAGCCTTCAATACAATACCCCACTCGGACATTATAGATAAGCTCACCAGCTTAAATATAAACCCATATGTCACTAGATGGATTGCAAACTGGCTCAAGGACAGAACCCACATGGTTAGAATTGCTGGAGCCATGTCAGACTCCAAACCAGTTACAAGTGGTGTCCCACAAGGCTCAGTCCTGGGACCTCTCTTGTTCGGTATATATTTCTCGGAGGTACAGGCCAACACGGAAGGACTGTGGCTGACCAAGTTCTCAGATGACTGCAAACTGGGCACCATAATCGACTCTCCAGCTGACACAAGCATCCTCCAAAAGGGCCTCATAGAAACAGGCAACTGGTGCCAGAGCCATGGCCTCAAGCTATGTGCCAAAAAGTGTATAGTCATCCCCTTTGGCAAAAACAAAGTGCCCACAAATTACCACATAGGTGGTAATCCATTAAGTACAGAAGAAGTAATTAGGGACCTGGGGACCCAAGTTGATAGCAATCTCTCATTTGACAACTACGTGGCCAAAGTGGTTAGAAAAACATTTTATATAGCCCACCTAATCATGAAGGGATTCACATCTAGATCAGGGGAGGTCATCATGCCTCTTTACTCATCCCTCATCAGGCCCATAATTGAGTACAATGCCCCTTTTGGGATGTACCTTACCAGACACCTGCAGCAACTGGAAAGACCCCAAAAGTACCTCACCAAGAGGATCAAAGGGCTCAAACAGATGTCATATGCTGCCCGGTTAAAGAAACTCCATCTCTACTCAGTGGCATACCGCCTGTTCAGAGGCGATCTGTGCCTGATGTATAAAGCCATGTCCAACCCGGAATTAATGGACATGCTGCACCTCAGAAAATCCAAATCCCATCGAGCTACACGCTCGAGAGACTTGAACCTCAGCACTGAAATAAATTGGACATGCTGGAGGGACAGATTCATAACCCAGAGGCTTCCTTCACTCTGGAATAAAATCCCAGTCCAGGTTAGGCAGAGTCCCTCATTGACTCTCTTCAAGAGGAATCTTGATGAGTGGATGGGAGATCGTAGGTTTACCCCGGGTATCACTTCTGTGTCACTGTTAGACAGAGGCACAGTATACTAACCTCGAAAAAGGGCATAGCAAAATAAATTTAAAATGGGTGGCGAAAGCCAAACACATTATGGCTTGGCTTATAAATGCTCTAGGGCAGATAGCCTAGTATGAACCTATGAACCTATAGTGCACAGGGTTGCATGTCATTGGCTAATGATAGTGTGATTCAGCTGTTTTGGCCACAGATTGGTTTAGAGGCAATTACCTGCTAATGAAAAGCATGTTAAAATGCATGCAGCTGGCTATGGGGAAACACTGACTATCTTCACACAAAGCATGCCTTTGTGAAACATTACCAGAAGCACATTTCAACAGAGAAGTACTGCACTCCACCAGATATGTAACTTTTTTTTTGTATATAACAGGATGCAGATGGGAGGATAGAGGTATGGGGAATGCAATAAGCCCATCTTAGACCTGTGGTAATGACATGTCATTGATAACCTGCTGCCCTACACCTTCAGGGGACAAGTATATATTTTTTCAGACACGACCAGTGCAGTGGTGCACTGAGCAAACACGCGCATGGAAAGTAAATAAAGCTTAGAAGTTTGTGGACACACCCCCCTGAAAGGACATGCTCAGTCAAGTGGCATGTCATCCAAACACATGTACCTAAGCTAAAATAAGCCCCCTGGTGTCAGCTACATCCAGTGTAAACAGCAACATGGGTCTAAGCCTACATGAAGGGGATATGCAGACAGATTACTTCATTCTGCTATTCAGTAACTCTACCTCATTTGCATAGGTATCTGTGCTCACAGCCTGGAAACTGTATGCTTCCTTGTCCAATCACATTAGCAACAGCACCAATGTACCATTGTAGGGACTCCATGCACAGTCCTGTAATACATTTCTGTCACATAATATTAATTTTTCCCAATTATTTTAAAATTTTCTATAAAGCATGTTTGCGCATTGTAGCACGCTGCGCAAACGTGCCCAGATTATTAAAAAAAAATAATAATTTAAATTATTTCCTTTAATTTTTTCAACAAACAGGATAATAGTTTCACTGATATGTTTATGTGCTATGACATTTCTGTCCATACAGCTCCATTTTTACAACTTCTTTTGTCTGTCTACACTCCTGTACACAGAAATTTTGCACGTACACTACAGATACTGACACAGGGTCTAAGTAGATGCCTAGCTGCTTGCCGAATCACTCTGCCTGCCTCAACTGCATGACATTCACCTGCTTATGAGTTGACTTGCATGCCACAGAAGTTTCGATGTTATAGTGTGCATGCGTGCTGCTCAGCAGCACTTACTGAATGTAAACATGTTTGCGTCCATGCAAGCAGCATGGTGCAATGCCTACATGAAAAAAAACAAAAACGTGTAGACTTTATTAAACCCCCCTTCATCTTGGAAAGAGATGAAGAAGCAAGCCATGAATTGAAGGTTAGAGGTCAGTGACTGAAAGTGGACAGGATCCTGTTTGGAAAGACATGATATCTAAAACAGGGCATCTGTAAAAAGAAAATTGTTTACCGCACTATATATATTAAACTTAGGAACACAATGTCACTGTTAGATGATGTTATTAGTTTCAATGATTAGGCACCATTGCATATGTAGTTTTAGATGTTACAGATATTGCAGCCAAAGATAGATAGCCTGACTGACTTGGCACCTTTGCAGATTTCAGGGACACTGATTTTGGGCAAAACAGGGAAGAGAGCAGTCTGCTCATACCCTAATGTAATCATTCATGAAATAGTGGGATGAATGATCTATGTGCAAGGTTGCAATTCACTCTGCAAGATTCCATTTTGGTACCAAATAATTGCAAGTCTGCATCCTACCTGTGCTATGATGGCAGACATATGAATGTTTGTTTATAAACCTAATGTTAGTTGCTCTATTGCCATGTTTAATTCCATTTTTTACCTTAAATAATAATAATGCAGATTAGCGAGAATGCAGCAGCACCTCGATATACGTTTTCATCCATTTCTCATTTTTTGCAGCATTCTCATTATCAATTACTGGGTCATTCCTCATTTTGGTATCACTTTCTTTAGGCTGAATCCCAGGTTTGCTTTTTCTGTCTGATCTATATTACCCACTAACCAAATACCACAAATCAGCTGACTAAAAAGGATGATAAAAGCAAATAGCATTTTTATTCATGCCTTATGTCATCCTATCCATTAGTTCAGATATATGAAGGACAGTGCACTGCTACAACTCAATGTTTGTCTGTAATTTTAAAACAGAAAGCATGGGTACATACCTCTCAACTGTTCAGATTTTGGAGGAATGGTCCTAGTTTGTTTTAAGACTTTTTCCCATTCCCTCCTAATATTGGATATAATTACAAGCAGCTCTAAGTTAATACTACTTACTCAATGTACTTGATTTGGGCCTTTTCCCATATATATATATATATATATATATATATATATATATATATATATATATAGATACATATATATATATATATATATATATATATATATATATATATATATATATGCTTTTGCTTTAGCCATAACTCTCATGGAAAAAAAATAGGAGGTATACATGGACATCCTCTTAATAAAGACTTAAATCCTGCAAGGTTATCAGCATACATTGTCAAAAAGGCAAGAGCTGTTCCCTGTATCTTCTAGACTCAAACATTTAATCCTTTGATTCAAGGACTGCCATCATTACTTGTTAGGTCCTAACCTGGATGAAAATGTTCATGAACTAGGTTATGATTACAACTCTGTACTATTCAACAATAAATATCCCTTGCATGATTCCATGATCCAGAACAGGAGCTATGCTATATATATATAATTTTTAAGCAAAGTTAGTAAGAAACATCTCAGGGAGCTTAAGGTTTCAGTGCATATCAATTAATTGGTCTCTGGCTGCATTTCTTTAGGTTCCACCACTGGTAGGGCTCTTTCTCTGCTTACCTGTCAGAATGGCCCTAGAGACACCACAAATGATTTGATATTTGATTGTTTGCGGCAGTGCTGGGAGAGTTGGAAATCCCTTCTCCACACAGGCTTACTGCACTTGGCTGTGCTTAGGTTTCTTACCCTATCACTGTCTCCACCCACCTCCATGAGCCTTCCTTTATAGCTACTCAATGACACCCCTTCTTGTTTTAGCAAATTATAGCACTTTCTGCAATTCAACCTGTACTAATCTACCCAGAATTCATTTAATACCTTGTTGAATCAAAAAAATTCTTCCTTACCAAATAATTCATAATGACCTTTTTAAAAGGCAATACAAGAAGCACAATAGCTATTGATAATGTCCTATATCTCCGTGTACTAAACATGACCACATTTTAAATGCATTAATAGGTCAAGCTTAGTATCTGTTCTTACCAAATTAGTTGTATTGCTAATTTCATCAGATGTGGTAGAGCACTGAAGAAATAACATATGACTTGAAATGATTATAATGGATAGAATTTTACATTGCATGTTAAGTATGCTTCTTGGGTTACTTTTGAAGTGATCAGCACAACATAATGCATGCTATATTGCAAATATTTAGCATATATATATATATATATATATATATATATATATATATATATATATATATATTTATATGTGTGTGTGTATGTGTTTGTGCATACATATATAGTTTTCTAACTTTTAAAACGGACAACATTATCTGTGTTCAGATTAAAAACATGCTCATTTCTTTTTTATCTGTGCAGAACATTATTCTATGGTTGGCTTACATTCTTTGATTCTTCGAACATGAGTCATTTGTAGCAGTTCTGCAACTGTCATCAAAATTCAAAACCTCACTACCACATTTTCTACTGGCATGTATTTTGTTTTGAACTTAGATAAACTTTATTAACCTGGTAAGTGCTTTCATCTTATAAACATGAACAGAGGCTTCCTCAAAACATTAAAAAAAAAAAAAAAAAAAAAAAAAGAATGAATTATACATTGAAAACATTTACACATACACAGACCAAAAGTACAGTTTGAAGCCATTCCTTTATTATTTATAAAGCATTACATGCATGTTCATCTTTTAGGCAAGGTTCCAAAAGATTTGATTGTGTCATTTTGAACAGTTATTCCATGCATGAACCCAAACAATAAGGCTCTCCCATTCCCCATGGAGCTAGTGAGGACTAGATGATCCTATTCCTGATTCCAGAACAGGAACTATGCTTCCTCACTGAAGTAATTCCTCATTGTATATTCAATAAATAAGGCAGAATCAGTGACAAAGCGCATTGAAACTAATGGGTTTCCACCTGTATTTGGAACTTAGTAGTGCAGGCAGTACCTGGTGTATAGCCAGACTGCCTTCAGCTTCTAGATTCACCTGCAGCTGGAGGTGTACTGAAGGTTTCATATTTTGGAGAGTGCATGGCTGAGACTGAGCATTTGCACATTTGTATGCATTATGTGCCATCACACAACTCATTTGGAGACAGCTTGGAGTAGTGTTTTGCTAAAAAAAGAAAGAAAGATTTAACTCCTTTGTGAGTAGTAAACTCACATGCCTGTCCCTCCTCCTCCTCTCAGGCTGGTTAATGCAGGCATGACATCCATGTTATGTACTTCCATATGCACAGTCAATATAAAAAGTTTACACACCCCTGTTAAAATGCCAGGTTTTTGTGATATAAAAAAAATGAGACCACAATAAATCATTTCAAAACTTTTCCCAACTTTAATGTGACCTTTAACCTGTACAATTCAATTGAAAAACAAACAAATCTATTAGGGGAAAAATATATAAAAAAAAAAACATAGAATACACTGGTTATATTAAGTGTGCACACCCTTAAACTAATACTTTGTTGTGCGTGCACACCCTTAAACTAATACTTGGTTGAAGCACCTTTTGATTTAATTGCAGCATTCAGTCTTCTTGGGTACAAACTTGCCATCAATTAAATAGACTCTAATTAACCCCAAATAAAGTTTGGCTATCCTAATAGGATTTTCCTGACATTTACTCAGTTGCCTGCTACTGCAAAAGCCATGGTTCACAGAGAGCTTACAAAGCATCAAAGGGATCTCATTGTTCATAGGTTCATAGGTAGGTATTAGGTTATCTGCCCTAGGGTCTATACAAACCTAGCCATAACAATTCACTGGCTATTTCTTCCCATGCTATTTACTTCCCTGGACCCCTGCCTATCAGGGCGACTGACATGATCCCCGGGGTGAATTTCCTTTCTCCCATCCAATCATCAAGGTTCCTTTTGAAGACGGCCAAAGAGGAGCTCTGCTTGACATGTATGGGCAGTCTATTCCAGAGTCTGGGGAGTGTCTGGGTCAAGAACCTATCCCTCCAGTATGTTTTGTTTATTGTGATGACAAGGTTTAGATCCCTGGAGTGTGTGGCTCTGAGGGATTGGGATTTATTTAAATGTACCATGTCCATCAGGTTTGGGTGTGACATGGCCTTGTATGTTAAGCAGAGATCACCTCTGAGTAGACGATATGCGACAGAGTATAGCTGGAGTTTTTTTAAGGCAGTCAGTGTAGAGCATCTGCTTTAGGCCTGTAATTCTTTTAGTGAGGTATTTCTGCGGCCTTTCCAGTTGTTGCAGATGTCTTGAGAGGTACATACCAAATGGGGCATTGCATTCTATAATGGGTCTAATGAGGAATGAGTACAGTAGGACAATGACCTCCTTTTTCCTGGATAAAAAGTCCTTAGTGATGAGGTGTGCCACATAGAAGGATTTCCTGACTGTTGTGGCAATGTGGTTATCAAAGGTGAGACCACAGTCCACTGTCCACCTGTGTCCCATGTCTCTTGAAAGGTATCATTCCGGAGAAGGGTACTAAAAATTTCCAAAGCATTGGATATACCATGGAACACAGTGAAGACAGTCATCAAAAAGAGGAGAAAATATGGGACAACAGTGACATTGCAAAGAACTGGACGTCCCTCCAAAACTGATGAAAAGGCAAGATGAAAACTGGTCAGGGAGGCTGCCAAGAGACCTATAGCAACAGTGAAAGAGCTGCAGGAATTTCTGGCAAGTACTGGTTGTGTATTACATGTGACAAAAATCTTGCGTATTCTTCATATGTCTGGACTATGGGGTAGGGTTCCAAGATGGAAGCCTTTTCTTACACAGAAAAACATTCAGGCCTGGCTAAAATTTTCAGAACAATACATCAAGTCTCCCAAAAGCATGTGGGAAATGTGTTATGGTCTGATGAGACCAAGGTTGAACTATTTTGGCCACAATTCCAAAAAGGTACATTTGGCACAAAAACAGCATTTTGCATCATCAAAAAAACACCATCCCCAAGGTGAAGCATGGTGGTGGCAGTATCATGCTTTGGGGTTGCTTTTCTTCAGCTGTAACTAGGGCTTTAGTCAAGGTGGAGGGAATTATGAACAGTTCCAAACACCAGTCACTTTTGGCCCACAACCTTCCGGCATCTGCTACAGAGCTGAAGATGAAGAAGAATTTCACCTTTCAACACAACAATGACCCCAAGCATACATACAAAAAAAAAAAAATAGCTTCACCAGAAGAAAATTAACATTTTGGAATAGCTGAGCCAGAGCCCAGACCTAGATCCAATAGAAAATCTGTGGTGTGACCTGAAGAGGGCTGTGCACAAGAGATGCCCTCACAATCTGACAGATTTGGAGCATTTTTGCAAGGAAGAGTTGGCAAATATTGCCAAGTCAAAATGTGCCATGCTGATAGAATCCTACCCAAGAAAATTGAATGTTGTAATGAAATCCAAAGGTGCTTCAACAAAGTATTAGTTTAAGGGTGTTCACACACAACAAAGTATTAGTTTAGGGGTGTGCACACTTATTCAACCAGCGTATTGTACAATTTTTATTTTTATATTTTTCCCCTAACAGATTTGTTTGTTTTTCAATTGAATTGTACAGGTTATAGGTCACATTAAAGGTGGGAAAAGTTTTGAAATGATTTATTGTGGTCTAATTTTTTATATCACAAAAACCTGGCATTTTAACAGGGGAGTGTAAATATTTTATATCCACCGTACGCACTGGCTTCCATACATATGGAGCTGCTGTACTTAATTACCTCAGGCATGTGCTGCTCTACCTGTATGTCAGAAAGAATATTACAGGCAGACTCTATGTCTGCAATACCATACAGATGGAGTTCTTGTGCCCAAGAACTTTGACCAGATTCACACATCCCCCACCAATCTCCTTGGGTAGGCTTGATGATATGATCAGCATAATTAATGAGATGGATTAATACAGAATGTTATGAAATATCATCATGTGCTCCAGACAAAGTGAGGCACCTTTCATTTCAATGCATCAGCATTGATAGGTATTGAATTGGGGCAATGCCTTTGCATTAAAAGGTATTGAATTAGGGGAACCCCAACCATCCTACCCCACAGGATGACGTTTTCTGGCTGTGTAGGTTGGATTTCACAGTTCCATGTAACAAAAGTTGAACTGAAGAGGCTTTTTGCACTTGAAATGCCAGTGTTACATGCAAAGTGTATATATATGTATATATATATATATATATATATATATATATATGTTTTATATGTATATATATATATATATATATATATATATATATATATATATATATATTTTATATATAGTTATATATATATATATATATATATATATATAGTATATATATATATATATATTTACATATATACTACATGCAACGTGTATATGTACATATATATATATATATTTTTTGATTGCCAAATGGTCTAACATTTTTATATATCTCCAGCCATGTAGTATATTGTCTTGTATAAAATCACAGACTTAATAATCTACTTAATAATTTGATTAAATAAGAGGTACCACATCATTATTAAGTACATAATGGTTATATTACTATGACAGCTACTAAGTAGGGCAGGACCAGCTCAAATGTCACACTGATGGGGGAAGGGATGTAAATTTAACATGTGTACCAATAACACTTTGTTATACAGCAAAATAAACCACTCCCTTGCCTTATAAAAAAAAAAAAAATATATATATATATATATATATATATATATATATATATATATATATATATACAGTTAGAAAGCTTGTGAGGAAACTATTACTCTGTTATTTTTGTTTTACTTGGATTGCTTATCTATGTACTTAATAAAGGATTTTCAACTGGGAACAGACTGTCTTCCCTGCTTGGCTTTCTTTTGAATACTTAGTAATTCTGTACAATATTTTAATTATATATTTTTTATTTTTTTTTTAACTTAAGACAAGTTTAAGTTCGCTACTTCTACTACCATTGTCTGATCTGATTAATATACAGTAGTTAACTAGATATACATGGATTGAAAATCTTCCACATAGAAAAGTTTCTTACAGTGTTTTGAAATTTGTATGGGTCAAACAATCCTGTATTTATATGAGCAACTCAATATTAACAGAAATTTAGACAGCCATTTTTGTAGGACTGGTGTTGAAATTAATATCAGATTCTGCAAATGGAGATTCCCTTCAATTCTGATTTCTCATTTAGTTAGATTATGCAGTTTTTCTAATTTATTCTAATTTTAAGACGCTCTCTCTCTCTCTCTCTCTCGCCTGTTTCTCTAGCTCTGTTCCAGAATTCAGCACTTGAACTTTCTTTCTTGAAGTAAGGTGTATGAAGAAAATATATTCTATACACAGCAAAACATTATATGTTCAGTAGTCTAGTTCATGACTGAGGTAATTAAGAACTAGTATGCAATTCAATGACATATACAGTTCAATTACTATATTGTCATTATTATGTGAGATATAAGTAATGTTAAAATACTTCAGAGCGCCCTAAATCTTAACTGTGCAGAATTTCACAGAATGTCCAGATTTTTACCAAATATTTTTGTTTTTTCAAAAATGTTCTAGTTTTCTGACAAGTAATTGAGGACTGGAGTCATTAATTCAAGACAGAAATTTCAGTTTCATATTCTTAAGGAAAATGCATGCTAATATGAAACCTGCTATTTTATCACATTTCTAAGTTTATAAGAGCAATATTTAAAATCAGTCCCTAATTTTGGTCCCTTGATCTCACATTATTTTTGGCTTTGTCCAAAATTCTTCCTCTAAGGGGTATGCAAGAGAACCTAAGTTTATTATTGTAGTTGGCTACAAATTATCATGCTCTGAGAGTGTAACCAAATACACTATTGCACCACAAGAAATGAAAAGCATCATTCTACATTCTTCGCATTGTGCCAATACCCTCATGCTGTTTAGTGGTATATGTTCATGTTGTATCATTACCCTGATATTTCTCATCACTGAGTCAATGTCTACGTTATTATTTTGGCAAGTGATCATAGTTCAGTATTAAATTGTCAACCACAACATATAATAAGTGCATGGTTTTGGAAGATTACAGGGGTAGTACTCACAAACTCCTATAAGTGGCCACTTGATATGAATAACACAGTTTAGTTTACCATCTTATACATATATATTCACAATATTACATTCACTCCATTTCCTATTTGTGTGTTTGGTTGTTTTTTTTTTTGTGCAGTATTGTGTTAGATTGTTTATTTGCTGTACCAGTTATACTATTCAGAACAAGCTGCACGATTCTTGAATTTATCTAATAGGTTAGTTTCCACTTTCAAACTGTTCAAATGGTAACTATATGAAAAATATTGACTTTGTGGGAGTTTTCATTTTTTAACTGCTTTTATTTTGCTGCAGCACATACCAGATTTAAAGTGCTTTTGAAGTCATAGCACAAATGTGGTTTCCCTATTAAACACTGTTGTAACTCAACTGAAAAAGTGCAACAGAAACATAAACTGAGCATCTAGCAAAAACATGGAAACCATAAAGAAATAGATAAAAACATTCTTCAGTCTGTGGCATCAGTAGTGTGAAGTATACTGACAAACGCAGTTTCGTCTTATATCATTTGTCAGGCCTTGTTCACATGAGTCACTGTTTTATCTTTATTTAAGCAATGTATAACATGCAATTTTTTAATTAAAATCTGATTTCATAAAACACCATGGAAATATAATTAAAAAATGCTAATAAATAAAGTTCAACTCATTGTGAAAACATAATGTCAGTTTCCAAACACTAATGTTCAGAATTAAATGTGCATATTTTACAGTCACATTCACCTATATTCTCATGCATTTAAGGTAAAGATAAAGCATTTATGCAATAAAAATATATAATGGCACTGACAGTCAGAAATGCCAGTCTTAGTTGCATGTCCTAAAGGCAAGTGAAAAAGATGTTAAAAGTTTTATGAAGCAAAGCAATAAATAGTTACTTTTGATAATCACACTAGAATATTTGCAAATATCTAGACAAATAAAATAAAAATTATTCTGCTTATTGCAAAATTGAATATTTCAGCATCAGTACATTTAATAGTTGTTGAAACAGATAACCATATGTTTAGGAAATATAAATAGTGTCTAATTTATTTTACAAATATGGAATTACAGCGTTATCTTTATTGTGAACTGTATGACTGTGCAATATTAGCAGCACTAGCTTTATACAGTGTGCATTTTAAGTAGTTTTATATTGCTACTCAGACATAGATTTCACTGTTGCTATCCTAATGCCCATTTAGACCTGTCAGCTCCAAATTTCTAAATGGAAACTACAGTTTGCATTTGGAATTAATTCTGTAATAAATAATGAGCAAACAACAGAAATAAAATAATGCTGTTTCTTAATGAATAATGCAAAATGTTCTATAATCAGAGCATTATGATCTGTATCTGTTCTCCTTTACAGCCACTCAGCTCTGGTTGTCTGTTTATCCATTAGAATGTCATGGGACAGAGTCTACAGAAGTGACATTACTCTGCTCCTCAAGTGACAAGATGACCTTTAACTTTTGTACAGCAGATGCAATGCATCACAAGCAGCAGAGGTTGCTGCGGACATGAAATACCATTTATCTTCTCCTTATGACTCACTTCTTGCTTTGAAAATAAATACATGAACTGTTTTTTGCTACACAGCCTGATGCTGTCTCATGAGGATTATTTGTTCAGAATGTATATTAAGAAATAGTGACCTTTCATAAAAGAACAATGTTGTGTTCTAAACATTAACTTTTAAATGCTCAAGAAAATGAAGTTAATAGTACCAATGCACAAATTTACATGACTATTCTGAAAGTTAGAAAAATGGTTTAGCAGTGCCTTATTTTTAAATCAATGAACTAATTACAGTAAGCAATGATATCTTTATCATTAAGTAAGGGACACTGAAAGCATAAAGACTGAAGAAAGAATTCAGTGAATATTAGAAATGTCTAAATTTGAAAGCATGCAAATGTGCATTTGGAAACAATAACATACAAAACTGCTAAGTGTGATAATCTTTACTTCACAAACATGGAGACCTGGAATGTAACTTGGCAACATTCGTTTTCTGCATCATTTGACAAAATCAAGCTATAGCCTCATAATTTAAAGAAATGTTCTTATGTCTAGAACTGTAAGCATTAGTAAGAAAGAACAAATGACAAACTGCTAAGCATAAAACCATCTTTGTAGTGTTTGCATTCATTAGATTATGTGACTTATAAGTCATTATTCAGAACAGTAAATATTAAAATAATTAATATTTTATCAATGAATTCCACTATCGAAATAACCATTCTAGTTGCCATCATACTGCCATGACTGTTTTGTTCATGTAAATGGGACATTTCAAGTGAAGCTAAGCAGTTCTGTCTATGTTGCTTGGTTGTTGAGGTATTTACAGAAATATGAAAATTAGTTAATATGAAAAATTAGTATAGGAGCAGCCCTAAATCAGATTTCAATACCATTTTGTTGCATATCATAGATCATTTATGAATTCTTTCAGTAGACTGCATGTAAATTGACTTTGCAGCTTTTTTTTTTTTTGTTGTGAAGGACAGAACGAACCATAAGACTCCTAGAGGTATCACGCAACTGATCCTATGGAAACAGCCAGAGACATCTGTAGAGTTTACAGATATATTTAAATTAAAAAGGATGAGACTAAAATGAGTACTGCAACTTTTGTAGGTGACCAACGAAATGATACTATGTATTATGTTATAATATACTGCAATGTAGCAAATATCTGTGTGCAAAACTCATGAAGCTTAATAGTTTAACATCAATAGCCCAGGCATCTCAGATCGGGGTGATAACAAGTCTTCTTTTCCCTTTCTACTGATATGAATCTTAAAATGGCTGTTTCTTTCTTTTTCTTTCTTTCTTTCTTTCTTTCTTTGTCTCTTTTTTTTTACTGCTCAAACATCCTGACCTTCTTTCAGCCCCTGGGGGTTGGCATAATGGTTAAGGGGTTTAACTCCCAGCCAAGAGATTTGGAGCTTGATTCCCACCAAAAGAAATTAACAAAGCTTAAAATGATCCAAGAGGACATCTTACCTATGAACCTTCTACCTATATTAGTCTATGCATTCAGCATGAAGTAAGAACCATCCTGTTTATTTCTTGATCCCAGTGACAGCCATGTGGATCTTTACTTCTATAATCTGAACAGAACCTATAGACTCTTTCATTCCTTACTGTGGTGAGAGTCTCTGGTAGAGGCAGGCCATCATTCAGATGAGAGTGATCTCTTATTTCCCTCCCCTACTATGTTGCAGTTGTGGTTTTTGATAATCCCTGCTTAGGAAAAGTGTGCATATGTACTACCACACATGCACACCCACTTGAAGTCACAGTTGCCATGCCTTACAAAGGGAATAGCTATGGGGTCTTTATCTGTGTGGTGGAACTAGCCATTACTACAGTATATTATTCCTAACCTCACCCTGCAATTCTTCCAGAGACTGGGCCTCACTAAACAAACTCTAGTTGTTTATGCCAAACCAGGGCTTTAGCAATTGGCCAACAAACCCAGATAAAATGGTTCCTATTTCAACAACATAAGTGTGCGCACACAAACAGACACACACATGCACACACACACACACACACACACACACACACACACACACACACACACACACACACACACACACACATATATGTCCACACAAAAATCATACACACAATATGCACAAATTTGCTTAGACACATCAGCGTTCAACTAAACTACATGTAATCTGAATGTGTATTAAGCCTTTTACATAAATGAGGTTTGAGAACAAACCAATTTGTAATGGGACATCTTCAATATTTGAGGGTAGGTGAGCAACTGGGGGGTGTAGGCTGAGACTGGGGAAGGGATTAACCAGGGATTGTGAGTTTAGTATGAGTTAAGACTAGGTAGGGAAGGGTTAATTTATTGTAAGAAGGAGGAAGGAAGTGAGGTAGGTGTAGGGTGGGTTTTTGAGAAGTTTTTGTGTGGGTAGTTTGGTTAGGGAGCAGATTTTGGCATGGCATAATCTTGTTACCCACCCGGCCCTCCCTCTTTTTTTTTTTTTTTTCTGGATTAAGTATGATTGATTTCTCAGTCAAGGGGTAATTAGGCGAAGAAGAGGGGAAGGCTTGTCCCTCTTCTGTTCCCCCTCTGGTGTTTGGTTTGGTATAAGGAAGTTTAGAGGTGAAAGTGAGTGGCTGGATGCTGCTTCTCTCTGTGGTGTTTGGATGGATGTAAGGATTTTGGGTTGAAAGTGAGTGGCTGGACACTGCTTCATGTTTAAAAATAAGTGAGTTGAGGTGAGGACTCTGCTTATTTGGGTGGGGTGAGCTGAGGTACACTTTTCTGATGGATGTTTAAAGATGTTTTCTTGTGATTAATAAATAAATTGAAATGATGCAATAAAGAATAAACTTATGATGCAATAAGTTATGTTGTTTATGAATTCAATAAAAGGTTGTCAAAGGTCCATTTGGTGTGTTATCTATTTATTGAAATGAAGTGTGACAGTTAGTTTTAATGACTGATATAGCATTGGACATCTAAAAGAAAGTAATCCTGGAGAGGTGGGAAATGAAAGCATCACCAGTCTTCCTTGAAATGAAGTCTATATTTCATAAAATTATATATGATTTAAAAAAATGCCCAAAAAATAATTGAATAATTTTTTGGATTAAATGTCTCTGGTAGCAGCTGCATGTACTAAATGAGTCCTGACAGAACTAAAATCACAACACCATTATCATTTTTTTAAGTATCCACAATGTGCAATAAATCAAGAATTATCTTGCACACATCCTATTAACAAACATACTGTTGTTTAAATACTTTATAGACTGTAAGTGTAACCTATCACTTTATTTTTGTTAAAACATGAATGCAGACAAAAAACAATCGCCATGTATTATTTATTTTGTTTTGTTTTATTTTATTTTATTTTATTTATTATTTGTTTGTTTGACTAATTATGTTTATTATTCAGGGATGCACAAATTGCCAGACCCATTCTCCCCTGGAGTCCTTAGGACAAAAGAAATTTATAGCAAAGAAAACTACAAAAAAAAAAAAAAAAAAAAAAAAAAAAACTCATGTGCAATGCACTTGCACTACAAGGGCAGAAAATATGCAAAATGTGAAAATATAAATCATAAGCACTAGCCTATTCTATATATTGAAATATCTGTACTACAATGTTGATATTAAAAGACACCAGAAATAAGAATCATGTGGCAAAACTTGAATAAAATGCATTTTTATGCAAGTAAACTGTACTTCTGATTATGGTTAATAACAAGGCACATAGAGGAAAGTAAGTCTGCCTGAATCGCTGGATAATGTGCATGAATGTTTTGTATGTAGCATGCAGTAAGCAATATGGTACACTATATGGCATCAAAAAGGGGGGTATATGGTAACTCTGTGAAGGTAATGTTTGTGATTGTCAAACCTCTGAAATGGAATTGCTCAAAAATGACTTTACCCACTCCTGGTGGGGGGAGATATTTTATTTTTACATTCACTGAATGTGATTTGAAAGTTAAACTGTTTTTAAGGTTTGGGGATAATTTACATAGTTTGCTAAGTTCTTGCTTTGCTGTAGGAATAACAGCTGTTGTATATTTATCAGATTTCATATGACTGTTGAGGCTATAGCCTAGATATTAAGTATTTTCTTCATCTTTGGTGGGACAGTGATTCACTGAAGTGAAGATTTGGTACTGTAGGTACTAGTTTGGTGACAAAGCAAGATTACAGTCTGAAATTAACTGCAGTGATAGGTCAGGTGATGTATGCATTCATTTATTTAGAGGTTCGGAGGTTCATAGTTAAGTACTAGGCTAGCTTCCCTTTCAAGCTAACTTAAGCTGAGCCAATCTCTCTTTTTGCTGTCAAATTAAGCTATCCCATTTGGTTAGCGATTGGCTTTACCTGTCCCATGGTTGATACTTTTGTATTACCCCTAATGAAAATATCCTGGATCATACCATAAATAATTTAAGGGGCTCCATGCATTTAAGATTTGCCTCTCTCCATTAGTAGTATAGGGCCAGTCATGTAGTACTTTTTCTATCTGTCATCCATAGAGCCAGGTTGTACTTGAATATGGGCAGGAATAAACTTTGTTTTATGTGATATATTTTGTTTTATGTAGATGGGGAGTCAGTTCCAGATCAGTGGTTTCTTCTATGAGATATACCTGCCCCTCCAAACCTTTCTGTTGATGTTGCAGAAGAGGTATAGATCCCTAGACTGAATATTTCTTATGGCATTTAACATGATGATGTGCAGTAAATCTATCAGTACTGGGTCAGGGTATGCCTTGTATGCCAGATACAGATCACCATTCTGTAAGATACTGATTATAGTGACAGGGCTTTGCATTGGTCCATGTACAGCATGTCCTTTAGGCCTTGTATCCTTTTAGTAAGGTATATCTGTGGGCATTCAAGTTGTTGCATATGTCTGAACAGATACATGCCAAAGGTGGCATTATGTTCAATGATAGGAATTATGAGGGCTGAGTATATGGGGACAATGACATCTCTGGATCTAGACACAATTCCTTTGTTTGCAGGCCATGAAATATAGAAGGACTTTCTTAAAACAATAGTCACATGTTGGTCACAGTTTAGGACACTGTCCACATAAGCTGCCAAATCTTGAGCAACTGCGTCATCTCTTAGGGTATATTGTTAATGTGATAGTTCACTGGGATTGATGACTTGCCCAAGGATAAAATAATGCATTTTTTGGCATTTAGTTTCAGTCCATGATTTTGACACTGGTTATTTATTTGGGACAAGTGTTCCTGTAGGATAATTAAATCATTTGGGGATTTAATGACTACCCCTAGCTTGCAGTCATGTGCAAACATAGTCATACATTTATTTACTTGTTTGCATTTACTTAGAAAGTCCAACTGCATTTATAAATACAGTTTTCCATGGAGGCCTGAGAAGAAATACTCCAATAGTAAAGATAATATAGAGAACAAACAAAATATATCATCAAAGCACATTTACATTTTGTGTCAGTCACAGCATGAGATAAATTCAGAGAATACTTTTTGTATTTTGATATGCTGTACACAATATATAGTGTAGTATTTACAAATTATCAAAAATACCAGAATTCAAAGTCTCAGACATGTCCTTTTAATGAATATTACTCACATTTTCAAATTATCTTTTACATTCTATGTAGCATAAAAGTTTTGAGGGGAAAATATGTTTGAGAATAGTGCTAGTGAAGAACATAGATTGACATTAGTGACAATTCCATATCTTACACCCACTTCTTACCAAGATATAGAGTCTAGCTCCCCATAAATCTGAACAAAATAAAGTAAGGAAAAAAATGAAAAAGTGAAAGAAAAGAGGAGCGAATGCTCATCGGTGTACAAATGTGAAGAGTCCATATATTTGATCACTATTTTATTACTTTGCAAAGTGGTGTGCATTTGTGTGCAATCTTGGTAATACTGATAGTTGCACATTGTTTCTCAACAACTAATATGGGATTAAAGAATATTCTTCTCAACCTGTTTAAGCAAACTAAATATCTTTTAGTTTTCCAAAATAACTGTGTAGTTCTCCTTAACAGTTACAAAATTCAACATGGTCTGCAATAATATTTCAGCAGGTTCTTAAATTGTACATTTTTTCTTTAACCCCCCCACACATTGACAAAATCACTTCTCTTTCCTAAAGTAAAATGTTCATATGATAAGCTATACTTTACATTTCCTTTAGTAGAATATGATCTAAATTCCAGTATGTTGGACCTTATTTTTTGGAAACATATAGAAATACATAAAATACAAAATGTAAGCTGATATTCATAGTCACCACACAAAGAAAAGTCCAGGAGGATTTGAAAACAGAAATAACTAGGGATAGGGAATCCAAAGGGTCAACCCAATGTAATGGATAGCCAGCAAGATGTGTCATAGCATTGTTAGTAGTTCTGATGAAGTCCAGTTTTTGGCAGGGACAAAAGTGTATGATTTGTACACTGTGCTTAACTTTTAAACACTCTCTGAGTGTATAGATGTTTTTCTGGTAAAAAAACAATTTGCTGTGACACATCTTGTTGGCTGTCCATTACATTGTGTTGACCCTTTGGATTCCCTATCGATGGTATTCATAGTCATATATGCAAATGAGACAGGAGTATCTCTGATGTTTATGAATAAACGTAGAAGGCAAGATTCAAAGAGGCCATTTACACTAATGTGAAAGGCCTTAAGTATAATGAGATACAAATGAAAATTTTTGTAAAGCGGTGTATGCTGATAAGGTGTTCTTGCAATTCTTAGTCCAGTATCTGTGCAGTTTACACATCCCTTGTTAAATGTGGTGCTTTACCTTTCATATCTGAGTTGTAATCCATGATTTTGCCTCAGCTATCCATTCAGTAGTGTCACTCATCTGGTCAGGATAAAACAGACGCACATTTGTGGGTTCAGTTCAGACAGCTTTATTACACACAAACACATCAGAAATTAGGCTTGTAACTTAAACATAAACCAACTTATAAACAGACTGACTACCACACTTATACATATTAACACTCTGGCTGGTCTATCAAAATGGCACTGCTGCCTGCATGTGCTACATCTGGAAATGCTTCTTAAAGGTGCATACACATGCTCTGATCTACATCCTCCCTCTTTGAGAAATGATCCATATATGAAATGACAGTATTCAATGACATACAATTTACAGAAATAATCTTTAGACATGCAATTCTACAGAACAAATTATTTGACATGCAGTCATACAAAATCGGACACATATAAAACAAATATGTATAGGTTGCTGTGTATTTTTCACTAGGTCTAGAAATATGACCTGACCATGTAACATAAAAGTCAGAATTGGATCTAACAATGGGGACTGTCTTCAAGGAATGTTCAACTTTGGGGACATCCAGGACATCATCAGGAAAGGGGATGGATACTTAAACGTTCTTCGGTACGAACATTGTTTGGGTTGCTCTGAGATCTAGAGTCTGTACCACAGGTAGAATTCTGAAATATTGTTTCTGATATAGGAAGATGTCTGCAGTTTCTCCTGTACTCTATACCCTCATATTCCATTAAGTAGGATCTCAGTTCAGTACATATACCTCTCACATGACCAATTCAATCAAAGCCTTTTGCCGTTTGCATCCTCACTGTCTCTCCTTCTTTTAATGGACAAAGAAATTTGCTCATTTTATCATAGCTGGACTTCTGAGAATAATGCTTCTTAAAAAGTTGGGGTTTGGTTGCGCTGTTGTTTTTAACATTAGGCACCAACAAACTAGAACTGATAGGCAAGGTTGTTCTGGTTTGCCTCAATAGAAGTCTGAGCAGGCGAGCCAAGTAGGTTGTCACGGGGTATATTTCTGAGACTGAGTAAATTCAAGATGCTATCGGTATTGTCACACTTTGACCTCTCCAGTAATTGCTTTAAACTCTGTACTGCATGTTCAGCAAGGCTGTTTGACTGTGGATATTCAGGACTGCTAGTAACATGGATAATGTACCATTCTTTAGCAAATCACTGAAACAACTGACAGGTAAACTGAAAACTGTTGTCAGAAATAACTTTCTGTGGACTACCATGGACAGAGAAATGCTGTTTCATCTAATTATTAACAGCACTAGATGTTAGTTTAGGTAGCAAATTGATCTCAAACCAGTTTGAATAACAGTCTACCAACACTAAGTAATGTTGACTGTTCTACTCAAATATGTCAGTTGCTACTGTTGACCAAGGCAGTTCAGAAATTTGGCTTAGCTGAAGTGACTCTTTTTGCAAATGTGACTTAGTACTGTTACACACTGAACAAAAGACAGGACTTTGTCAATGTCTTTTGCTAGAGAAGGCTAAAATACTATTCCTCTCACCCTTGTTTGGTATAATAGGAACCTGGGTGGCCACAATGTAATATCTGAATGTAATCACAGTGTAAGGAAGTAGGATTAACAACTTTTGGACCTTTGAAAATTAGGGTTCTTATTAGAAGACCAAAGATGCATTCTGTCGAATGCGTCTTGGTCGAACAGAAAAGACTGAAATGGCAAAATATTGAAGCAGCTTTTAAGTGAATTATTTCCATGGCAAAGAATTTGCTTGGCTGCTTCATTACTTTGCCATTTTAGGCAATGTAGTGCGGTCTTAGAGTTGGAATATTTAAGTAAGGGGGTGTGGGAGGCACAGCCCCCCCACTTAATGTAATGTTTAAAGTGTTTTGTTTTTTATTTTTTTTTTTTTTGTTGGAACAGCAATTTGTTTCCCTTGGAAAAAAAATCGCTGTTCTGACAGTTCGACTTTGTAAGCTTTCACTTACATAAGGTCAATTAATTACCGTTCGCTTTTTTAAGTGTTTGGTAATCTAATATAGACCAGGAAATTATACCATCTTTCATCAGCATCTCATCTCTTTACAGAAAGTAAGGTTATACTTCTGACGGTATACAGGCTTGCTTTGATGACCATCCTACATTGATGAAGTGGTTGATCTTTTGCAAAATTCCATTAGTCTTTTTTGTGATCTTCCATGGTAGAAAAATTACTCACTTCTATTACATAAAAGTCAAAATTCTCTTCATCAAGTTGTTCCATGGCATTTCTGGGCAATCTGAATAAGGTATCAGCCAGATAAACAAGTTTACCCCTTGTATAGATCATTTTGAAAATAAACTTTTGCAATTTGAGCATCATTCTTTGTAGTCTTACTGGAGAGTAATGCATAGGCTTAATTAAAATAGTGACTAGAGGTTGATGGTCAGTTTCTATCTGGATAGCTCGGCCATAAATATAATCGTGGAACTTCAAACATGCAAACACAATTTCCAAAAGTTCATTCGCAATTTCAGCATACTGCATCTCAGTTTGGGTAAGAGTTCTAGATGCTTAGGCAACAAGTCTTCCCTCTTGAAGAATAACTGCACCAAGACCGAACTTTGCAGCATCCCAGGAAAGAACTACTGGTTTGTGAACATCATAGTATTTCAATGTAGGCGGGTTATCAATTTGCTGTTTGAGGTTGTCAAATGTTCTCTGGTGTTGTTCTAACCCTGACCATACAACATCTTTGCATGTTAGCTCTCTTAAAAGTGCTGTTAACTCACTAAAGCAGGGATAAATTTGCCCAAATAATTAATCATACCAAGAAAATGCTGTAGAGCTTGGACATTGTTTGGAGCTGACATTTCAAGAATGGCTTCTTGTTTAGAAGGATCTGGTCATAAGCCTGTACTGGTAAATTAATGACCTACATACGTAACTTCAGGTAGTCTGAATTTGTACTTCAGAGGACTGAGCTTTAAATTTACTTCACGTGCTCTGTCCAGAACTTTCCTGAGGTTTCTGTCATGCTCTCCTTCACCACTACCTCCAACCAGTAAATCATCAACTATTATTGCACACAGGTAGCCTGAAAAAAATGGATCCATTGCATGCTGAAAGACTTCACTGAAAGAATTTATTCCAAAAGGCAACCTGAAGAATCACTATCTATCAAATGGGGTACTGAATGTAATCAGTAGTGAATATTTGTGATTAAACATCACTTGCCAAAATGAACTCTTTGCATCTAAGACAGAAACTATAGTGGCATCTGGCATGAGGGTGGGAATTTCCTTGATTGTATGCATAGGATGATAAGGTCTTTTCAATGTCTTGTTCAAGTCTCTTG
Source organism: Protopterus annectens (assembly GCF_019279795.1). NCBI lineage: Eukaryota > Metazoa > Chordata > Ceratodontiformes > Protopteridae > Protopterus > Protopterus annectens. Next base: position 234,619,383 of record NC_056729.1, on the reverse strand, counting down.
GGTCAATGCATATTTGATTTCATCTAAAATTTTCTTATGAGCAGCTAGCATAGAAGACACCCACTCAGTCATTTCTGTGACTGCACAAATCACGCCTTGCTGCACCATTTTGTCTAACTGAACCTTGACTTTGTCCTGCATAGCTATTGGAACTCTTCTTGATGGTCTGACCACTGGACTGACCTCTGGGTCTACTTTCTTGGAGTACACAATTGGCAAACTCTGAGAAAATAGTGTCACTGAAGCTGGAACTGGGACATGTGCTTACATGATGAACTTCTCTGGTAAAAGAAAGTAGTTTCTTTCACAAACTGTCTCTCTGACCTAAAAATTACTTCACAGGTCTTCGGACTACATAAAATTGCAAGCTGTAACTGTTCCCAGCTGAATAGCATGAAAGCACTGCTGAGCATTCGGTTTGAATCTCATCACCTCCATAGGAGACAAGCTTCGCACAACTGTCCAAATTAAGTTGCCCACCAGTTCACACGTTAGCAAATGCTCTACTGACATTACATTACACTTTGAAACAGTGTCTGCTTTGAGCTCTGTGGGTTTACCATTGATCAGGAAAGTACTCCATTCTTTGCCAACAAATCTACTGCATTAACCTTTTCATTGACCACTGACAGACCATCTAGATAGAAAGTATGGTTGCAACTCTCTATATGATAAACCTGCTTCTTTGAGTGACCTTTCTTAATAACTGAATGAGCCTTACATGATTTACAAAACTTTGGAAAATGGTTCCATTTTTCACATTTGTGGCATTGCTAACCAAATGCTAAACACTTCTCTCTTTTAGACTCATGACAATTACGACAGTTAACAATAAGACTTGACTTGGGTTTTGAGCTAGTCTTGGAACTTGCTAGAAAGCTACAGATTTTCCCTGCACACCCACAGTGGTTGCAGCTGCCATGTGCTTAAGCCTGTTTCTGCTTGCCATGTGTTGCATGCTGCCAGAGGCTGTTGAAACCATGTTCTTAGCATTTGTAAGCATACTTGTGTGTCTTTCTGTGAGCTCATGGATTTGACAAATCTCTATGGCTTTGCTTAATGTTAAAACACTGTCACAAAGCAAAATCTTTCTCATTGCAGCACTATTAACGCACACACAAGCCTGTCCTTTATTAACTCATCTTTCAAGTCACCAAACCTGCATGTTTTAGCTTTGTTTCTCAAGTCAGTGATATAAGATGGAAAAGTTTCACCTAGCCTTTGGTCTCTTGTATAAAATAAGTGCCTCTCTAATGTAACATTCAGGTGGGGGGTGCACATTTCTCTTAATTTGTGTTTTAAGCACTCAGGGTCTCCCTTTATTCAGCTGGTACCACAATATGATGGTTTGCCCCCTCTCTTCCATATACTTCTAGTGCATACACAAATGAATGTTCTCTTTCATTATCATCTGACCTAGCTAGGTTAGGCAAAATGAATGCCCTGATACATGCATCTTTGTCAGAAAAAGCTGCTTGTATAAAAATATTGCATTCCTGTTTGAATACTCTCCAATTCTCTGATATATTATGATCAAACACAAGTGGACTTGGTCTGCGAAATCTGTCTGCCATATCAGCACACAGTAGAGAAGGTGATTGAAGTTATGTATGAGCACACACACACACAAATATATATGCCAAAACGTTATGCCAGTACTTGTAATTATGCCCATCATCATCATCATCAACCCCCTTTTTCCCATTTTTCTACATGGTGTCGGGGTATCATGTTAACTGTTGCCAACTCTCTCAATTGAGTGCCACACTGTTGCCTTCTTCAACACTCATGCCTGACTGTCGCATATATTCTTTCACACAATCCATCCATCTCTTTGCTGGATGTCCTTGTTTCCACTTACCTTCTTCCTGTCTGTCCCAAATCTTCCTCACCAGATTGTCTTCTGCATTCTGCATGTGTCTAAACCAACATAATCTGTTCTCTTTTATCTTTTCTGCAATTAGAGTTACTTTGGCTTCTGCTCTTATGTACTCATGTCTTCATCTGTCCTACAGTGTGCATCCTACCACCTTTCTCAGGCAGTTCATTTCCATCACGTCTAGCTTATTCAACTGTTCTGCCTTTACTGCCCAGGTTTCTGTAACATACAGTAATACTGATCGCATCACTGTCTTGTACACCTTACTTTTCAGCTTCTTTGCCATTCTTCTGTCATAGACTACATCAGACACTCTTATGTCAGTTGGCTGCAGCCCCTCTGATTCTAGCTTTGACCTCTACATTCAGACTTCCCTTCTCCTCAGCCACCACTCCCAGATACTAGAAGATGTTTATCTGTTTCATAATCTTCCCTTCTATCTCTATTCTCAGCTTCTTCTGATTTCCCCAATTTGCTGCCATTACTCCTGTCTTATCTGTGCTTAGTTTCATCCCATGTGCCTTCAGTTTTGCATTCCATTCTCCTATCCTTTGCTGGCGTTCTAGCTCACAGTCTGCCTGTAATGCCACATCATCTGCATACAGCAACTTTGTTGATCTATCTCCTCTGACCTGTTTGCTAACATAGTCCATCACCAGTATGAACAGCAGTGGGCTCAGAGCTGAACCCTGGTGTACACCCACTCCCCCTGGGAACTGCTCTGTGAGGCCAAACACTGTTCGTACTTTAGTCATTGGGTCCTTATACATAGCTTGCACTAATTCTACCAATGTTTCTGGGACTTCAAACCACCACAGTACTGCCCAGATCAGCTTTCTTGGGACCTTGTCATTTGCTTTCTCCAAGTCTAGGAATGCCAGACTTGTAATTATGGCCAATAGCACAACAAACTCTGAAATAACTGCACTTCGCCAAATAAGTCTCCATAGCACAAGCACACTTTGAAATCACTGTACTTATCAGTTTAAGAAATACTTCAAAATGACTGTACTTTATGAATAAACTGTACACAATGGAAAAAGCTCAGAGTAAGAAACATTTCAAGATGAATGCACTTTGAAAATAAACTGTACACAGCACAAGAACCTTTCAAACTGGCTGTACTTTGTGAAATAACTCTGCACAGTGTAAGAAACACTTTGAAATTGCAGCACTCTGCAAATAAATGCACACAGCATAACAAACTTTTCAAAATGGCTGTACTTTGACTGCACTTTGCAATATAATTGTACTTTGCACACAGCAAACTTTTTGAAATAATTGCACCGTAATAAAGCACACACCCTACAGACACTTTGCACACTCTTAGATATTTCAAACAACTCTAGTTATGTTTTGAATGGCTTCAGTCAATGCAAAATAGTAGCTTGTGCCCAAACCTGGTCTTTTACTAAAAAAAAAAAAAAAAAAAAAAAAAAACATGCAGTCACCTTGCTTTTTATGCTTATTTTGCCCTTTTATTGTACTTGTTCTGCCCTTTTAATCTCTGATCATGCTCATTATACTTTTCTTGTGCCCGTTTTACTTCAAGCATGCTCATTATGCTCACCAAAGGTAATTCTCAGCCCCATATGAATACCTCTGCTAATTTTATCAAATATTGTGATTTTGAACATTTTGTTTAATTAATAATGTGGTTCATGCCTTTTGTTTGCTTAATAATACGTTTTTGTTCTTCTCATTTGATTAATACTGCGTTTTGTGCCTTATAAATGCTACATTTCATTTTCTTTGCAAAAAAAATCATTTGTGTAGTTTTCTTTGCCTTTAGCTTGTTTCTGGCACTTTTTTCTTTGTGTGAGCTTCATTTCACTCAACCAGTTTAATCTGCCTTTACCTTCAACTCTGCAACTCATGGCTTGAAGAAGTTGTTCTTCTAATCCCAGTTCTGACACCATGTCACTCATCTGGTCAGGATAAAACAGACGAGTGACATTCATGGGAATCAGTTCAAGCAGCTTTATTACACACAAACACATCGGAAATGAGGCTTTGCAACTTAAACTTATAAACAGACTGACTACCACATTCACACATGTTAACACTGTGGCTGTTCTCTCAAAATGGCACTGCTGCCTGCATGTGCTCAGTATTTATATGCATGTGCTACATCTGGAAATGCTTCTTAAAGGTATATACACACATCCTGATCTACAAGTAGTTTGTCAAAGTATGCACGAGCACCAAAATGAAACATTCTCCCCGCTGATCCCTTTAGCAGTATGCACAAGGATGATCAAGCACTTCCCTGACATCAAAATGAAACATTTCCCCAAATGACACTTTCAGAAGTCCATCCATGCATGCACAAACAGGTTCTTGACATCAAAATGAAACAGTTCCCCAGTGACCACTTCAGAAGTCTGCACATGTCTGCACACATTCCTGACATAGAAATTAAACATTTCCCCCAATGACCCCTTTAATAGTCTGCCCATGTTTGCACAAGTACATTCTTGAAATCAAAATTAAGCAGTTCCCCCAATGACCCCTTCAATAGTCTGCCCATGTATGCACAAGCATGTCACTGACACCAAATGAAAATGTATCCCTTCCCCTTACATTTCCATATTCTTCTGTTAAATTGCTGCTTACTAGCATAAGTTCAAGGCCATTTATATGCTTGATATGCAAATGAGCTTATTATGGATTCATCTCTGTAAATTCTACAAATACCCAAATGTGCAACTCCCATTATCTGTGTATCAGCTGACCCCCCCCCCCCCAATGCTTATGCCTTACACATACTACTATTTTACAATAGGGAGATATGTTTATAAAAACATCTTTGCATTTACATACTCATCCTGAAAGTCTGTGACTTGTATATTCACACAGTACCACTTTTTGTGGATTACTGCTACCAGAATGTGATGCCCCAGGCTATGAATACCAGCCTTAATCATAGTTGAGCTGAAATAAAATGCTATCATTGATTTAATATGTGATTTATTCAGTAAAATTGTTAATTTTGCAACAATCAAATATGTTATGCCCTTCAAATTGTTTATGCAATTTTTAATGTATTTATAAGAAAGATGAGTTACTCTTTTCTATTTACCTAAGAAATTATGAAAATAATAATCAATATTATGGAAAATTGTGACATTTTGGCAGGATTCACGAAGCCTCCGTGTAAGAGTTATAACTCATACACGGAGGCTGCAGTTAAATGGAGTGATGTCAGCATGCTTTGCATATTCATGAGAGCATGCTGAATCACACCTAAGGCTAACACGGTCCGTGTAAGACAGTAGGGGGCGTGTCCATAGGCCGAGCCCTATAAGCGGACACGCCCCCAGAAGAGGAAAAGTGCCCAAAGTAAACACCCACGACAGAGTCCACGGAAATGTGAATAAACACAACACAACACATGCCCCCACAGACTATGAACAGAAAACATATAAATAAACATGTTATATATTTTTTTTAAATTGTAAAAATGTTTAACCGTGAGTGCGCTCGTTTGCACGGGCGTGCCCGTAGCGCAGCTACAGTTAGCAGTCAGTGGGAAAGCATATAAGAACTAAATATGCAAAGTAAGCCAGGAAGCAATAGCATAGCGGTAGAGATGTTGGCTGAAGAGCAGGAATTCATGGTTCGAGCCCCCACAACACCAATTTTTATTTTTAGCAAAATAAGCACGAAACAAGTCCCTGACAAATATGTACACATAAAACCACATTTTATGTAAAATGTAATGAAATAGCCCATTTATATTGAAGAAATGTGAGGTAACAAAAGAATAAAAAATGCCAGATGTGCCCATAGCTGAGCTACAGTTTAACAGGGTGAGTGCATCTGCCCGTACGTGAGCAGTGGTTTAACTGGTGCAAAATGAGTGCCTGTAGCTGAGCAGTGGTTTAACATGCTGAATTTAAGTGCCCCTAACTCAGCTGAGCGTAATATGCGTGCCGATAGCCAAATGAGGATTAAACCAGCGTACCCCGTTTGCGCGGAGCTGCGCACCACGCAAACAAGCTAACCGACGGGCAACGTTGAGCAAGCCGTATCAAAACTGCCTTTACACAGACACATCCCTCAGCATGTCTAGACAGTCATGAAAAATAAAAAGCAGTGGCCAGGTTCGAACCCAGGATACTATACACCATAGTCAAGGTACCAAACCACTAAGCCATGACAGCAGTACCTAGAAATGCAATAATAGCTAATATATAGGAATGAATACAAACTGGAGCATGACAATGCAGGTTTACTGAAGTTGATACAATTCCAAAATGGCCAATCACAGATATGTGCGGGAAAAATGGACTATATAAGCCCCATAGGCGGGAATACACAGCATAAACGATTGTAGAACTGAACTGCAGGCAGAATGACAGGAGTAGGAGAGGGTAGTTGCTTTCGAGCACAGAGGTGGGGCATTGAGGAGTCCAGGTACATGGTCTGGCTCCTAGTCCACAATCATGAGGCCCAACTCATGCAGGGCCAGGTCCTCTGGGAAGCATACAGGGCTGAGGCGTGGGACTGATTGGCTCATGATCTCACCAGTGCCACAGGGATTCCAAGGACTGGTGAGCAGGTCCGTCACCACCATGCGGACCTGAAGAGACGCAAGCAGGACCAACTGAACCTTTGGATCCAGGAGGCCCAGCAAATGCCCAACGCCCCACTACTGAGTAAGTTACATTTAATTATGTATGTAAGAAATTAAACTAGCTGATATAATGGAGATGTGTATTCCAATATTACTTCATTTATATTACAGCTGCAGGTGTCCGTTCTGCGAACCGCAGAGCCTATGGCGATAGGCTTTTGCGGTTGCGCCACCAGGCAGGTCAGTAATCCACTACCAGTAACTGTAAAGAAATATAAAAGTATGATAGTCAGCAAAATAGTGCAGTGTAGTCACTAAGGAATAAAATGTGCAAGTAACAGTGTGAAAGTGTCTGCAAGTATTGCTTGATTACAAAAGTGTGTTTCAGCCTGTAAGTTAAACCGAAAAATGAAAATGTCTGACATAAATTCTGAAATAAAAATGCCCCACCTGTAAGAAAATAGTACACAACCTGCAGCAGGCTGAAAAGTATAGCTGCAGAAGATGATGAAATCACGTGTGAAATATATCCCTGTTGAAATACTGAAACATGACAGAAGTGAGACTGCTGGAAAGGATTGTAATAACTACAGGTAAAACATGTCAATAAAGCCTAGAAGTAAGTACCATCCTGAATAGTAAAATGAAAGCAAGTGAGAGAGTGTGAGAAAGTGTCATGAATCCAGCAATACAGTAGTAATAACCCCTGAATAAAGTATACTGCAGTCAAGACAGAATGAAATGCATGTGAGAATCAAAACCAAACTGCGAAATCTGTTCAAAGTGTTGCTGCATCTGGAATGTGTATCCCAAAATCTGGATATGTTGCTCTCAGTCTGCAATATGCAGATAGGATGATTGTCTGATATACCAAACATCCACACTTGTCTACAGCTATATAAAGCAAATGTAGCAGGATGATGTAGCTGAACAAAGCTAGATATGAATGTGTATGAAGAACAATAAAATGTATATTGATGTTGCAGTAACAGTCCTATCACCAAGTTGAAATAGTTATCATATAGGAAACTGTAGTTAGAACAGTAGTGTGTATATATCTGTAGCTATTAGAAATGTACAGCATATGTATTGGTATTTGAAGGTGTTAATATTATTTTCTTCACCCCACCCTATAACCACATATAACCCATTCCACGTGAAAATGGTATGTGCAATCACAATTAACACCCCTGGACGTTTGTCCTGTTGGGTCATATATATTTGCATGTCCATTGATGCATCTGCCCTGTTCATACATCCAAACCTGATGGCCTGTTGCCATCAATTAACCCTGCATGTTGTTGGACTGTGTATTGCTGTTCAAATTATGCATGTGTTATGCATGCTGTTCAATGGTGTGAATATCTGGGTGTTTGGTTAATGGGAATACTAATGCATGCTGTTACAACTAATTGTGAATGGTATTATATGTCACTAACCCAAACTGTCATGACATAATGCAAAACATAGGACGACAGGGAAGGCGGGTTCCAGCGGACCCACCTCTCCCACCTCAGCTGGCGAGTGCACCTGGCACTAGTGCCGAGTCCAGACCCTCCTCCGGTGGCCCTGTGCCACCTGCAGGTGGAAGCGCTGCAGGGGATGGGGCTCGCCCCCCCTCTGCAAGTGTGGCCGGAGGAGAACCACCACTCACCATCCATAGCGTCCGGACTGTGGTGCGTAGGGAGATTCGGGACTCTGTTCTCGAGCCCCTATGCCAGCTTGAGGCACGGGTGGCACAACTAACGGGCATGCCTGTTGCCCGGCCTACACAGCCCCCAGCACAGCCCTGTCCTGGGCAGTGAAGGAACAGTGGCAACTGCCTATGGGTGGGGATATCAGTTCCACTGTTGCCATCTGTGGGCTCATGGGCTCTGGATATCCAAACCTCCATCCCCGTCAATTGTGTAACCCCCCCACACGTGTCATACACCCCCCCTGTATGCGTCTTGTTTGTCTTGTCTGTTTACCTACCCAACCTACCTCCCCAGCTGTACCGACTTCCTTCACCTGACATACCACTCTCACCTGAAAAAAAGGGCACTCTGTACCCACAAAAAAATTACGCCCCATACATAGCTGCCCATTCCGCACACATGTCTGCTGGACATGGAATCTATCAACTACAATTGGCTGTACAACAAGTATTATTGTTGTCCTGACACCTCTCTCAGGGGTGCAAGGTTTCAAATGTCACACCAAATTACATACATATGCACAGCTGTTGCTGATGAAGAAATGGGCAGCTATGGGCCTTACCTACATCCCTCCTGCAAATCCCAAGCTTGTTTCCCTACTGTCTTACCCTCTTTGTGACCCCTTTTTCACCACTTTCCTGTCTCCCCATTTTCTTTTCTTTCAAAGAAAATAGCGCGGGTGTGCGCCAGAGTAAGCACTGTTAAGCAGTTGTAAGCGGGTGTGCGCTTGTGTGCGCAGAGCTAACTGCCAGTGCGCATGCGTGAGCTCCGCCCAAACCAGCGCTAACCCAGTTACAACTGCTTAAAAGTGCCTTAGTCACTTTGATTGACAGGTCCTGTACTCAGTTCAAAAGCAAAATAAAATCCCACTGTCAGCCTGAACCCAGGACCTTGGAAACACTAGTCTGTATGACCTACCACTAAGCCATGACTTTTATACAAGAACATTGTGCTAAAATAAATATAACATGTAATAGTAGGGATGAATGTAAAGGGAATATAAGATGTGTAGTACCCAAAGCATGTCATGTAGAATTACTGTCAAAACTACTGGATTCCCACAATAGTACTGTGTGAACACAAACAGCCATGCTAGTTGGTAGCTTGTAGGTAATAATGTCAGTTAAAGTACATATATAAATGTATGTATATGTACATATATATATATATATATATATATATATATATATATATATATATATATATAAATATATATCTATATATAGTTGTAGGAGTCATTGTGCATACACACTTACTACAGGGAACATGAGCGAGGAATGGAGAAATGTGAATCTACAACACAGCCTGAATCATGAGAGAGATACTAACCTTTACACTCACAGAACACTGTCCACAGCATACCAGCATGGTTCCCGCCCTTACAATCTGAAAGGGCAACGCCTATCCCACATACCCTTTTATAGCACTGACCTGAAATCACAGTGAGAACTGCAATCAGTACACAACTGGCTGTATGCAATTAGCAAATGCTGGCTTACAATTGGTGCAGAGGCCATCACATGGACCTATGCAGATACCTACAAAAGCATCCAGTACTAACACTCCACACATGCAATACAGTCATTGCACTGTCAGGAAGCAGACAGAGGGAGAGAGAGAGAGAGAGAGAGAGAGAGAGAGAGAGAACAAAAAAAAAATTATACACTGTGACTCTGTCACCCTAAGCTGTCAGCAGTGACAGTAGCAGCAGCAAGCAGAAGCAGTGGTAACGCAACCAGCTGTGACAAACACAGGTGATGCAAAGTAGCAGGTTAATAGTGTGCATACTGTGAACCCTCCAAATGTGTCATAGGTCTGTATCTATAGGTATGTCCATGTGATATGTTGTGTGTACGTAGTTCCACCAAAAGGGGATGACCATACATTACATGTCAATCAGTCTTAGGCCATGATCCTGGCAGCAGTTGTTTGTGCGTTGCCCCCAGCAATGGCTGTAGTGACTGCTTTGAAAGGTCAGCCAGGTTCAAAAGGCAGGATCAGCCCATCACAAAGGCACACTGGCTGGGAACAAGTGTCTGCAGGTACTCGATATCACTGCATATGCATCCCATACTGCATAATTCCATAGCTTAGCAGACCAGACCAGTTATGCATATGATGTGGTAGTTCCCAGGGTCAGTCGAGGTGCCTCCTTAGTGGTGTGGGACCACTGTCGCTGTATGCCACTGTCCAGGTACATATCCTGTAGTACGGCCAAGATAAATTATCAGTGTTATATGCGGTTGTATGTCCTCTCGGAGTGCAGGTAGCACACATCGAGGGATACCATGAGGTCACAGTGATGCTGTGTGTTCTGCTCTGCTGAGGGCGGCCTGACCTGGACATGTGAGATGATAGGGAGGTTACATACAGCTGTGATAAATATTTCAACTGGTGGGGGAGAAGGAGGGGGGATACGTGCACCGAACCTGTCTGCAAGACTCTTGCCAATATCCATGTGTTTGGTGAATGTTAAGTAGGTGTGTATTAACACAGAGCATATCTGAGGCATGTGGTCCATATGTGTAACATAACTGAAGAAGGCCTTGTGGTCATCCATAGTGTTTGTGGCCATTTCCCTCCCAGAGTAGGCTATGGCCGTTGTTATGACAGACCGTAGCATAGTACCAGTGCTGATCACAGATGCCTTCCCTTAATGTCAATCTGCTCTGTCCTGCAGTAGCCTTCTGCTATTGTTATTCAATCTGCCTCTGTCTGGGGTCCACCGGACAGGATGCCTAACCTTTGTGCATAGGGTCTGGGTTAGAAATGTGTGTGCAAGTTCCATGCAATCTGTGGCATGTCCATGGTAAGCATTTGCAAAGGGGTCAGCAGTGTGGGTTGTGGCTTCCACTGGCCCAGTGTGCTGCATGGATACCATCTCAGTCCCAGCAAGTGAATAACTGTCTAATCACATACATATCAAAGTAGTCTACTGTGCTGGTGGTGGTGGTGGGATATGTATATCCAGGCCGAGTAACTTCTGTCCACATCACAGTAGTGGATGGCATCCCACATGCAGTACCTTGGGATGAACCCCCAGAGTGAGGTTGTGCATTGGACCCGTCAGTGTGTGCTGACCGATGGGGCATGCTACTATGTTGTGTGGAATGTGGCAGGTATTGTTGCACAGGTGTTGGCTGAGCACTGATATCTGGCCATGTACCTGTGTATCCACCACGACACACACATATGCAACATATGGGAGTAGTAGTATATCACTACACATGAGTATCATGTATAGTATGTGTCATATATTGCTGACATGGTCTGCTGATATCCTGTTTGTGTTCTCTTCCAGGGAGATGGCACGACAGCGTAACCCTGCCTACTCTGTGGCGGAAGATGAGGGGATCCACCAGAGCCTGGTGCGGGAGTATGACATCCTGTTTTCCCGCACCAGTCAGAATCAGCAGGAGAGGGCCGCACTGTGGCAAGACCTTGTCCGTAGGGTAAATTATATTGGCACGCATAACAGGACATATGAGCAGGTACGACATCACTGCAGTGATTTAATCCGAAGTGTCCGGCAGCGTGCATCAGATATCCACAGGCAACAGGTCGCCACAGGAGGTGGGGTGGCCACACATCCCCCCCTCACCAGACTGGAGGGGCTACTCCTAAGTGTTGTGGCTCCAGCCCCGGAACACCAACAGCAGTACATCTGCATTATGATGGAGGCTGGTTCCACACAGCAGCACGACATGGAGCGTGCAGGTAATATGCCATATGTACACTTGACTGTTCTGTACACTGTATCATATGCAATATCAATGGCACAGTTGTGCCCACTGACATTAATCTCATCATTTCTGCAGGTCCCTCCAGGGTTACAGCAAGACAGGCCATCCATGCTGGTGAGTGTGTTTAACATAACCTATAATAGTCCTGATAATGCTAGTAACAGTAGTGTAACTCAGCAGTGCTCTGTGTGTATACTGCGGGGTGTGCATGTGTGCATGTGTGCAGGTGTGCCTGTGCCCATGTGTGCATGTGTGCATGTGTGCATGTGTGCAGGTGTGCCTGTGTCCACGTGTGCATATGTGCATGTGTGCCTGTGTCCACGTGTGCATGTGTGCATGTGTGCCTGTGTCCACGTGTGCATGTGTGCATGTGCGCATATGAGCATATGTGCATGTGTACACGTGACCACGTGTGCATGTGTGCATTTGCCCATGTGTGCATGTGACCACGTGTGCATGGGTGCATGTGTCCAGGTGTACATGTGTCCATGTGTGCATGTGTGCATGTGTCCACGTGTGCATGTGTCCACATGTGCATGTGTGCATGTGTGCCTGTGTGCATGTGTGCATGTGTCCACGTGTGCATGTCTGCATGTGTGCCTGTGTCCATGTGTGCATGTGTGCCTGTGTCCATGTGTGCATGTGTGCATGTGTCCATGTGTGCATGTGTGCATGTGTGTATAAGTGCATCACTGGTAACAATGTCTGGAGACTGTAAACTGTGTTTCCTGTCTTCCTCCCACAGGTTCTGGGGCTGCTCTGGTGACCTGCAGCAGGGAACCTGAATCCTGTGCCACGGCTACTGGTAATGATGATATTTGTGTAATGGTACAGGAAGGCGTGTCAGGGTCTGCCATTGGTCAGCCAATTGACAGTACACAGCTGTCAACCCCATCATTGCGCACAGTCATCCTGCCTGTACATCCTTTGTCATCATTGTCCCTAGGTGATGGACAGGATACAGTGGGCATAGACCAGGGTAATGTGGTACCTGTGGCACATGCGTCCCTACACAGCAGCCATGGGCAGGGTCCTCCAATGGTACCACACAGACAGTTGCCCATGGGTTCTCGTGGGAGCATCCATGGGCATACTGCCTCTGGCCGACGTGCCCAAAGAGGTCTGTCAACCTCAGCTATGTTTCGGACTGTCATGCAGGCACAGTCATGTATGGAAAGGTACACCAGACAGGGTCTGAGGGAGCTGAGAGCATGTCGCACAGCCATGACAGACAGTATGCGTGACATTGCGGATGCTATCCGTAACTTCACCGATGTCATAGACAGACATTGTGGGGACATATTACAGCAGTTCCACAACCAGATGTCCATGAGCCAGGACAATGGTGGGTGTTTGCGGCGTCGACGTGGCCGTATGCCAGCAGCAGCAGCAGCTGGCTGTCGGCGTGGACGACAACAGGCTCGCGCACGCCCCCATAGTGCCAGCAGCAGCCCCAACAATGCTGGGTCTGTGCTGTCATTAGAACACCCCAGGAGACCACGTGCATGTGGCTCTGGACAGTCCCAACAGGGACTTGTGTCCAGTCAACACACTCCCACTTCTGATGACAGTACCCAGTCTGGCTTTGTACTGGATACGGTCCGTAGCACCCCTGCCAGGCACAGGTACCGTGTCCGTGCACACAGACACTGATCTGTATGGCCTGCCAGGTGCAGTCTGTGGCTGTCCACAAACCCCTGTATATGGCAGCCATGAGGTGGAACTGTGTGCGTGCATACACACATGCGAAATGTTAACACCTAGGGCAACCACATACACGCACGCACTGCACCAACACTGCCCCACCCTGTACTGCTGCCCCTCACCAACACACATACACACACATGTCAATTGGTGGTATCAGTGGCTGACTCAGGCATACCTAATCCACACCCTGTGCATATGATGACACTGTGCCACCTCCTGCAATCTCCAACATCATTGCGGGAACAGGTAAACACGTTGCTGATGCACAGGGTGACTACATAGAAGTGTATTAGTAGTATCATGTTGGTAACAGTACAGTGTGCTGCTATGACTGTGTGTTTATCCCAGCATGCCTGCTGCAGTAACTGTATGAATGTCCTGAATTGTTATCTGCACCCATAGTACATACCAAAGTATAACAGCTGCACATAATTGCATGCCGGTGGTAAGGATGTCAACAGATAGCCGCATACATGGGTAGCACAGGGGGAAAGCTAACGCAAGTAGTGATATGCAATAGTGGACATGTACAGTAATGGTGTCAAGTTGCCCACAACGACTATGCCATGTGGATGTTGGCGCATGTAGATATGTGTGCAGCACCAATGTAATCCAAATCACAAATAAGTATGACATAATATCAGTTCTACCATGGGCATCTGTGCTGCGTATTCCTGGGTACATGTTGATAGTGCCTACATATTTGCATTGTTATTTACTGTTATTGTTACCCCTTCTTTGTTGTATAATGCACTACTTCCAGCCCTTTTTACTGTAGCTTTGTTTGCATGCATGTTCACTTGGGATTCCCTGGAACACTGCTTACACCTGCAATGCAGAGTTACAGTGCTTCTGTAGACCTCTAGTGACATCTGCATAGCGTACGATACGTATGTCAACTTTACACATGACAGAACGTCACTGTCTGTCCTGTACGCATGTACGTTGCCTGTGACACATTGCACACGTCTTACCTGGCATTTACCCACGTGTGCAGTCATATATGTCAGTGCTATGAAACAGTAGCGGTACACCCACACATACACACCTTCCGTATGTTGTTCCCCATTGGCCCTATGTGTTGGTACTCACCATAGCAATCACATTACTAGGGTAGCATGTGCAAAGGTAACCTGTGAATCGCCTCTATGGTCCAGTTGTGGTTTATGTGAGTCATGTGTCATTGTCACAGCTGCCACATGTATGCAGTCAGCCATCACCCTTAGCCAGGAACGTACAACACATGTGTGGGATGCCACCACACAGCCAATCTGGGGACTGGTCTCTCTGAACCCAGTAATGCCATACCCTGTCAGGTGGCATGTCATATATACTACATCCTGGACAAACATCAACCCCAATCCCTGCTGCTACTATTGATAATACCCCTGAAGATGTTCCTGATAGTTTTTACCAGTTCTTTACTGAGACATTTCAGGCCCTAGCTAGCCATCTACCTCCTAGCTCCCCTGGTCCTGAAAGTAGCACCCCTAGAAAACTACTTGTGTCCAGCTGCCAACCAGTCGCCACTTCACTTCTCCGTACCTTGATTGAAACAGTGAAACCCACTACACTTTCTGCTGATCAACTCCCTGCCGAGTACCTATCAAAACCAGATGATGCTATTGCTTACCCCGTCTCAAAGGTAATCAAAGGAACCATGTTAGAATCTAACTTTCCCACCATCTGGAAAATGTCATATGTAATCCCACTTCACAAAGGAGGCAGCTCTACTGAAGTCTCCAATTATAGGCTAATAGCTATACTCTCTCCACTTGCAAAGATTATGGAAACTTTCGTCATAGACAATTCATGCACCACATAATCCAAACTCGCATTATGGCAAACACTCAGCATGGCTTACGTCCTCATCACAGCACTACTTCAGGCCTCCTAGCCTTTACTAACACCATAAGCCATACTTGAAACAATAATTATATATCCGCAGCCCTCTTTTTGGATATTTCCAAGGCATACGATATGGTTGATCATCAACTTGTACTCCACACCCTGCAAAGACTGTCTAGATACTGGAGCCTTCCAATGGTTTCAATCCTACCTGCATGGTCGACAGCAGGCTGGCCTCTGGCAGAACAAACTCTCTAACCTTCTACTTAACACCCTCAGAGTACCACAAGGCTCTATACTAGGGCCCTTGCTGTCTTCCATCTTCATTAACGACCTTTATACTGTCATCCCAAAAGTCAGCTGTATCCAATATGCTGAAGACTCTACTTTGATCTGCTCAGCCACATCTCCAGTAGAGTTATGGTCAGCTACCCAGACCACCTTTAATACAATAGAAAACTGGCTTTCTGAACATCGTCTGATCCTAAATCCCAATCAAACTAAACTGCTGTTATTTCACCAACACGTAGGTCTACCACTTTCACCGTTACCATAACATCAACTGATGGCACAATAATCTCCCCTGACCCATCTCCGAAACTATTAGGTGTCATCATAGACAATAATCTCAAATGTGATCTACATGTTAACCAGATTATCAAAGCCATCAATAGAAAACTAGGGTCACTTTACAGAATTAAAGCCTTCCTAGCCCCTCCAGCTAAAGGTGCCATAGCTCGCTCACACCTTGTTTCAACCCTTCTGTATGCATCCCCTCTACTCTCGAATATGAACAAGACTGTCCTTAACAAACACTCAATTTGCTACAACCACATTGCCAGGTTTGCCACTGGGCTGCCTTTTAGGACACATCATTGCATCAATCTAAATCAGCTTGGTTGGCTTGCAATACCCAGCCTAATACAGTATAACCAACTGATTATGGCCTATAAAATCCTCTATAATCCAGACAATACTCCTGCACTTCAAATATTATCACCCCTTATAACAATCCTAGACCGCTTCGATCCTCTAACAAATTACTACTTCAGACTAGCAAGTTTAATAACACAGCCGGTGATTCTCTCTTTGCAAACCCTGTAAGTAGATCCTGGAACTCACTTCCGGCTGATATTACCCTACTGTCCACCTTAGGTCAATTTAACAGTAGACTCAAACAACATTTGTCACTTAACTGGCTATGTCAATGTATCAAGCCTGGCCAACTCGAATGTGTAAAATCTGTGAACCACTTTACTGTGTAATTTTAATTTAATCCTGACTTGTGCTCAGGTCTAACATCAACCTGTGGAACATGTTTGACTTGCTTACTTATGTAATTTCTGTAAATAATCTGTTTGTAATATGTAATGCTAGTATTATGTAATGCTGTATCTGCTACCCTCATAGCTTGTCTCCACGGGCCTCCTGAAATGGACATGCATCCAGTCGGACTATCCCAGTCAACAAATGTAGGATAAATAAATAAATCAATAAAATATATTACAGTGACTACAATACCAGTCAGACATTGACACGCACTGACAGCATGCTGAACAGACTGGGGCATACGTGGGGACTCAGAATAGCAGCCTGCCTGGGCATCACACACCTCCGCAGCTGGCACACAGGCATATGTTCCGTCGGGACACAGCACATGCCACACATGGCACGCACATCCCCTGTGCCACACACTCACAGCCTGTAGGGCTACACAACACATCTGCTACAGACATGTCAGGTACCTGTCTTGTGTGCTGCACTGGGGTCCCACTCAACAGGCTGCATCTGGTGAAGGTCACAGTGATATGCCTCAGGGGCATTATGGTCCACCACAGCACACATGCATACAGGTCAGTCAGAGGCATGGACAGATATGACTCACTCATTGACCATGCCAGTATGGCTGCCTGAGACATACCTCCCTGGACTACATGATAGGGAACATAGAATGGATCTCTCAGCATGTGGCACAGGCCAGTATGAGCCTGGTGGTGGATGCCAACATACCCTCACCAGGTATTCTACCACTATATGTGGGAAGGGTGTTGTATGTCTATATTATGCTCAGTCTCCACTGTCATTCATAGGGTATCCACTGGCTGTCAACGTGTGCTTACATGCTAGGGAAGCCACAATGATGTGCAAGGGTCATCTTGCATGTGACACCCATGGCCCGATGTATAATGGCAAAGCTCCTTGGTACACACATACTGCCTTATGCTGCAGGACATGGTTTACAAAGCGACCTCCATGGGTATCACACAGGTTAGGACACTAACAGTGCTGCTACACAACAACAGCAGTGTACACCAGAAGATGCATGCACCAGACACTGCCCTCAGCACGGTGAACTGCAATGTCTGTGCAGTACCAGATTCATGATTCATGGCTCACAGGTGTTACCCATCACTGACAGGTTATGCCCCATACCATGCCTGTCGTCCCCTACACATGTAACACACATGGATGGGGGGGTGGTATCCCAAGGTAACACAGACACACACACCTCCAGGTTGTTGGCACAGCACAAACCATCAGGCCCTACTCATGTGCAGCTAACAGTGTGTCGGACTGCCATCTGGTTCATAGCCTGGCACACACAACCCTCCCATACACAGGAAGACCACCTATCCTCCATAACAACACTGGCAATATGACAGTCTCAAGAACTGTGTTTATATGGCCGGACTGCAACCAGCCAAACATTGTGTGTGAGCATTACTGTAGCTACAACACACTAGTTGAAGGGTTCACAGCATGTGGTCACCGAATTGCAGTGGAATGACATGTTACCACTACCACAACAGGTGGGAACATGCAGCACCTGTATATCGACTACATGTACACTATATGGCCCAGACCAGATGTGTATCCCCTGCTGTAGGTCTTTCACCATAGACACCCACACTGTATAGAGACATACCACGTGCGGACCCTGCACAGTAAGACACAGTCATATTGGTATACATTGCAAATACCATTTATCCACTCGAAGCATGTGTCAGACATGGTAACTAGTGCAGGTCACAGGTATTTATGTGCATGTGTCGCACACATACATCATGTGTGCAATGCCATTGCTGGTTTAGGCAATGGCATGCATTGTTATGTACAAACACCCACACAAGGTCATACTGTGTGACACAACCAAACGTGACAGTTGTGGGTTACCAAAACATACCTATCTGTACTCTGACAATGGTAATAGACACAGTAGCAGAGCACACTATTGGCATTACTAGCCAACTAGCCCTGTTTGGCTGTGCTGATAGTGTGGTGACATCCCCTGTGTTTACTGGGGGAGTATGCAGCATCTGGTGTATTGTAGTATTTTCCAAAAGGATCTGTTCACTCACACTTGCATTTACACACACCCTACTACCCCCACACACATGCACACTTGCCATTTGCAGGATTCATTCCCCTACCTAAGTCATGACACGTGAGAGAGACGCATTCGCAAAGTGCACTATTCAGTTTATTAGATAGTTCTTCTTCTCTGGCTATACTTATAGGGTGCTGACAACATCAGTATTTTGAAAGGGTAATGTGCATCAGGTAGTGTGATCTCCTGATTGCCAAAACTAACATGTTTTTCATACGGAAATGCACACACACAAACTCCCCACATCCAAACACACGCACATGCCATTTACAAGTTTCAAACTCCTACCTAACTATATTACGATACTCTGGAGAAACGCATTAGCAGAGTGCACTATTCGCATTACTGGGTGGCTTCCCTTCTCCTGCTGTACTTATAGGGTGCTGACATCATCTGTGTTTAGAAAGGGGAGTGTGCATCCTGTAGTGTGTTCTCCCAGTTGCCAAAAGGGACATTTCCCTCACACATATTTGCACACACACACTAACCCCCCTCATCCAAACATGCACACTTGCCATTTGCAGGATTTAAACCACTACCTGGCTATGTTATGACACTCAAGACGGACGCATTAGCAGAGCGTGCTATTCGCATTACTGGGAGGCTTCCCTTCTCCTGCTGTACTTATAGAGTGCTGACATCATCTGTGTTTAGAAAGGGGAGTGTGCATCCTGTAGTGTGTTCTCCCAGTTGCCAAAAGGGACATTTCCCTCACACATATTTGCACACACACTAACCCCCCTCATCCAAACACACACACTTGCCATTTGCAGGATTTAAACCACTACCTGACTATGTTATGACACTCAAGACGGACGCATTAGCAGAGCGCGCTATTCGCATTACTGGGAGGCTTCCCTTCTCCTGCTGTACTTATAGGGTGCTGACATCATCTGTGTTTAGAAAGGGGAGTGTGCATCCTGTAGTGTGTTCTCCCAGTTGCCAAAAGGGACATTTCCCTCTCACAGCCTTTCACACACACAAACCCCACTCACTCACACACACACACACACACACACACACACACACACACACACACACACACACACACACACACACAGAGCATTTGCAGGATTCGAACCCCTGCTTAACTATATTATGTCACTTGAGGGAGACGCATTAGCAGCGCGCACTATCCGAATTACTGGGCATCTGTTTTGCACCTGTAGTATTTCTAGGGTGCTGACATCTTTATTTCTACAGAGGTATGTAGATGTAGTACTACCTGTCAGGTGGGGGATAGCATACATATGCATTTGCAGCCACCTACGTCAGGGTCAGATATGCACATCGCACTGGCAGGTTATGTTCTATACCATGCTTTGGGACCACAGGACCTGTAACACACAACACATCCAGTCCAGAACACCACACCCACATCCAGGACACACACTTAGCTTCCCTGGGAACAGTGCCAGGATATGCAGGTATTCACATACACCATTCCAGTTGTTAACATCAGGTACAGGCATATTGTGTGTGAGAACTACTCAGGCCTCTATCACTTTACCCTACAGCCACTACAATTTGTGGGTCCATGTGCTATGGCAGAACCACACACCACAGCCACATGGGTGAATACATATTGCACCCGTCCATCTGCAACGTGGGTACTCACTGTTCCACACCAGAGGTAGACCACCATTGTTGATATCTGACCATACCCACCTTTCCCTGGACATCCATATCACATCTCCACCCCCAGGCAAGGTTGTCACTGCACACAAACTGTGTTTAGCACAAGCAGACTCTACACTTGTGTAGACTGGGGTGGATGACTTCAGAGGACCCATGCTGGAGGACTATACTGGCCACTCAGCATAATCCTTGACAATTGCATCCTATGAGCATGTGTACAGTTTGCATTGGTCATGCTATCCCACATATACCCATGACTGCTCCACAACAAGACACCTCTCAGCTGTACACCGGCCATGTATGCGCCATTCAACAGACAGAGTGACCTAATACATTGCAGAGCTGTAGCCCACAGAGGGAGGACATCTGTGGACAGTTCCAGCACGGCACTTCATTCACACATACTCATTACAACACAGTGTTGACAGTGGAATCGTCCAGAGAATGCAGATAAGGCTACCCTCAGTCTGTTATTGACGGACACCTACTGTCAGAGATCCTCAGCAACCCTCTCACAGCACACACCGACAACATGGCTGTGGCTTAGCACATTCAATCCCTGAGACCTCCACGGTGCCCCTGCTTGACAGAGGCACAGCTCACTAGCCTCACATGTTGCCTTCTGTGACCTACTTTACAGTGGCACGGTAGCCTACTATCCTGGGGATGCAGATGCCAAGCACACTCTGGCTGAGCTGTCATTCCCTGGGGCAAGAAGCCTAGTATTGACCTCTAGACCCATATGTTCAATTGTCGGATGCACAATATTTGTTGTGCTGTTCTACTGTTTGCAGGTCTTTATTGCCATAGCATTCCCTGTTCCTATGACCAACTTGTGCATCTGTGGCAGATGTTTGCATATGACGGCGATCCACTATATCACTTATGTCTCTGTGGTCATTTACTGTGTGCACTGGGCTGACAGCTGTGTTGTGGTTTGTTCCTGGACTGACACGTACAAATACCAGATATGTGTGGCCAACTGCTACATGGAGATATGGCCTAAGTGTGTGAGCATGCCCAGTTCAGCCTTTCCATGGCATGTTGTCTGACATATGCCTCATTTATCAAAGTGTGCGAGCATGCCCAGTGTGAGCTTTCCATATGTTGCACTCTGAAGTCCACCACATATTTGGGTGTGTATGACCTTCGACATTATCGCACGTTTATGATTGTGTGTTGGGTGTCATGTTGTGTACTAACTGGCCAACTGCTTCATGTCTGCCAGAACAGGGATTATACTGTGCCTGCAGGAATTGCATGGGATACTTTGCAGACAGTTCTCAACATACTTTCATAATGACCTAACACTGTAGTACCGTATAGTGTACTGGTTCGGTATTTCACTGTAGTGGACAGTATCCTGGGCTTTAGTCCTATCACTGCTTGACATCTTCATAGTGAGCATGACAGACTGTGTAGGGGCCAGTTGTGCACATATGACCATGTTGCAATATGTTCAGATATGGACTACCTACACCAGGCTCGTCCAACATTGCTAGTGTATTCCACAACATGGGTGGACATTGGCAAACACTAGTGATGTTCCCTAGGCCATTTCTGATGCTAGTCACAGGGTGTGTTTGTCCTTCGACACACATTGTAACTGGAGTTTGCCATGACATATGTCATGGTTAGTATACTGTGCCTCCGTCTACCTCTGACATAACAGTAATACCCAGGGTTAGCCTACCATCTCCCATACACTCATCAGGATTCCTCTTGAGGAGTGTCGATATGTGACTCTCTGGCTGACCTGTACCAGGAGTTAACTGAAGAGTGGGGGTGCCTTCTGTGTTATGGATCATTCTGTACAGCTTGTCCTATGTATGTCAGTGCTGGGGTTCAGGTCTCTCATGTGCATAGCTCACTGCCATTCAGATTGTACAAGGTGCAACATGTTCATTCATTCCAGGTTGGACATGGCTTCATACATCAGGCACAGCTTTCCTGTAGCTGGGAAGGATGGCGGTGTGTGGGGCTGCAGTTTGTTTACTCAGGCAACACATGGCATCTGTTCATGCTCTTTGCTACCCCTGGTGGGCTACTGTTGTGGACTTTACAGTTGATGGAGGTGTCTGCTGCGGTATATCCCACAGGGGCTATTGTAGTCAGTTGTGATGCTGATGGAGGATGGCTGCAGAGCCAGAGTGAGTTCCCCTTATCTACATCTGCCAGCCTTCATGTTTGGGTGGGTATATGGTACATGTTTCTGCGAACACTACAGACACATGTTTGTCCAGTGCAGGATATTTATCACCTTTTGTACCCAGGTCTCACATTACATGTTAGGTACCTCATGGGTTAACACCTGTGTGGTAATTTGTGGGCACTTACTGTATATCCACGGTGGTTGTCTATACACAGTTCTGCGATTAGCTTGCTGACATGGCTATGGCTACAGTTGTCTGTTTGTAGGTGGCCCTTTTGTGGGTTGCTTGTGTCAGCTGGAAGTCGGATATGGTGGGCTGTTTGTACTCCTCTGCATACATGCTCAGTCACAGTCCTTCCATGTTGGCTTATACCTATGGGACATGTATACAGAACGGGGGTGCGGGGGGCAAGACCAGGCCTTGTGGGATGCCACTCATATCCGCTTTGTAGTCTGACATGGATGCGGCATGTCTGACCATGTCAGTTCTGTCCTTGGTCTGCTGTGCAACCCCTCTACTTACATAGGGGTGTATATTTAAGCTGGTGAATATATCCATACTGAACACGTACGGTATTGTCTAGAAGCATGTGCACAGTCCAGCTACGCTGTGTGGACCACATAGCCCTCATCAATGACCTTAATGACTGCTTCAAATGTCAGACATGTTTAGGGGCCGGTTCTGCAGTTACAACAGCCACAGTGTGTAGGGTCCAGTATCAGTAGGTCCACATTAGCCTTCTGTCTGCGGTACATACTGATCCTTTCCATAGCTGTGCAGAACAAGCTTGTCAGGATCCTGGGGTGGTAGTTTGGAGTATCCATTCAGGCAACACCTTTGTTGTGATGGACCACTGTTGTTGTACACTGCTCTTTGGGTACATATCCTGTGGTAAGGCTGACATTGGCCAGTAGTGTGATTTTGCATTCCATTACTCTTGGGGTCCATGTTGGCCTCAGCACAGGACACCATCACATACCTTTGCTGCTCTGTGTTCTGCTTTGCAGATGATGGCTGTTACCTCAGCATCTGCAATGTCAGGGGACCATCTGCTGGGATAGGTATTTTGCACTTGGGGGTGGGTGTTTGCACTGCACCTGACAGGTTGTATGTTAGCAATATGTGTGTGTGTTTGGTATGTTGTTTGTAATATCTGTGTGATTCGGAGCATATCTGTGGATGCCCAACATGGTTGCTACCATCAGTTGGGTATGCCTTGTGATTATCCTTAGTGTCCTGTACGTTTTGTATCTTCATAGGTTCATGGGTTCATAGTAGGCTAGACACCCTAGGCCATTAGTAAGCCTAGCTAGAGTGTGTGTGTCTTTCGCCACCCCTTGCTATGTTCAATTATGGCCATTTATGAGGTTCTTCACTGTGCCTCTGTCTGGTCGTGACACAGTGGGGACCCCCAGTATACATGTACGGTCATCCATCCACTTGGCAATATTCCTGTTGAGCGGTGTCAGTGAGGGGCTCTGCCTACCATGGATTGGGATCCTGTTTCTGGGTGTGGGGAGCCTATGGGTTATGTATCTGTCCCTCCAGCACATTTTATTTCATTATGTGTTGAGGTTGACATCTGTGACTCTCACAGCTCCAATGGCTTTGATTTCCTGTGGTGTAGCATGTCCATTACTCCTGTGTTGGACATGGCCTGGTACAACAGACATACAATGCCTCTGTGTAGGCAGTGTGTGACTGCAGTCAGCTGGAGTGTCTACAGCCAGGCAGCATATGACATATATTTCACACCCTTTATCCTGTTGGTGGGGTAACTATGAGGTCTTCCGAACTGCTGCAGGTGTCACGTATGGTACATCCCATATGAGTCATTGTACTAGATTATGGGTCTGATAAGGGAACAGTACAGCGGCACAGTGACCTCTGTTGATGTTGATGTGAATCCTTTCATGATACGGTGTCCAGTATCAACAGTCTTCATAGCCACATTGGCATTGTGGCTGTCACATGACAGATTAATGTGGACCTGTGTCCCTAGGTCCCTGATGACTCCTTGCATACATAATTGTTTGACACCTATGTTGTACTTTGTGTACCTTGTCTGGTATTTGGTGGGACATTCATACTGTCCAGTGTCTTCGGATGTCTGAGTGGGGTTCTTGTGTGTGAGAGTGTGGTCTGTCGCATGCTACAGACTGTACAGCAGTTTTGACTACAGTTATGTGCACATGGGTGGTGTCCGCTGCTTTGTGCATTGTCAGTTACCTGGCTATATGGGTGTCTGTGCTGCATATGGATACTCCCCCTCCTTTGATGTCTTGGTGCAGGTGTTGGGGCCATAGCACATGGTATGTGGTATAACCTAGTAGTGCTGGTGTGCTATCACTAGGCCTGCAGCAGGCTTCTGTCACTGGACAGGCATCAATGTTCTCCATAATGGAAAGTGCCTCAGGGGCATGCATATTGCAGTTTACACATCTGGCATTGGTCAGCATTACCCTTATGTTTCCTACCACTTATGTTTTCTAGGGTGGTGGGTAGTCTTTTTGGCCTTGCCTACATACGGCTCTATGGAGGCGGCAAAGGCCTTATCCAGTATCCAGGCGCTACGGGTAACAGCTGACAGCCATCCCTGTAACAGCAGCATGGCTTGTCATGTTTGACATCTCAAGCAGACACACATTACACCCTCTTGGACTGACAGCTGTAACTGTGCCAGCTGTTAAACATGAGCATTCTGTGTTTGTACTGTGGCATCATTCTTGGTGAGGGTTGGATGCTGCACACAGCCAGTGTCATCCCGCCCTGGGGTACATACTCGGATGGACCATCCATGTCTCATTTGATGTTGACCAGGGAGGTACATCTCAGGTAATTCACACCAGCATGGACATTGAGTGCATCATATTTCTGCTTGCTTTGGGGTGACCTGAGTACTTGTGTTAAGTGGCATTTTGTGGCAACCTACAAGCAGCTTACTCTACCCTTTCCCTTGTTCAGTCTGGTGAGTGGCACAGCTGTGTGTCTGCCTATACAGACACCTATTATGACTGTATCAGGCATGTTGTTTCTCCTTCGGGCCTGTGACTGTTTGGCACACCAGCTTTGCATACTATTTGTTGCATGTGCTATGTTTGAAGGTTGTGGTTGCTTGTGATCTACTTTGGAGGCTTCTGTTGGTGTGGTGTGTTTGTAATTAAGGCCTCCGGGAATATTTGTCTGTGTTTATGTGTTTGGTTTACAGTTGTGGTAGGTCTATGTGGGACTGGGTTTGTGGTGTATGTGGTTACCTTCTCCTCCTGACTAGTGTTGACAGTACTGAGTTGTTGGAGCTCAACCTCTGGTTTGGATACATGGATGCATCTATCACATATGTTTGTATTTATTGGGGGGTGTTGTGGTTGTCTGTGTACTTGGTACTGGCGTCACATTGCCTCTGGATTCATAGATTATACTTGTTGTGGCTGGGCTTAGTGGACTGTATGTGTGGACATATGTTG
The DNA here is from genome assembly GCF_019279795.1 of Protopterus annectens. Lineage (NCBI taxonomy): Eukaryota > Metazoa > Chordata > Ceratodontiformes > Protopteridae > Protopterus > Protopterus annectens. The sequence continues at coordinate 234,593,287 of NC_056729.1, read as the reverse complement.
TTGCCATACTACTGGTCAGTGATTACTTCCCTTTTTATGTTTGCTCTATCATGTGGTAACTTCCTCATTCTCTTGCATGGTTTGGTAATGGCTGGAGGCTAGCATGCCAGATGCCTGCATGTATGGCATTGTGTGTTGTTGTTATTTGTGATTGCATACTCCAAGCATTCCTGGCTGTGTTCATGGAATGCCTGTATAACATGTTCTGTGGTGTGTCCCATATTCTGCACTTGCACAGGGCCTTTTGTGGATTCAACATCGGTTTTGAGGGCTGCAACCTATACTTTACACATGTTTTTCACTGTGCTATTCTGGCCAGGGACTGGGGTCAGGGTGTGTATATCCAGTGTGATTACTCTATGGTCTGGTCTTACCAGTGAGGGGTACACTTCTCACTTGCCATCCAGTACACATGTTGCTGATTATCACATCCAGTATGCTTACCCCTCTTCTGGGAGTAGTACATTGTTCCCGGGCATTTTGGTTTATGGAATCTGGGTAATTTTCTCCTACTGTGTTGGTGCTAGTACAATGCTACCGGTGTATGTCTGGGTATTTTCAGTCGAGCAATATAATGTGGTTTGGGGGGCTTGATATATTCATGTATTCCGACATAGGCTAGGTGCTGTTGCTGGTATTAGGACAGTGGTCTGCAGCAGGCTATATACTGAGAGGCAGTTTTAGCCATTGGTATTTGACCATGGATATTCCATGCTGCTTCTTGTTGTGGTACCAACATGGGGGTGTGGTTATCCTTGCCATTTCTTGCTAGTCACCCTCCTTTTGTAGCTTGTTCCATGTTTTGTGGCTGTACAGCACAGTATGAGGAGTGACCTGGTAGTGTTAGGGTGCTGATGTGAGCCTTGCCCAGTTCTCTATTACAGGACTGGTATCTACATTCTCCTTACTGTGTGCATTTACACTGCACACATCTTGCTGTTTATACATCTGTCATGGGGTAGTATTACATCTAGGTTCCTATCCCTTGTAGAACCTATGAGGTTGGGTTTGTGTTTTGAGTCTTACCTATTCAGGGCATGCTGTGGGTACTGACAGCCTTTGCCAGTATCCATGGGGCATGGCATGATAGGTGCATGCCACCCCTAGCAGGTGGTGCATCATGTCAAACTCTGCATATCTTCCCAGCCTGTAACACATTGGCTCCCCTTTGACTGATTGCATTACTTCAGCCAATTATTGTACTTGATCTTCTTGTCTTCATAGTGTGGCATCATGCTTGGTGAGGGTGAAATGTTAGGCAGGGTCTTCCTGTTTGCATATACTAGATGGTGTTACATTGCTTAACACATGGCAATCATGCCTCAGGTGGTGCTGCAGGGCTGCCTCTGTTGGATGCACATACTACACTCCCTGTACATGTTTGAGAGCAGGTTGTGTCATGTTAGGCATCCCTGTTACTATATGAGTGAGTCAGAGAGGGGTATCATTCCCAGGGTTCCTACTGAGCCAGTGTATGTGCTATGTGTTGCCTCTTTGGCAAGGCCAGGGCATACTGGGCATGCCTCCTTCTGCCTACTGGGGCAGGCTCAGGTTGTTCCTCCTCCGAGTCACGCTCTGCCTGTGATGGCCTTGGCAATGGTGGGGGGCTGTTTGGCCCGGCCCTATGCTGGTCCTGCTGCAGCTGTTTTCACAAGATCATATTATGTAGCATAGCACATACCATGACAATTTGGGTACATGTAGTTGGTGTGTACTGCAAGGCTCCACCAGATGTGTCCAGACACCGGAACCGTGACTTGAGCAGCCCAAACACACGCTCTATTACATTACGTGTTTGTGCGTGTGCCTCATTATGGCATTCCTGTTCAGGTGTGTGTGCATTTTTGATGGGTGTCATCAGCCACGGCTCCAGTGCATAACCTGCATCCCCCACTAGGTGTCCATGTGGGATGTCCCCATTGGCAAATGTCTGGTAAAGCTGCGTCAAATGCCAGATGTGCGAATCGTGATAACTCCCGGGGCAGTCAGCACACACATTCATTATTATGCCCTGGGCATCACACACGACCTGGCAATTGATGGAGGGGAAGCCCTTGTGGTTAATGTAGGCCCTACCCCACTCACCAGCTGGTGCTTTGATGCATATGTGCATGCAGTCTATTGCACCCAGTACCTCAGGGTATTCCGCTATTTGCTGGAAGAGACGCATATTGCTGGCCAATACCTCACGGGCATTGGGGAAATATACATGATCACCGACATGTGCTGACATGGCATCCAGGATTTGGTGTAGTACCCTGGAGGCTGATGCCTGTGATAGCCCCATCATATCGCCAGTTGGTCTCTGGAAGGTACCTGTTGCTAGTATTCTTAGCCAACACATACCTTGGTTTCCACTGGGATGGGTTCCCCTCTGTTGGTTCTGTGTGTGAGGCGTGGCCTGCACAGCTCAACAATTTGCTGCAGGAGCTCTCTGTCCACTCTATAGCACTCTACTATCTCCAGCTCATGTAACCCGTGGTAGGTGACCCTGGGCCTGTGCACTCTTCTCCGTCTCCTCTCTGTGGGTTGTCTGGCACCATCTGCATTGCCACCGCCCTCAGCAAGTCGCCTATGTCTCATTATGACAGCTATGGCAGCCCCTAACATTTCTGCTCTGAGTGAAGCTCTTTCAGTTTTCACTTCTATTAGCTTACTCCTGTCTTGCAGTGTCTCTTGATGGAAACATCCTGCACTACTGTTTGCAGAGTTTTAAGTGCTGGGCTGGGCTACTATTCTGCCTGTGTAATTGCCTGCTTCTAATTATTTTCACCTGCTAGCTTCAGCAGTTATCCCTGCTAGCTTCCTATTAATTCTGTTGCTTCCTTTTTCCTCTCTGTTTTCTCAGGGGGGAGCAACGTGCATACTATCTGAAACACGCTCACAGTGGCTTACACGCGTGCACACATGCTTACATGGTTCAGAATCTACTTATTCGGGTTTACACACGCATACACCCGCGCAAACAGTGTTAAACATCTCCCAACACGCTCCCACATGCTCACACTGCCTTACACGTGCGCACACTGTCCTACTCGCGCTTCATGGCGTGCACACATGCGCATGCACGGCCAGCAAGAAACTTTGGTATAGGTAACATTGTACACCTTCCATTTCTTGACTTTCCATGACTTATCTAGTGGCGCACCTCTTTCCATGATCTGTGCCTGTCATCTGTCATGTTACACTGGCCTCCAATGAACTGCATTTCTTTCTACCATTCCCCCCTGTGATGTCACCTATCTCCTACTTTATTCCTCCCCCTTTTGTATCTCTTACACTACTCAGACTGTGCTCATTTGGTATGTGACTGTGAGATTCAGTATCCGAACCCTCATTTACATGAGATTGCCTACTAATGCTTAGTTACATGTCTTAGACTCAGCTTCTCCCCTTAGCAACCACTAAACGGTGGCCATGTTGGTTTTGGTCTGCTGGTCCCTGCATTGTCATTCCATGTATTGCATGAAACTCTTTTTTATGGTTTTATACAGCACAGCCCTTTTGCGCGGGGCTGCGCTGGGTTTAAAAAAATTATATTTTTAATATTTTTGCATCGGGTTATCTTGCCAATGGCCACATATTTGGCCATTGGCATGCTGCCTGAGTCATATGCAACCTTTATTTGGAGCTGACATCGCTCCGTTGTGGAATTTGCAGAAATGTACTCAGTTGTCAGCTGAGTACATTTCTGCAGCTAAAACGTCTCCTACACGGACTGGTTTCTGCTTCGTGGATCGCTAATATACCTCATTTGCATACCTTTCAGATGCAAGTGAGGTATTTAGCATGTCCACACCCAGTCCGTGTAAGAGACGTTTTAGCTGGTCTCTTACACTGAAGTTAGGGCTGTTCCTGGATCGCGAGGCTTGCATGGAGTGTTGCACGTCTCTTACACTCCGTGCAAGCCTTCGTGAATCCTGCCCTATGTTTTTGAACAGAGACAGGAGCAGTATCTACTCGAGGTATGCCAGGCACACTTTCCAGAATGTTCTTCAAAACTCGTCACACTATACCAGTAACTGATAATATGATTCATAAATCACTTACAAGTACTGTATGCTAATGAATCACTCTATCTATTCCTGACATAGTATGGCTTAATTTCATGCATATGACAGAGTTCATTGCATGCTATGTAGAAGTCAAAGAGCTGAGAAAATGTGTTAGCTAGCCACTGTAAAATAAAGGGTCACATGACTATCAGATGTACTATTACATGTATTGTAAAGAAATTGGTAAAGTGTCTTCAATACTGTGGCTGGCACCTCACGGGCACATTATTAATATGCTTTAGTACACATTTCCTACATTATTTTAATTTTCCATTTGCATCCTGTGAACAAAGGCGATGAACAATGAAGAAGACCTAACAAGCCATGCCTCCTGACCACTGATGACATTCCTGAAAACAACACCAACTGTGCAGAATGCTCCAGAAGTATGTCATTGGTAGTACTGCAGGGAATGAAGAGTTCCACAGTGTATTACCTGCAGTTTTATGGCTGACATACTGATATGGCTCTCATGAATGATCATGCTGCTCTGGGACTCCCTATAGGGTACAATGGATTATAACTTGGTAACCCTTTCAGTATTAGTAAACAGGTTAGATTTCAACAAGCACAAACTAGAACTCCCAAAAGGAAATGACCAAGGTCGATTTTGAAAAAGCGACCTATTGACACAGGGTCATCTACTGATGATTTGTCTTCATACACAGATACAGACATGCAACACACACCAGACTCACCCACCCCCAAGAGGGCATACAGTCCGGCCCCTTTAGGCCCAAATACAAAAGAGCAGGTAGAAAACATGCAAGATATAAACAATATAGATGGGCTTTTGAAACTAATAACTCAGAAATAAACCAAAATGTTAATGGTTTGAATATTTCTGATGTAAGTTTGTCTACCACACAAACTGAACTTCTCAATAAAGGTTTGAGTTTTATTCATGGCTTCCTGGCTACTGAGGATCTTTTAGCACAAGATGTAATATCATTTTGTAGACTTATAAACCTTAGATTGCATTTTGAGGACTCTACTGACTTTGGTGTGGAGAATGAATTTATTTATCATAAATCAAGGTATGAATTCTACAGTGCATCAATTTCAAAGTAGTGTTCTCAAAGATCTGCACTATCACAGGAGTGAATTTATTTATAAACGAAACAATATCTCAAAGATCGAAAGGGATGCATTGTTTGAACTACAAAATAACAAGGAAATTGTCATTCTTTCTGCTGATAAAGGTGGGGCCATAGTGGTAATGAATTGGCTTCAATATGATTCAGAAGCCAAAAGACAACTTCAGGACAGGTGGTATTTTCTGGAAATGCCCCTGGACCCTAACGTTAGGTTTAAAAAACAGATAGATGAATTTCTATCATTAGCTAAGGAAGAAGGTATTATTAGTGACAAAGTCATTCAACATCTTACTATCAAAGATCCCATGAGTCAATATATTTCTTTTTTGCCCAAAATACACAAGGATCCTGCTAAACCACATGGGAGACCAATTGTGTCTGGGAGAGGCTCCATCACTGAGCCATTGTCATTATTCCTTACTAAACAACTGAAAACTTTATTGAGGTGGGTCTGGTCACACATACAAGACACCACAGAAGTTCTGAAAATTATTTCAGACACCCAACTTGAACCCGAATGGTTGATGTGCACTCTAGATGTTAGTGCCCTTTACACAAACATCTCTCATGCTGCTGGCTTAGAAGCCCTTGAATACTGGTTGTATAAATCAGAATTGTATCAGCCAGGATTCAATACCTTTTTATTAGGCCTGACAGAGCATGTCTTAACCAATAACGTCTTTTGCTATCAGGACACATGCTACTGGCAAATTAAGGGGAAGGCTATGGGGGCATCTTTTGCCCCTAATTATGGTGACATTTTCATGGCCTTTATTGAAGAACAGCTTATCTACGATGCAGGCCATAATTTGCACCTGACAGAGATTGAAATATGAAGGCATTATATGGATGATTACTGGATGGTATGGAGGTCGGATGTGGAATATTTGTCTGAATTCATTAACTATTTAAATGAAAACAAATGGGGTTTACACTTCACGGTTAACTTTGACGAAAACATCATCACTTTTCTTGATGTTTCCATTTCCAGAAAATCAGATCACACTCTGTGTACTGATGTTTTCTGGAAGTATCTCCAATATAACACCCTCCTCCATGCATCCAGCTTTCATCCACCCCATATAGCAAAAAATATCCCCAAATCCCAATACATTAGAATGAGACGTATTTGCTCCAAGGATTCCACCTTTCAGGAATACAGACAGGATCTGACTCACAGAATCAGGGATAGGGGATATCAGATGGGACATGTCCTACAGGCTAGTAATTGGGCCAATACACTTAAGAGAGAAGATCTTTTGATATACAAACAATGGGAGCAGCATAGGTTGTCACCTATTAGGTTAGTGATTACTTATGGTAGGAATTCGGATTTGTTAATCAACAGTGTACAAAGACACTGGAATATTCTACTGAGTGATCACAACCTAACTAATGTCCAACCAGACAGATGTTATTTTTCATTTTATAAGGGCAGAAATCTAGCCTCACACTTTAACCATTAAAATGCTCACATTCCAGGACACCAACTCAAGAAGTACAAACTACAATAATGGGTGAGGTTCTCAAAGGATGTTACCCATGTGGACATTGCACTCTTTTGCTATCAGGACACATGCTACTGGCAAATTAAGGGGAAGGCTATGGGGGCATCTTTTGCCCCTAATTATGCTGACCTTTTTCATGGCCTTTATTGAAGAAAAGCTTATCTATGATGCAGGCCATAATTTGCACCTGACAGAGATTGAAATATGAAGGCATTATTTGGATGATTACTGGATGGTATGGAGGTCGGATTTGGAATATTTGTCTGAATTCATTAACTATTTAAATGAAAACAAATGGGGTTTACACTTCATGGTTAACTTTGACGCAACCATCACCACTTTTCTTGATGTTTCCATTTCCAGAAAATCAGATCACACTCTGCGTACTGAAGTTTTCCGGAAGTATCCCCAATATAACACCCTCCTCCATGCATCCAGCTTTCATCCACCCCATATAGCAAAAAATATCCCCAAATCCCAATACATTAGAATAAGACGTATTTGCTCCAAGGATTTCACCTTTCAGGAATGCAGACAGGATCTGACTCACAGAATCAGGGATAGGGGATATCAGATGGGACATGTCCTACAGGCTAGTAATTGGGCCAATACACTTAAGAGAGATCTTTTGATATACAAACAATGGGAGCAGCATAGGTTGTTACCTATTAGGTTAGTGATTACTTATGGTAGGAATTCAGATTTGTTAATCAACAGTGTACAAAGACACTGGAATATTCTATTGAGTGATCACAACCTAACTAATGTTCTACCAGACAGATGTTATTTTTCATTTTATAAGGGCAGAAATCTAGCCTCAGAATTTAACCATTACAAATGCTCACATTCTAGGACACCAACTCAAGAAGTACAAACTACAATAACGGGTGAGGTGCTCAAAGGATGTTACCCATGTGGACATTGCACTCACTGCAATAAGGTTTTTAAATCCAAACAATTTACAAGTAAGAACTGTGGCACAGTTTTTATCAACTTTTTTGCCAGTTGCAGTAGCGAATGGTTGATATATTTAGCTACATGTAGCTGTAGCTCCTTTGACATAGGAAAAACTTCACAACCACTTAGACTGAGAATTTCTGAACACACCAGTGACATCAGGAATAAAAAAAACAAGTAGTGCTGTATATAAACATTCCACAAAACATTCATCTGCCAAGTTCAGTTTCATGGTTATAGACATTTTAAAAGGGAATAAATTCAACAAAGCGGGGTGGCATTCCATTCTTGACACAAAGGAGAAGAAATGGATTGTTAAACTGCGTGGTTTATTTCCACCTGGATTAAATGAACAATTTTGATTGCCCAATCACAGACTTGATTTAATTAAATGCATGTATAAAAGACTACTTGAAATGGATTTGATTCACACTGAGGAAGGCTGTGTTGTATACAAGCGGAAACTGGTTTGTTTGTGCATTGCATTATTGAATAAATATTATTTCAGTCTCACAGTTTGCTGGCTTACTCTGGATTTTGAAATTACGAACACAACTATTCACTCCTGTAAAGCCAAGAGAAAAGAAGACAAACACTTTATGTTAAAATAGCTATAGGATCACTAACCAGAACAGACAGCCACAGACATTTGTTTAAGTTAAAAACGCATTTGTTTCGACTTGCTGCTATAATTCTCAGTGAATGCACAGTTTTGTGGTGATATCAGATTTCTGCAGTAATCAGT